>NC_088384.1:63805750-64118000 GCF_037993035.2 Macaca fascicularis
TATATTTTCTATATATGCATTAGATAGTAAAGAATTTCATTTTCACATTTTCAAGGTAAACATTTATATCTATAAATAAAGTTACTTTGGCCTCTTACTTTTCAAATTCTCGAAAATTTCTCTGGTCCTCTTTGGCTACCTAAAGAAAGAAACTGAGGCAAAATTAATATAGAGAGTTTATTTGCGCCAAGGTCAAGGACAGCAGCTTTTGCTATAAGCAGGCTTTTAAAGGCAAGAGGAGACAAGGAGTGGGCAGATACAAAGGTGTTTGCCAGGAATTCTCACTGGTTCACAGAAAGAACTTTGGGTGATTATTGGCTCTACACTGTTGAACTATATAGGGTATGGATAGTGGTGTCCGGCACATGGCACGTTGTAGCTACTTGGCATCCATTAGTCCAGAGTTCACATAGCCGGCGGCTTCAGGAGGTCATGATTTAGTTCAAGGTGGGAGGGAGACATGGCTGCTGTGTCTGCTGTCACATTTCAATGCCTCTCTGGGCTTGATAATTAAAAGGGACTCACATTCCTCAGATTCAAAGTTTCTTTTTTTCCTTACCTTTACAGCAAAATCTTTCAAAAGAAGTGTCTGTCCTCGTGGTCTCCAATTCCCCTCTTCCTGCACTCTCTGCGACCTACTCCAGTCTGTGATCCACGTTCTCACCAAGGTGAGAAATGACGTGGGGAAGGCTGAACCCATGGTCAGCTCTGAGCACGCATCCTTCTTGACCAGCCCACCATGTCTGGCACAGGTGGGCACTCCCTCCCTTTGAGGACAGCACGTCTCTGGCCTCAGTGCTCTTGCTGGCCGCCTCTCACCTGGGAGTGGCCGGGGCACAGTCCTCAGACATCTCTGTCTTTCCTGTACTTCCGCCCTTGTTGATTTCCTCCAGTCCCATAGGTGGGAGCCACACCTTCGTTTGCATGTACCTAGGAAAATAATGGCTTCTTTACTTTATCCACCTCACTTATAGCCTTAATGTTTCTGTACTTCTGAAAGATTTCTCAGTCTTTAGCTCTATTTGTGATTTTCTCATTTTTATAATCTGACATTGGCTTGTGTGTCATTTTGGGCCATTTTATTTGTATTTTTTTGGTGTCTTATGTGTTTTCTCGACACATAATTCTTCACCCCACCTAACACTCTTTGCCTAAATTCCATGATGCCTGATATTAATATTTTCTCCCCTGATATTAATATTTTCTCCCCTTTAATTGGCAGCTGTTCAGTACATCTTCATCCTGAGCAAATTTTCACAAACGTCAGGATTAGTTTGTGGTCAATGTGGCTTTTATGAGCATCCTGTGAGTTTTATACTCTAATAAAAGTCTAAGACTCTCAAGTCTATTGGTTTATAAAATCCACCCACATTTATTGTTTCTATTACTGTGCTTTATTTCCTGGTTTTAGCTTGGGTAAATTTTAATTCCTTTGGATTTCCCTCTCATGCGTTCGTGCATGCTACCTGATATTTCCATTCTACTATCACTTACTGCTAAAATTTGTTAATTATACATTTACCCTGGTATTTTTTTCAATGCATCAGTCAGTATCTGCCCAACATAGCCTGTTAGACACCTGCCGTGGGAAACTGGTTTTTCTTCTTCCATGATTGCTCCTTTAAAAAAAAAAAAAGGTAATTAATCATTTTTCTTTTTTAGAAAGTAATTTATTCTTTTTTCAGTAGGAGCCAACCCCTAGATTGGTAAATTCTCCACCATGAGAAAAAGCACAGTAGTGATACCTGACCGTTTTCTAGTGTCGACTAAAGAAAAACATCAAGTTTTTCAAGAATTAAAGTTCATTTTGTTCAGGAGTCTTACTGAAGACCATAGATGGAGGTCTACAGCCCAGGAGCAGCCCTCTAGAGAAATTCCATCAAACAGTTCTGAAATAGGGCTTTAGCCGACAGTTTATATATGAAGTGTGGAGGTTCAGTACGTGCAAAATCACATCACACTTGCTCAGAAGTTACAGTAAAGCAGAATCATGTGAAGGTTTGAGTATAAGAATCCATCTGGTTATAGATGACAGAAGTATCATCACTAATCCCAGCAGGCATCATCTCATGTGCAGCAGGAAGCAGAGACTAGGATGGTTTATCTTTAGAGGAACATAGTGGCTCAGGCCAGAGATGTGGGGGCTGTGCAGCACTCTATCTTGTTTTGTCTTCAAAGCGTCTTTTGGGAGAGCTGAGTGTAGTCACAGAGTCAGGGGCTTTGTGAGAGTCTGCTGCAAGCATGCAAGAGCACACAGGCTTCTCACGTTTGCTACTTTGTCTCACACTAGCACATACCCGCACCATGCTTTCCCCTTTCTTTAATTTTGTTTTAAAACAGCAATGATATGTGCAGAGGTGATTTCCAAACTATTTGGTCTCATTGGTTCTCCACCCTGGACTGGTTTCCTGGACACTTCAGCAAGTGCTGGCTTTCAGGTGGCTTCTGTGGCTACACCAGTAGAGTTGGTTTCATCCACATTGGAAGTCAAGGCAGAATTCCACAAGCAGGTGTGGCTTTTACCTGCATGCCCTGAGGTTCTGTCACCTTACTTCTGGAACAGGACTCACTCACTGAGTCTTGAACTGTCAGATTGTCAGATTTGGAGTTTTATCAGCTTCACCTGGGTGGTCAAGGTACAGCATAGTGTAGGTGACAAAGCCTCCAGCAATATGGTTAGCAAAGCAGAAAGCCAGCATGTCCACACAGAGGGTGCCCCCAGTGGCTCACTCAGAATGTCTCTGTATTTGAGGATGCAGGTGTGTTATTAAAAACAAGGAATCTGAAGGAGTTTGGAACCAGAAAAAAGGAACAATGATTGCTCCGGGGACATGTTGCTCGTTTTATTGCCTTCAGGCATCATAAGTTCATGACCGAAAAGTTCGCATCTGGCAATGGGTGGCCATCATCAGAGTCTGAGCACTTGCTCTCTTCCCTGGGCAGGATCCAAATAGGACGCTCTCAGAGTCGCCTTCTCTGGACCCCAGACGACTCCTAGGTGGCCCTGCAGTTGCCAAGCCCCTACATAAGGGGCCAACGTGCATGTCCATCAAAGGCATCTCTTGGCCATTGGGTATTTTTCTGTGTATCACTTGCACCCTTCACCCCTGTCCCCTCTATAGCGAGTGTAGGCTTCTGAGGAGGCATGCCTTAGTCTCCCTGCAGGGACCTGACAAGGGACGGGGCAGAGGGAGGGAGCGCAACAGGTCCTAAACCCATCGGACAAACCCGATGCCCTGGAGTGTGGGGAACTTTGGGGGATTCACATGGAGACTGCAATAGGGTAATTTTCAGAAAGTTACAAACGTAGACCACTTACAAATACAGGAGGGTCTGATTTCCTCAATTCTGTAAAGAGAGAACCAGCAGCAGGCAATGCTGGCTGGAGGAGAACTGGAGGAATCGTGGTTATTGGGCATGAGGGGAAATCCCAGGTCAGTTACATAACTGGTTCACTTCCTGAAAAACCACAGCATCTGGGGAGATCTTTTCTGCTGCACAGAAATCACTGGGATCTCCCTTGGACAAAAAGCTCCACAAGTTAACGGTAATTTTCGAGTCTTGCCTTAAATAACAAAGACCAAGTCAAACAGAGGTGCATTCCCTAGATAACTCCATCACCAGCAGTAGGCCTGTTGAGCAATGTTCCAGAATGGTGGTGGAAGCTCTGCTAATCTCCCTCTGCCTTTTTCCAAATTTCAAGCAATTTTTTTTCTGGACAGAGTCACAGAGGAGAGTAAGAAGAAAGGAACATGGCCTGAGGGTGGGAGTCCCCTTCACTGAGGCACAAGTGGGTCCCCCAGAGCTCACCCCTGTGCACCCCCTACCTGCACCCCCTCTGTCCAGCCACCCCACCACACAGAGGTCCAGAAAGAATCAGCGGAGGACACTGATTGGCTGCCATCCGCACCCCCACACTCTCAGGGGCATCGTCTGTTCCCAAGTCTTAATGACTGTCTGTCCCTGACATTTTTGCAGATTTTACAAATGCATCTAATGGTCTAAGTATACCAACCACGTAGGAGAAGGAGGGCCCCTCCTAGGACGCACATGGGACATTGCTCCCAGACCCACCCCTCTTACCTCTCGTTCCACAGGCCCCTGGTGGGCAGGCAGTCCTGACGCTCTCCCAGGTCATGTGTGAGCAGATGGGATTAAGTTAGGTGGTGAAGGCCCTACAGGTAGAAACCGGCTAGGCTGGGACAGCACTCACGTCCTCTGAGACCAGAGCACACCGGGCTCCTTCCCAAGTCTGTGGTTCTGAGCTCCATGCTGCTGCTGCCCTGTGGTCCGCAGGCAGCCCACCCCTGGTCCCAGCAGGGCCAACACCTTGCATTTTGATATAGTTTGGATGTTTGTCCCCTCCAAATCTCATGTTGAAATTTGATCCCCATCTGTTGGCGGTGGGGTCTGGTGGGAGGTGCTTGAGTAGATCCCTCATGAATGGCTCGGTGCCTTCCTCGAGGTAATGAGAGAGTTTCCCTCTGCAAGATTGAGTGTTAAAATGTGCCTGGCACCTCCCTCCCTGCTTCTCTCTGTGTCTCTCTTCTCCCCTTCTCCCCTTCTCCTCCCTCTCCTCTCTCTTTCTCTCTTTCTCTGTCCCTCCCACTCTTCCCCTTTCTCTTTCTCACGTTCTCTCTCTCTCCTGCACAAGAAGCACTATGCTGCTTCTTCAGCCTACAGAACTGTCAGCCAAATAAACCTCTTCTTTATAAATTAGCCACCTCAGGTAACACAAACAAGCTTTTATCGCAACACAAACAGACTGAGACAGACCTCACTCCCCACCAGACTGCGGGGTCCCCACGGCCCTGCCCAAGATTGTCCTCAGCTGAATTCCTGCTTATTCTCACGCACAGTATGGTCATGACTGGTCATCAAGTGGACAGACCATGCATCCCTGCAAGGAGGACAGCAAGGTAGAGGGCAAGGACCCCCCCTTGTGAATCCCGAACCTGGGCAACATCCAAGACCACACGAATTGCCTGCCTCTGCCCGACCCTCAAGCTCCACGGTCTCCTGTGTTCCCAGTGCTCCTGCATTTCAGGCCCAGACAGTGCTGGACATTCAGAGCTCCCCATGACCTTTAAGAGAAGCCAGCAGGCCCTGTGACAGTGGGCTCATTTCTGGAAAAGTCAGGGAAAGGTGGTGGACAATGAGTTCATGTGCATGCACATGTGTTGTGTGTTCTCCTGTAATATATTAGCAAAAAGACATTAAATGTTGGATATGAAAAATGAGGCTTGTTTTGCATTTTATTTCAGTTTGGCAGTGTTTAGAGGGAAAATGAAAGGAAGAGATTAGGACAGGCAGGTTGAAAATTAAATAAAATTTTACTATAACTAGAAATGCACTTCGAAATAGACCTGTGCATAGAAACACATATACGTGATGTGTCTCTAGGCCATACAGGAAGCTGATCTGTACACAGCACAGGTGGGCGTCACCCCCACTGCACCGCATCCAAGCTGGTCACACACTGCTGATCCTTATCTTCTCCCGACATATGACTCCTTGAGGCTGCCTCTCACCTGTCTATTAGGAAAGACAATTCAAGATGTTTCAAAAATACTGTCTTTCTTAAGATACTCCCTTCCCAGAAAACCAGAAAAGACACATGGAGCTGTAAGTCCGTACAGCCACTGGGAGCCCCTGGAAGGTTGGGCTGCGGTCTTCTCTAGTCTGCTGTTCCTCATGGCTCATGACTTCCTGTGTCTGGGGTAGAGGGACGGGAGGGCAATTTCTTATGGAGTCTTCCTAGCACATGGGAAAGAAGCACTTTCAATCAGGATATGTGTATTAAGCTCAAGTCATAAAATATGTGTCACATCCCAATCCTGGTTCCTTTGTTAGTTGGGGATTTGAGAAGGCAAACAAGTGAGCAGAGTGGGGCCTCAGCAGAGGAATCAGGGTGGGCATAACCGGAGTGGCACACAGGCAGGGGCTGAGGAGGGAGAGGAGACAGTTAGGAACAGCAGAGGCGTTCCAAGGCAAATTCCACTTGTCTCTGTTGCCTGAAGGCAGGGCGGGAGTCTCCAACTCCCAAAACACACATTGGTTAAGTCAGAGGAACCAGAGGAAAAAGAAGCTTGAGGCCTTGGCGTTTCATGGCCTCATCCTGTCCGGGGCAGAAATATTGAAATCCCTACCACCTACCAAGCAAGCCATGGGAGATAAAACCTGGCTTCTCCTAATGGACATTGGAGATACAATTAGCCTCTTGAGTCATACCCAACACTACGTTTAAAATAGATACATCTATTTAAAAAATTTTTAATTATGGTAAAATACATACAAAATGTACCATCTGAACTACTTTTGAGTGTGCAGTTCAGTAGTGTTGTCTATTCACATTGTCATGCATCCAACCTCCAGAGCTTTTCATTTTGCAAAACGAAACTCCACCCATTAAATAATTCTCTATTAGACACGTCTGTTTAATAATTACTTTCTTCAAGAGAATTTTATCTCCTGCTCTTGTCCTTGTTTGGCTACTTCCTTCTCCAAGTCCCCCTTCCCTCTCTCCCTCCTCCTCCTCTCTCTACACACAACATGCACACACACAAACACACACATGCCCACACACATACAGGCACACATGTACACCCATGAACAGACACATGCAAACAATGTAATATAGTTTATCCTTCAAGATTTATTGCCACCACCCGTCTCTCTTTGTGACCATTGTTTACCTACACAGTGATATGGTTTGAAATCTCACTTTGAATTGTAATAATCCCTACATGTCAAGCATAGGGCTAGCTGGAGATAATTGAATCATGGGGGTGGTTTCCCCCATACTGTTTCTGTGGTAGTGAATAAATCACACAAGATCTGATGGTTTTATAAATGGGAGTTTCCCTGCACAAGCCCTCTGCCTGCCACCATGTAAGACATGACTTGGTTCCTCATTCACCTTCTGCCATGATTATGAGGCTTCCTCAACCATGTGGAACTGTGAGTCAATTAAGCCTCTTATCGTTATAAATTACCCAGTATCAGGTATGTCTATCAGCAGTGTGAGAACAGACTAATACATATAGAAAGATACACAAATCCCCCAATTTATAGAGATCACACAACAGGGGAGGGCTACTAGTTCTGCCACAGGGGTCCCCCAGCCCAAATGACCTGTCCATTCAGGACTCTTAGACAGGAAGAGCCTCAGGCCAAAGGAAGCATCCAGATGGAACCTGCTGAATTGGCACCCACTGAGTGCAGACCTCTGTAAGGGATTGTTACCCAAGCAAAAGGGGTTCCTCCTCTGATTTGCTGTAGGGAATGGAATCAGGCCTCACCCTATCCTTTGTACTTGGTGGTGGGTCTACCATCAAGCTGACCAAAGGGGCGTGGCTGTGTTCGGTGCCAGGAAAGAGGAGCTGGACATGCCCATCTTCTGTCCCCACATACTATGAAACTGAAAAACAAAACACCAAGCAGAGAGGCATGCATGAAGAAAGCACATTGGGAACAGCCTCCCACCTGCCATTGTTTTATTTTCATGGATCAAGTAGTCGCGGAGGTTGGACGGATACCCCAAAACACCATTAGGCATCTTCACACTTTTTCTCCATCACAGTAAATTCGCCATTCCAGGGAAGTGCTCCTACCAAAAAGCTGCAGCTTAATTTCTGAAAAAGATGACAACAACAAAAATCAGTCGAGTGGCGAAAAAAACAGAAAACCCATTGTCCTGTTGTTAGGTGTCAGTTTAGGAATGTGCTGAGAGATGGGTCGCCACCCTCAAGCGATGCTCCCAGGAATCTGCAGAGCTGGAGGCTGTAGACTTCATAGCCATCAGGAGTTTCCCAGAGGGATCTCTGTTCTATTTTAACCACAGGAAGACAAGAAATGTTAATAATCCTAACATTGTGGTACAAGTTCAGATATAAACTTGACATTATTTTAATTCTCTTTAATGCAGTATAAATAAAACAATTCTAATTGTTAGCTAAAATATGTTATTTTATTGATTAAATAATCCATTTTAATGTTGGCCAGGTTGTGGACAAAAGGGAATGCTTGTACACTGCTGGTGTGAGTGTAAATTAGTGCACCCATTGTGAAAAGCAGCGAGGTGATTCCTCAAAGAACTAAAAACAGAATTTCCATTCAACCCAGGAATCCTGCCCAAAGGAATATAAATTGTTCTACCATGAAGACACATGCACATGTATGTTCATTGCAGCACTATTCACAGTAGCAAAGACATCAAGTCAGCCTAAATGCCTGTCAATGGTGAAATGGATTAAAAAAACAGTGTGGTACATATACACCATGGAATACTACACAGCCATAAAAAAGAATGAGATCATGTCCTTTGTAGTAATATGAATGGAGCTGCGGACCATTATCCTAAGCAAACTAATGCAGAAACAGAAAACCAAATACCACATGTTCACACTTATAAGTGGGAGCTAAACAATGAGAACACATAGACACAAAGAGGGAATTACAGACACTGGGGCCTCCTGGAGAATAGAGGGCAGGGGAGGGAGAGGATAAGAAAAAAATACCATATTGGGAACTCTGCTTACTACCTGGGTGATGAAATAATCTGTACATCAAACCCCTGTGACACGAATTTACTTATAACAAACCTGCATGTGTACCCTTGAATCTAAAATAAAATTTGTAAATCCCTTTTGTTCTAATAACAAGTCAAGAGCAATTTATAAAATTTTAGGGCCTAACACATCTTTTCTTCCAAAGAACTCTGCTTTTCTTTCAAAATATCATTGAAACAACAAATAAAATATCCTATGTGTATGTGACAGATAATGAATGGATGGATGGATGCGTAGATAGATGGGGAGGCAGAGAGATGGTGGTCCTGGACAAACTGCAAAGGCCATGTCAAACAGACTGAAATCACTGGGGCACTTCCAGGAGTTAAGAGGCAGACAAAGTCAGAAAGAAGAAAGTTTAGTCCCTGCTGAGTATTGAAAATCTGCAATAAAAAGTACTGGATCAAGATGACCTTATAGGCAGATTACATCAAATTTGGGAAACCAAAAGCATCTGCTTGGAAAAAGAGAAAGTTTTTATTATTGACAAATGTCTGCTTAAACATGTATGTTTAAAACCTGAGACATATCATGGAAATCTTAGACACAAGTGGGCTCCTTGGGAACAATTTTCTTTAATGTACTTTAATATTTTCTACAAACTGCCAAAAGCAAAAACTTTCCTACAATCCCTAAAAGCCCAGGAGAAAATATAAATTTAAAACAACCATACTCCTAATACCAGTAAAAGATAAAACAAGCTTGAAAGATCAGATAGCATTCGGACAAGCTCACTGCTGAAATGTTTGTCCTGACAGACATACTGTGAGCCGGAAATGATAGGGTTTGTTTCATTTGAGCATACAGAGGCAGTTTTCATCAAACATAGTGACAGAGCAGTTCATAAACGTATTTGCAATTTCCTGTGCCATGGTAGTGCATAAAGCAGTGGTTCTCAAAATGATCCTAAGGCCAGCAGCGGCAGCAGCAGCACCACTCGGGAACTCATTAAGAACGCAAATTCTCAGACGCCATTTCCTCACCTACTGAATTGGAAACTCTGCAGGTGGAACCCAGTCATCAGGGTTTGTCAATACCTCCAAGTGATTGTGACGCCTGCTCACGTTGGAGAACCATTAATGTAAAGACAGGGGCGGTGATGCACCTGTTGGGCAAACCTGCAGAATGCTCAGGCCTTCATCAGTCTGGGACCAAGTACTGGCGTATGAGCTGATCTAAGATAAAAAGATACAGGCTTGAAGCCAAAAGCCCCTGGGCCAAGTCCTCCTTTTGTTGGGAGTCTTTGGGTTTGCCCCAGCCTTCCTGGAAACCTGCGCTGACCCCAGCAAAAATCAGCTGTAAACCCAGGAGGGTGGAGCCACCATCTGGCTTAGTCATCGCTTAATCTTCAGCACCCAGAACAGACCTGGTGCAAAGCACACAGCACCTGGTGCTCAGTAAGTTTCTATGAGTGGATGAGTGAATGAATGAAGTTCCTTTTGTGTCTGCACAAGGATGAGTGACTGTGGGCCCAGCAATAGCAGGTGGCTGGTCTGGACCCAAGAGGACAGGCTTTTGGTGATTATGTGTTGTCCGGTGTGCCTGCCTCAGAAGACCAGAAGTCAATGGAGCCCTTGAGATAACAGTGGTCTTGACAACATCCTTTCTGCAGGATGAAGGATGAGAAAGAAGCTCAGAGGGTTCCACCATGTTCTGTGGCCCTGGATCCTCTGCTCTAAAAGCCACAGGGTTGGCTATCTGGGGCTAAACATTGGGAGCCACCCAGACCTCAAAGAGAAGGTCTGCATGCCTCAGCTTTCTCTCTTGGGCTCAGAGCTCCCCAGGCCATCACGGACAGGTGATTCATCACATACCTTTTTCAGCTTGGGGTTTTCTTGAATGGCACAGATTTCATTAGTGCTGAAAGGCTTTCTGCAGTCGCTGCGGGCAATTTCTACATCAATAAGGTATTCCAGACGATTTGTGACCTGTTGGTTAGCAGTTATGCAATTTTATTCAAAAAAGTTGTTTTTTTTTTAAGTTTTGGCAAAAAAAAAAAAAAATTACTCTCACTCTCGTCCTTTCCACTTTCCTTCCTGCCTCACCCCACGACAGAGCTTTAGCGGAAGGCTAAGATGCCCACTGCCTGGAGCCCTGTTCACACCAAGACCAGTCAGCACTCCATAGCCTCCGGGAGCCGGACACTTGGGTAAAGGCTCCTCTCCAGCTTGTCACCTCCTTGAAGGCAAGGCCTTCTCATTCCATTTCCTGTCCCCAAGCCCAGGGCATGCTGCATGCTCAGTGAGGACTGAGAGGAGAAAGGCGGGCTCTCCAGAACCATCAGCTCTCCTGGGTCTGAGATGCTCAGGTTCACACAGGCCTGACCAGGGGACAGCCCCCTCAGCCACATTAGGCCCCAGTCCCCCAGATTCCAGTGAAACCTCCCACCCTCTAGGGTTTCCCCACCCAAAGCCCCTCCCACCAGCTCAGCACACAGTCCATAACGACCCATGCAGGCATGAGTTTGCCTGTCTTGTTCTCTGCTGAGTCTTTAGTTAGTAGAACAGCAGTAGGTTTATAGCAGGACATTAATATTTGTTGAATTCATTAGTGACTGAATGCAATCAAGGCTACTTGTGATGCCCACTTAAATCTGTTTGCATCTGGCATTAAAGGATTACAGCAGGAGATGAAGGAGTGTCTGCTAGTTGGGTCCGGGTTCACCTGGACCCACCCTTCTTTATCAGATCTTTTCTCATGGCTAGCGCTCTATTTGTCTCCCAACCTTAGCAAATACATGAACATTTGATTAGAAGTTTGGGGTTTAAACGAGTTAGTCTATGCAAAGGACTTAGAACAACAGCCCAAGCATTTGTGGAAGGCGCTCTGTGTGTTCACTGCCTTATTGATGCTGTGGAAATGTCTACGCTGTTAAGCATTCACATATTTAGGATTTTTACATACGGATATTTTTCTCATATGGCCACTCTTTCAGTCTGACTTCAACTGTGCCGCCACATGAAAATGTCCACCTATATGGAGAGACACATTTACCTGCAGCTGGGCTTGCAGCGTCTTGACCACCAGGAAGACATACTTGTCCTCGCTCTCTTCGTTGTATTCTTGCATGGCAAACCACAGACACTGCTTTACGTTGGCATTTGAGGCATTGACGGGTTTTAATTTCCTCAACACCGCCATCTCATTCTTGTTTGAGTCTTTCCTGGCCACCAGGGCCAGGGGAATGGTGAGGAGGAGCAGGGAGAGCCACCGGCACCTGGGCATGGTCCCTTGGGCAAGAGGCACAGTCAAGTCTCCTCGTCCTTTCAGGGCTGGAGCTGTGGGCAGGATGGGGTGGCCGCGGCTGCTGCTTTGGATTCAAGAATCTTCGAGCCACACACTGCCTCCTGTTAGCGTCAGCCTAGCTGTATTCAAGACAGGGCCATTAGGGTCATTCTTGGGGTTAGCCCTCTCTTTCTCCAAGGAAACCCACCCAGGAATGCCAGTTAAGGGGTCTCTCTACCAGCCTCCCCTCCTTATCCTGAGAGCAATCTGTGTTTCTAGGGAGAGCTCCTCTCCCCTTAGGCCCTGATGTGTCTATGCCTACCCCTGCGCACGTCACTCTTGTTATCTGCTTCTCAGTCCTGTGCGGTGTGATCACGAAAACTGTGGCTGCCTCAGAGGCCTTGTGGCCTCAGCCCTTGGTGGACTTTCAGCCTGCTCTGCCTGCAGCTCCCTCTTACTCCCTGTGGGGTTGGGTGACGACCTGACCTGTGGTTCTCCTGGGTCTTTGGCACTCTTAGTTCATGCCTGTGGCCCAGTCAAGGGTCTCTGTGGGTCCTGGTCTCCGGTCTCTCTTGCCCTTCTGAGTCCACGCCCTGCAGGGAAGTTACGCTTTGTGATGTAATTCAGCACCTGTGTCCTGTCCCAGTGAGGACACCTCCCACTTGCCAGCCTCAGGCCTTTGGTCTAAACAGCTCTCACAGGGGCACAGAGAGCAGGCAAATGCCTCCTGCTCTGCTCTCAGAGTCGGGCGCCTGCAATGGTTAATACTGAGTGTCAACTTGATTTGATTGAAGGACACAAAGTATTGATCCTGGGTGTGTCTGTGAGAGTGTTTCCAAAAGAGATTGACATTTGAGTCAGTGGGCTGGGAAAGGCAGACCCACCCTTAATCTGGTGGGCACAATCTAATCAGCTGCCAGCGAATATAAAGCAGGCAGAAAAACGTGAAAAGGAGAGACGACGGGCCTAGCCTCCTAGTCTACATCTATCTCCCATGCTAGATACTTCCTGCCCTCGAACATCAGACTCCAAGTTCTTCAGTTTTGGGACTCGGACTGGCTCCCCTTGCTCCTCAGTTTGGCAGACAGCCTATAGTGGGGCCTTGTGATCATGTAAGTTAATAGTTAATAAACTCCCTTATATATATATATATATAATTTATATATATATTATTTATACATATATAAAGGGGAGTTTAAGTATTAACTATATATATATATATATGCATATATATACATATATATATATGTATATCCTATTCGTTCTGTCCCTTTAAAAGAACCCTGACTAATACAGGGCCCCTCTGGCATCTTCTGCTTACCTGTGCCAATGAGTCTGGCTTCCTGAATGCCTGGCCTCTGAACTCCCTTGACTTGGGCCAACAGTACCCCCCTGCCCTGTCCTGCCAGGGTGAGAGTCACATGGCCCACTCTGATGCCCAGGTCTGGCCCTTAGTGGGAGGAGGGGGGCATGCACCTGTTAAGTTCTCAAAGCTTCTGCTTTTCTGTGAAAATCCCAAATCAGTGTCCAGAAAGTTCCTGGTGAGGCAGAGAGATGAGCATTCTTCCTAGGCTTCAAAGATCAATGGGTTCTATGAGCCAGGGCAACATACAGAAAATACATAAGGGCAGGAATCTGTCAGGCAAGTGGCAAAGCATTGCAGAGTGCAAATGTATTATGCTGTATTTAAACTTTTTCCCTATGAGTGGATTATTCAGATGTTTCTCATTTTCAGCTGTTACAAACAGTATTGCAGTGAACAATCCCTTTCCAATATCTTCATGATGTTACACAAGTACTTTTGTGTAATAAAAGACTAGATGGAAAATTGATGTAAAGCTTTAGGCAAATTTAAATTTATTATTTATTGCCAAAATGTTCATCACTTCCTAATTATGTATTCATGATTTTTGAATCCTGCTGCATGTTAAAGGTACTGATGAAGATTTAAAACACCAGGGCATACCTCACTGATAAAATCAGAATCTCTGGAACAGGGTCCAGGAAGCCAGCTGTTTTAAAAGTTCCCCAGGGGTTCCAATCTGCAGCCAAGTTTGAAAATCAGTGTAGTGGATCTGCAACTTCCTGATATTAATGTGCACATGAACCACTTGGGACTCCTGTTAAAAGGCAGGTGCTGAGTTTGTGGGTCTGAGGCAAGGCCTAGATTCTGCATTTCTAACTAGCTCCCCATGTGATCCAAATGCTGCTAATATTCAGATCCCAGTTTGATTAGAGAAGTATTGACCTGTGACAATCCCTGTTTCTTCATATCTTTGCCTTCAGTCGAGCCTTTCTTCATGGGATAGATGATTATGTTCCGTTGATTTGATTTGTACCATTTGTATTATTGGTCAGGGTTAACCATGTTTTCATAGAGACTCACTGAGTCGAGGAACACCTGATCTGGGCCCCAGGATGCATGTAGAGCAGACTTCCCCTTGGTGAGGCCAGCTGTGACACCCTGAAGTAAAGCCAAGCCTCCTGGATCAGCCAAGGGGCAGTCAGCCTGTAGACCTATGTGCCTGAAAATGAAGGCTCACTGTGGTTAGCTACAGGGTAGGGGTGGTTTGTTATGCAGCACTTCTGGGCCAATAGCTGACTGATACACACACATTCACTGAAGCAAAGCAGTATTTCTAGGCTTTAGACTTTGGAGAAGTATGTGGTGGTGGTTGATAAGTAGGTAAAAGATCCAAATCATATACCCCTAACACTTTCATGCCCCTCTGGCTTTCACAAGAATGCACACTCACATGCACACACACACACCATCATGTTGATATTACTTAGAAATTTTTGATCTGGGCTTTCTCTGAACATATTCAGAGAGCTGCTCCTGTTACTTTGCATACTTTTAAAGGAGGAGTAAATCCTCACTGCTGCATGCTATCAGTTTTGAGGCTGTTTCTTATGTAGCATAGCTTATTGATACCAAATCTTTATACCTGAGGTCTTTTGTCTTCCTTTAATTTTAGAAAATGTATCTCTATAATTTCTTCAAATATTTCCATCTTTTTATTTTTCTTTCATTTTGAGATTTCTATGGTCTTTTGGGGAGCAGTAGTTGCAGGGTTTTTGTTTGTTTCCAGCTTTATTGAAGTATAATTAACAAATAAAAACTTGTTTAGAGGGTGCACATGTGATGCTTAAATAGACAGATAGCAAAATGATTACCACAATCAAGCTAATTAACATATTCATCCCCTCATATAGTTACTTTTTTTTTTTTTATGGTGAGAACACCTGCGATCTACTCCCTCGGCGAACTTCAAGTATACAATATATTATTATTAACTATAGTCACCATGCTGCACATGAGGTCTCCAGAACTCATTCCTCTTACAGTTGAATGTTTGTACCACTTGACCAATATCTCCCTCTCTCCTCACCCCTAAACCTTTGGTAATCACCATTCTGTTCTCTTTCTATGAGTTCGACTTTTCATTAGAGTCCACATATGAGGGAGATCATGCAGTACTTGTCTTTCTGCATCTCACTTATTTCACCTAGGATAGTGTCCTCGAGGTTTAAACATGCCACTGCAAAAGGCAGAAAACCCCATAGCCTTGGCCCAAAAGCTCCTTCAGCTGATAAACAACTACAGCAAAGTTTCAGGACACAAAATCAACTTACAAAAATCACTGGCATTCCTACACAACAACAACAGCCAAACCAAGAGTCAAATCAGAAAGGCAATCCCATTCACAATTGCCACAAAAAGAATAAAATACTTAGGAATACAGCTAACCAGAAAGGTGAAAGATCTTTACAACAAGAATTACAAAACGCTGCTCAAAGAAATCGGAGATGACATAACCATATGGAAAAATATTCCACGCTCATGGATAGGAAGAATTAATATCGTTCAAATGGTCATACTGCCCAAAGCACTTTACAGATCCAGGGTTATTCCTCTCAAATTACCAATGCCATTCTTCACAGAATTAGAAAAACAATTTTAAAACTTATATGAAACCAAAATTCAGCTCAAATAGTCAAGGCAATGCTAAGTGGGAAGAACAAACCTGGAGGAATTAAGTTACCTGACTTCAAAGCATATTACAAGGCTACAGTAATTAAAACAGCATGTTACTGGTACAAAAACAGGCACATAGACCAATTGAGAAGAATAGAGAGCCCAGAAATAAAGCCATACACCTACCACCATCTGATCTTTGATAAAGTTGACAAAAACAAGCAATGGAGGAAGAACTTCCTGTTCAATAAATGGTGCTATAACTGGCTAGCTATATGCAGAAAATTGAAGCTGTACTACTTCCTTCCACCATTTACACAAATGAATTCAAGATTCATTAAGGACTTAAGTGTAAAACCTACAACTATAGAAACCCTGGAAGACAACCTAGAAAATACCATCTGGACATAGGCTTTGACAAAGATTTCATGGTGAAGATGCCAAAAGCAATTGCAACAAGCCAGAAATTGACAAATTGTACTGATTAAACTAAAAAGCTTCTGCACAGTAAAAATAAACTATCAACAGAGTAAACAGACAACCTACAGAATAGGAGAAAATATACGCAAACTATGTATCTGACAAAGGTCTAATATCCAAAATCTATAAAGAGCTTTGTTTAAATTTACAAGAGGAAAACAAATGACCCCATTAAAAAAGTGGGCAAAGGACATGAACAGACACTTTTCAAAAGATGGCATACATGTGACCAACAAGCATATGAAAAAAAGGTCAATACCACTGATCACTAGAGAAATGCAAATCAAAACTACAATGAGACACCATCTCACACCAGTTAGAATGGCTACTCCTAAAAAGTCAAGAAATAACCAATGCAGGCGAGGTTGTGGAGAAAAGGGAACATTTATACAGGGTTGGTGGGAGTGTAAATTAGTTCAACCATGGTGGAAAGCATATGACGATTACTCAAGGAGCTAAAAGTAGAACTACCATTTGACTCAGCTACCCCATTACTGGGTATATACTCAAAGTAATATAAATAATTCTATCATAAAGACACATGCATGCAAATGTTCATTGCAGCACTCTTCACAATGGTAAAAACATGGTCTCAACCTAAATGCCTATCAATGGCAGATTAGATAAAGAAAATGTGGTACATATACACCATGGAATACTATGCAGCCATAAAAAAATACAAAACAAGATTATGCAAGATTATGTCTTTCATGGGAACATGGATGGAACTGAAGGCTATTATTCTTAGCAAACAAACATAGAAACAGAAAACCAAATACTGCATGTTCCCACTTATAAGTGGAAGCTAAATGATAAGAACTTAAGGAGACAAAGAAGGGAACAACAGACACTGGGGCCTACTTGAGGGTAGAGGGTGAGAGGAAGGAGAGAACCAGAAAAGATAACTATTGGGCACTGGGCTTAATGTATGGGTGATTAAATAATCCGTACAACAAACTCCCGTGACACAAGTTTACCTATGTAACAAACTTCCACATGTACTCCCCAAAATAAAATGAAGTTTAAAAAATTAAAAATAAAAAAGAGTAACTTTAAAAAATGCTTTTAATAAAGCAATTTTGACAGTCTTCAAAAATTGGAACCCACTTGCATTCATTTCCTGTGTCTGCTGTAACAACTTACCGCAAATCTGGTGGCTTCAAAGAGCAACTGTGTGATCTCACAGTTCTGCAGGTCAGAAGTCCAAACTGGCTTTCACTGGGCTAAAATCAAGGTATGGGCAGGGCTGTATTTCTTTTGGAAGCTCTAAAGGAAAGTGCATTTCCTTGCCCCTCCAGTTCTGGAGACTGACTACATTTCTCAGCTCATGGTCTCTGATGGTTAACATTATGTGCCAATTTGACTGGGCTGAGGAATGTCCAGATAGCTGGTAAAACATTATTTCTGTGAGGGTATGTCTATAAGGACATTTCTGCAAGACATTAGCATTTGAATAGGTGACAGAGCAAAAAAAGATCTGCCCTCACCAGTGTGGATGGGCATCTTTCTATCTATGAAGAGCCAGAATAAACCAGAAAGGTGAAGGAAAGGCAAACACATTCTCCCTGTTTGGGCTGGAACATCATCTTCTCTTGTCAAATATCAGAGCTCTTGGTTCTTAGGCCTTCAGGCTAAGACACCACCATCAACTTCTGTAGTGTCTCTAGCAGTGATTTCAGAAAGAAGGTTTTCGGACTCGGTCTGAATTACACCACCAGCATTTCTGCTTCACCAGCTTGCAGGTGGTTGGTCATGGAATTTCTCAGCCTCCATAATTGTGTGAGCCAGTGCCTGTAATAAATATATAAATATGCTATTGATTCTCTTTCTCTGGAGAACCTGGACTAACACAGCCCCTTCCTCTATGTTCAAAGCCAGGTGTGGAGTATATTCAAACCTCTCTCGCTTGCTCTCTCTCTCTCACTCTCTGCTGCTTCTGCCGTCACATCTCTATCTCTGACTCTGATTCTGACCCTCCTGCTTCCCTCTTATAAGGACCTGTGTGTTACATTGGAACTGCCCAGATAATCCAGGATAATCTCCCCATTCCAAGATCCTCAATCACACTTACAAGCTCTACATGCAAAATATATTCACCCCTCCTCAACATTCGAATAGTCTCAACCCTTCATACCATCATGCCAGGAGATTTGGGATGGGCCATGTAATTCCCTGAAAATAGACTTTTGACCCCACTGGTTGTCATCAACTCCTGTTACTGAAAGGAATCTTGCACTGTCCTGTTCTTTCCTGGGGCCCTGGTACCTGCAGTCTTAGAATTTGCTGCCAGTTTCGACGGTGAAAAATTGCTTCAAAACAAGAGCCAATCTGTAGCCTCTAGTCACTCAGGAGTCTCACATAGATTTTGTTTTGTTATTCTTTGATGGTCACTAGAATTTGTTTCCTTCTCGTTTCTGTAGTCTCTCTAGCATTGATTTCTGAAAGAAGCCAGCAGCCTGTGCTAGTTCACCATCTTGACAGAAACTGGAGGCCATAGGGGAAATGAGCATGAAAATGGTCCTGAAGCTAAGTGAGCAGTAACCACAGGAACAGAAAGAGTCGAAGAAGCAGAAGGAACTTCAGCTTATCCATCCAAAAGCACATCAGTAGGAGGGTGTACAAACACAAAATGAGAAAATACAGTAAACAGAAAGGCTTGAAAATAACAGAGAAGATATCTAGTATAACAGTAACAAAAATACCTCAGTAAATAAAATATTGAGACTCACAGATTGGATTTTTGAAAAAGACCCACAGCATAGTGTCTATAAAAGACTATCAAAACAAAAGATGCCCAAAATGTTTTTTCAAAAAAAGTTGGAAAAATGTTTGGACAAATTTGAACCAAAAAAAAAGTAGTCTATAAATCTTAATCTATGGCAAAACGGAACTGAAAGCAAAAAATAAAGTGATAAGAAACGGTGGTAGATAGAAATCTTAAAAAAAAAAAAAAAAAAAAGAACCAAGATATCCCCTCAGGGATACACTCTCTGTATCATCTCCTCCCCTTGATTGTGGGTGGGACATAGAAATATAACGGAATGTCATTGCTGGGATTAAGTTAGGTTATAGGGCACAGGTGACACTATTTCGTAGATGTAATTCAAGTCTCCAATCCGTTGCTCTGAGAAAATATAAAGGCATATTTCCCTGCATGGACCTTACCTAACCAGTGAGTCCTTAAAGGAGAATCTAGAGAAGAGTTCTACTTTCAGGATGACAGAGTGGGGAACTCCATGGACCCATTCACCCAAGAAAGTGCAGGAAACCCAGACTATAAAAATAATCTTGAAAAAGAACAAAGTTGGAAGACTCATACTTTCCAGTCTCAAAACTTACTATAAAGCTACAGTCATCAAAATGGTATGGTACCAACATAAGGTTATATAGAGAGATCAATGGAATAGAATTGAGAATCCTAAAGTAAACTCATATGGGCTTGGAGGAGGACCCCAAGCCTCAGACGAGTCCACAGTCTTGACTGACGACTTGATTTCAGCATTATGAGACTCTGATCACAGGACCCAGATAAGTCTGACCCACAGAAACTGAGAAACTCAAATAATAAATAGATGTTTTAATCTTCTAATGTTGTGGATATTTGTTATATAGCATAGAAAACTAATACAGGAACAAAAATAAACAAAGGAAAAAATAGGACAAGAAAATACAGTCATCAAAACATTTATATATCATCATTGCAGTCTAACAAATATCTAGCAAAAAATAAGAGAACTGCAGGAAAAAAAAGATAAGTGACCAACATTTTATTTGATAGTTCTGAAGCCAAAAATTTTTAAGTCAAGAAGACAAAAAATAAGCAGAGAGGAAAAGACTTCAAGAGTACTCTAAAAATGTTTAGTATAAAATGCCACACCCCACATTAAAAATTATAAAATTAAGGACTTTTGATCCACAGAAGACATAAAAGTCAATAGATAAATGACAGTGTAGGCAAAGACATTGGCCATGTCTGAATTAATACGTAGAACAGAAAATCAGTGTGAAGATAAACCTCATAGCCAATAGAACGTCCTGTGTTTCTCAAAATCTGTTTTGAAGGACCAGCCTTTTTTGACATTTCCAATCAATTACAGACTGTATTTTTAAAATATAGAAAATATAAAATATATTTTATATTTTAAAATAAATTTTAAAATATAGAACTAATTTGAGGTTATGTATGATTTAGACGGCATTTTAGATTTTTCTAGCAATGCACAGGATGTAAGCCTGGGACATGTCTGTGTAAAATATAGACCATTGCAGAGATAATGGGTATCATCATTTAAAAAGCAGCAGAACTCTTCAAGTGGGGTGCTGCCAGGAGGCTGGAAGAGGAATGGGAGGAGGCCATTCAGGGTCTGTGGAGCTCAGAGAGCAGATGGGGCAAAAGATGAGTATGGCATGGCTGGAGACCAGACAAGGGGTTCTTCGTGACAGATAGATTTGTTGCTTTGATCTGCTGATTGCATTCCTGTGCTAACAGGAGAAAGGAAATAAATAATAGCAGATTTGTAGTGGGTGATTTTGTTTTGAAAAAAAAATAACATTTGGGAAACATCAGAAAAAGGAGATAAGTGGCAGTTGCAAGTGTTCCTAAGCCTTTGATTTGTTCTTTACTGAATGCCTGTGGATCCGTGTGGTTGGAAACTCAAGAGTTAGAAGGGCAGTTGGTGATATGGGTAGTGGACTCGTTTGGCCCTGAGTTCAATTTCAGAAAATCCCAGGAATTAACCACAAGAGTAGCTCAGTGCCCTAATATGAAGATGGGGAGGGGGCTGTGGTGAGGGTTAAAGGAGATGATTTCAGTGACACATATTTTACAGTGTCAGGTGTGTGGGGACATAGCTCTCCTGTCTTTCTCTTCAGACTCCCTCACTCCAATGCTGAGGTTTCAATTAAGTCCTAATTTTAGGAGGGGTCTCAGCAAACGCATTCCAAAGAGCCCTGCTGCTTCAAAACATGCCACCCGATAAGATGTAGAAAACATTCGGGGTTTGACAGAGATCTAGAATTTAGAAATATATGTCAATTTTGTGTACTATAACTTTCAAATAAATTTTTACTTCCTACTTATTCAGGCCACTTAATGACTGAGCCAAATCCAGAGAGATTTCGCCAGGACACAAGACAGACTCGTGGATTCTTCTGGCTGATCTTGGATATTGACACATTATTCAAAACTCTACTAATTTGAGGTCATGATATAACTAACAAGAGTGGCAGGCACAAAATTTACTAACCCTATCAAAGCTGCTTACATAGCTCATGACTACTGGACACCATCAACTCAGTGAAATCTGCAATGGGGCCATGTTTTTAATTTCTGTGAGAGCCGGAACTAAAGAATACAGGCCATGGACAAAATACTAAACTGCAGTAAACACAATTTCTAAAATGTTGGAGTACCTTAAAGAACCACTTCACAGCCATGGCCCCAAGCACTGAACACCTGAGGACTTCATGTATTTCCGATTTAGGCCCAAATTTTCTGTTGCTCTACAAATAGAGGTGATGCTTGATCCCTAAGAGAAATATAAAATGAAACCAGTGGGATTTTGTGTGGCTCAAGGTAGAAAACAACTGGCATATTGTGAAAAAGAGCAGGATGCCAGGCCTTCCTTGTGAACTTGGAATTGAAGGTAAAGGTGCATCCATCAGTGAGCAATGCTGACCAGAGCTCAGGGAGGGTGTGGTTGTGCTTGTCCGGAACAGTAGGCCTGAGGTCCATAAACAAGGGCTCCACCCCTCCCCACCTGAGTGCTCTCAAAGCCAAGGGCCAGCAACAGATTGGTTTTGCTAACCACGCAGACACACCTTTGGTAATATAAATATGCCCTATCAAATTGTGGAAGCATGTTGCCCACAAATCCTGCACAGAAATTGGCTGAAGGACCAAAGCTGCCCCATCTTTTTGCCATGACAGATGGAGCTACCCAAAGCTGTTTCTGAAAATTCTGTCCCATAAGCCCTTATGGCAAATTCATGCAAATGAGCCAGCCAGGAAAAAGGCAGACTTCTTACCAAGAAATATTCATTCAAATCACCCCCCAAACCAAGGATGGAGGAGTAAAGACTCCCTAGCCCTTCTGTTCGGAAAGACTCCTCCAGAAACTGTTGCACTGTCTCTTTGTCCAACGCAGGTCCGCCCACCACACCATCCCCTCATCTCTCTGCCCCTCCAAGGTTGATCCCCCACCAAGACCCCAGCAGAGAGGCGTGCTCATCAGGATGGGTGTCTGTCACCACAGTGCTTCTCCCAGGGGCAGTGAGGGATGCTGACAGCTATGAAGCCCTGGCTGGGTCCTAGATGGGTAACACAGGTATCAGGATCAGGTGGGGGCATGCAGACTGGAGCTGCCATCTTCTGAGCCCTGGAGAAGACATCGTTGTGATTCATGCAGCCCTCGGTGTCTGCAGAGGGCAGAGCCTCCTGTCAGCTTCAGTGACCTCCTCTGACCCCTGGGTCTGGGCCCGACCCCTCTGCTGAAGGGCCACACACTGTGAGCCTGTCCTTGAGATGGAAACAGAGGGGACACATGTGGCTAACAAAATGTTCTGCATTCTTTTGAGTAGATAGATGAGAGCATAGAGAAACTGGAGAAGGAAGAAAGGAAGGAAGGAAGGAAGGAAGAGAGGGAGGGAGGGAGGGAGGAAGGGAGGGAGGGAGGGAATAGAAGAATTAATGGGTGGACGAATGAGCACACAAACCAACTGGTGGGAACCTTACAGTAACTGCCTTAAATCAACCAGGGAGTTTGATTTATTTAACACTCTACACCTGCAACCAAAGTAATAATGATGATAATAAATTCGCCATTGCTTATCAATGGCTTATAAACAATATAGGAGAGAGAAAACTGCTCAGGGACTCAGAAAGTGCTTTGAAATGCCTTTAATTCTGCCAGGCTGCACAGATCTAGGACTACAGACTGTCACACTCTGGAGGAAGAGGGGACTTCTGCTGCAAAAAACCATGGGCTCTGTCACCACCTTCTCTCCACACAGGTGCTGTTCAGGAGGGTGAACTGGGAAAACCAAGATCGAACATCTACTATAAAAGTGCAGCGCACCTGAAAAAAAAATTGTAAGACTCAAATTAGAAAATGTAAGCATTGAGAGCATCTAGCATGCAATAGGGTGTTAAGATGTATTAAACAATACAAAAATAAATCAATAAAAAGCAAAAACAGTCACCCAGGAACAGGGCTTGAAATGCCTAAGGCTCCACCAGGACAACGGGCACAGGTGGTTTAATCCTCCCACCTGAGCCTGAGGATTTCCGAAGGCATGCCTGGTTGAGTCATCATCTGACCCCTGAAACATCCTGTCCACTCACAGCCTCCAAAGAGCGTATGAGGGTGGATAAGCTGCCCCCACCCTGTGTGTTCTGGGGGAAACCATGGGCTTACTAAAGGGATGGCCCTGCCAGTCACCCACCAACTGAACAGCAGCTGCGAACCTACCCCAAAGGGAGGCTGCCCATGAGGCTGGGGGTTGGAGGGTGAGATCAGCCCCACTGATCCTGTAACTCTGATTCAGGGCATCCTCAAGCTCCAGGATCCCATCGATCACGTGTGGGTCATGGAAGGATGGTGTCAGAACTCAGACTGACCAGGACACATCCTTACCAAGCAGGAACTAAAGGGACAGGTTGGGTGACGAGAGAAACTAGACAATCCTCCAGTCCCCAAGAACATGAACAAAAGAAGAGTGAGGGCCACAGGGAGAACACTGTCGGCCTGGATCTTGAGGGTCTCAGGAAGGTACAGGGCTGGGACCCAAAGTGAGGGCTCCATCCAGAGACGTAGGCCTTGCGGAATCTGCAGGTACCTGTGTCCAGCCAGCTGGGCTGTGGGCTGAGGGCTCTCCCTGACATTGAGGGCCAAGCTCTGTCTGTCAAATAAATGCCTGCCTTCTGCCTTCACTAAGGGAGCCCTGACACCAGGTGGGAGAGGGCCAGGGACCCTCATTCTGCCCTAGGATCACCTCAGATGCCTTTCCTAAGCCTCCCCGCAAAGGCCTGCCTTGACATTATTTTTTATTCCTGAGAGATTCATGATTTGGGTTCATTTTATTCTCAAACCATTTTCTCTTCTGTGCCTTCTTGCAATGGGCAATTGTCAATGTCTTCATCATGTTTCTTACAAACTGTACGCCCCATCTCCAAGTCCATTAAATATATCAACGTCCATCTCTGTCAAGAAGAAATTGGAATGAGAAAAACAAAGAGAATCAAATAGAAAAGTTGCCAGAAGAGGTGAATGCTAATATTCATGCAAATAAAGATATACATATCCTGTGCAATCTTTCTTCTCTTATTTTTTATTTCAAGTTTCTTGTTTCAAATTTTTCTCTTAATTCTCCATTTTTTTTTTTTTTTACAAAAACAGATATTCATTCACTATACCTAAAGCATGCACTAGAGTCTTTCCTGTAGAACTCTTCTTGATGTCTAATACCTAGCAGTCATATTGACAGGACAATGAATACACAGGGTGTGGACCATCACATGATTGAATCCTACACAGCAGTACAGGCAGTGTAAACAGAATGGCACTATCCCTTGGGAGATAGATCTAGATGGTAACCTGGGGTGGGGAGTCCTGGGGGCTGCAGTGTTGTGTCCTTTATGTGAGTGAAGACCGCACAAAAGTACTTGAGAATATTAATTGAAATAAATATTAAGGTTGTTTTTCAGTATGTTTATTAGGGTGCTATAAAAAGTTATTAAAAGTTATAGTCACTTCTGTAAATAGAGGTTCATAAAACTCGGGAAGCACCCAGAGAGAGAGAAATCAAATCCAACCAGGAAATCTTCCCAGGCTGGAGCTCACATCTCTCCTGAAAGTTGTCTAAAAAGTAGACATCCCTTGAGGATAGCAATCCATGCAGGTGACAATGATATCCACTCATGCCCCTACACACTCACACACTCATGCTCCAACACATCAACACACTCACACACACTCATGCCCCAACACACATGACCTACACACTCACACACTCATGCTCCAACACATCAACACACTCACACACACTCATGCCCCAACACACATGACCTGCACACTCACACACTCATGCTCCAACACATCAACACACACACACTCATGCCCTAACATACACCAACTCACTCCCAGTCATGCCCCAACACACACTCATGCCCCAACACACACCAACAACACACACACTCATGTCCCAACACTCAACACACATGCACTCCTGCCCCAACACACACACACTCATGCCCCAACACACACCAACACACTCACACACACTCCTGCCCCAATACACACGCACTCATGCCCCAACGCACACCAACACACACACTCATGCCCCAAAACCCAACACACACACACTCATGCCTCAACACACACCAACACAGATACCCACGCTCTGACACTAACACGCTCACATGCTCATGCCCAACAAACACCAACTGCACAGTCACACACACACTCATGTCCCAATATACCAACACAAACACACTCTCATGCCCCAACACACCAACTACACACTCACATCTATGCCCTGACACACACCAACACACACACTCATGCCCAACACAAGCCAACACACGCTTGCACCCATGCCCTGTTTGCAGGGGCTACCCTCATTAAGGAAGTAAAATAGAAAGCTGGAGCTCTCCTAATGATACCTTGTATTTAAATTATATGCATATTTTCTGAATTTGGAATGCCTTTGCTCTTTCCTGCAGACCAAGGATCCACCCAGCCCTGGCCTGGCGCCGGGGAATTCACCGTTCATGGGGAGAGACAGCAGCTGCTCACCTTGTGCTGGCTCCGGCGTACCTGCAGAAACTTGTAGGCAAACTCGTCTTCCTGGTCCTCATTGAACTGAAACACAGCATACTCCACAGCACTGGCGAAATCCTTCGAGTTCTTATCAATGTCTACAAATTTGCAGCTGCAGACATGGGTTCTCAGCACGATGAGCCCCACAAGCAGGGGCACCTTCCACTGCATAGCTGTCTCCAGAGTTGGCACTGGAGGCCAACTCAGTGGAGGAGGAGGTGGCTACCACCGCTGGTGACACCTTTCCCAGCTCTGACCCCACGTAGCACTGCCTAACAGAGGCGCTGAGCTGCTGAGCCTCCCTTTGACTAGTACTTCTGTCCAGTGCCTCTTTCCACTCCCCCACAGCGTTCTTCCCACTATCTCCAAACTGAAGGCCAGCAGAAGGTCACATAGCCTTGGACCCACAGGCATGTATGCTACACACAAGCCTGCACATTTTCAGGGCTGCCTCTTCTGGCCCTGGTCCAGCCCTGATAAGACTGGGGAGGAGCTCTCAAGCCCACCTGCCTTGCCTTCACGGGGCTGCATCCCAGGACTGGCAGAGTGATGGGAACGCTTAGGAATAATAATGGGCACTGAGTCCTGAGCAGTTAAGGGAAGAGCCATGTCTGCCTGTGACCCTGGCTGCAGTCCATGACCTCAGGGAGCCTCGGGAGGGTACAGGGGGGAGGGGCCAGCTTTGGGGGCCGGGATCATCCTCTCCACCCTCTCTGGCACCTGCTAGCCAACTTGCCACATCCCCCTCCTGCTCTGTGGCCTTGCAATACCTGCTCTCAGCACAGGGGTCAGAAAGAAGCCAAATACAAGGCTAGAGCCCTGCTAGGATGGGTGTGGAAGGCAACCACAAACATGAGAAGGGACCAGGGGCTGGGAGAAGCCGTGGGAGCACTGGCCAATGTGTGTTCTCACCCAGCGCTGCCTCTTTGTAGTTCCCTGGGCCCGCACCAAGCCACCGTGTCAGACTATCCTGAGGGGAACTGATCCGAGCTCTATTTGACTCCTGGGGAAGCCTCTGGGAGGTAAACAGGGCCAGGGGATGAGCAGGTTGGGAGGGTATGGCGGTGCCTGCACCACATATTAATGCACCAACATGCACAAGGGGGCCCATGCTGGAGCAACTGACCCTACCTTGGCTATGTGGTATGTAGATCGATGATCTCAAAAAATGTCTCAGAACTTGGGCCACTGCCTTGGGGACTGGTAGTAAGGGCAGGACTGGGGGTGGCCACAGGAAGAGACGGGACTGTGCCAGAATGATGAACACAATTATGACCACCTTCTTGCAGCTTCTCAATGGGAGCAGACACAGAGACTCAGGTGCACTTCCACACAGGACTGACCTGAAAGTGGCCAACCGTGGGGGCCTGAGGAGCACAGTGGCCCTGTCAGGTTGATCATGCTCAAAGTGTGCCTGAACCCCCATGTGTCCTCCTGCCGGAGAAGCTGCAGCTCCCAGTTCTTGCTCATCTTTGCCATTCCTGCCAGCAGGCTGATTAAAATGTCTCACTGTTGTCTTCTGAGGTTGGCAGGATCTGTCCTGAGGCCCCTCCTCACTGCTGGTGTGGGTTGTGATCGCTTTCTCCAATTCCAGCTCTCCCTTACCCAGGGTTAGATATTTTATTAGACCTTCAAAAAATTAACTGTTGGATTTCTTGATCCTTTTTGTCAGTCTTTGCTTTCTCTTTCACTCACCTATGCCTTTTTGCTATGATTTTCTTCTTTCTTTTTCACCAGTTCAGTTTACACTTCTTTGATTCTTGACATTGAAAGGGAGGTCATCAGTTGCATCTTGTTCATTCTGTAGCATGTGCATTTTCAGATCTGGAGGTGACCCTCAAAGCATGGTATCGGCAGCATCCGATATGTTCTAGCATGTGCATTTCCAGATCTGGAGGCAACCCTCAGAGCATGGCATCAGCAGCATCCCATAAGTTTGCTACTCAGGTTTCAATTCCAGTGTTTTAAAAGTGCAGCCTAATCTGCACTGGGATTACTTCTTTAGTCCATGTGTTCTTTACAGGCGTGTAGCTGAATTTTCAAATATTTCTGTCCTTAATTTCTACCTAAATTTCACAGAGAACATATTCTATGTGATTGAAATTTATTAAGAATATGTTCAATTGTGATAAATATTCTATCAGGTGAAAAAAATGAATGTTCTCCAGTTGTTGGGTGATATTCTGTATAACAAAGATCAAATATGTTTAGTGAGCTCTTAAATTTCTTGAGCCTCTTCTGAGTTTTACTTGGTGGGTTCTGCAGTTCTTAAGAGAGGTGCCTGAAACGTTCCCATGAGGATGATGGGGCTGCTGGTTTTTCTTCTAGCCCTGCAATGTGTCTTTTTATATACTTTTAGGCTGTGTAAGAGTGGGCACCACAGATAGAACTGTTGCAAATTCAATAATTGAGCAAAACTGTGCCCTTAAGTTCCCAAAAGGCCATGTTTCTAATTCCATAAAATCGGAAGAGAGAGAGGCCACAGTCAGAATTGGTCATGCCTATTTTCACCATCGTGCCCAACTAGAGGCTCATGAGAATCATCAGAGGAAACTTCCAAATAACCCAGCATCTAAGCCCAAATGTTAAAGAGTGTGGCATGAACACTGAATGCCGCCTGGTGCACTTAAGTGCATCTGACCTCAAATCATAACTTTAAATTGAAAAAGAGCGGGACACCAGGCCTTCCTTGTGAACTGGGAATTGAAGGTAAAGGTGCTTCCATCAGTGAGCAATGCTGACCAGAACCCACTGTGCTTGTCTAGAACAGTGGGCATGAGGTCCATCAACAAGGGCTCCACCCCTTGCAGCCTGAGTGCTCTCAAAACCAAGGGTCAGCAATAGATTGGTTTCGTTGACCACACAGACACACTCTTGGTGATATAAATATGTCCTGTCAAATTGTGAGGGGATGTTACAAATCCTGCACACAGGTGGATCAAAGGACCAAAGCTGCCTCATCTTTTTACCATGACAGATGGAGCTTCCCAGAGCTGTTTCTGAAAATTCTGTCCCATCAACCCTTATGGCAAATTCATGAGAATGAGCCAGACAGGAAAAACGCAGACTTCCTACCAAGAAATATTCAAATCAAAGTCCCCAAAACCTAGGATAGAGGAGCACTTCAGGTTTGAAAGACTCCCCAGAGGGCTTTGCATTGCCTTTCTGGCCCATCCATGTACCCCCTCCCCCCAGACCCTCATCTCTCTGCCCCTCCAAGGCTGCTCCCCTACCAAGACCCCAGCAGAGAAGCTTGCTCATCAGGATGGGTGTCTGTCACCACGGTGCCTCTCCCAGAGACAGTGAGTGGTGCCAACAGACATGAAGGCCAGGCTGAGTCCCAGCTGGGGAACCTATGCACCAGATGGGGCCTGGGGGACATGGGGACTGGAGCTGTCATCCTCTGAGCTGCCATCTGAACCCTAAAGAAGACATCCCTCAGTGTCCACAGAGGGCAGAGCCTCATGTCAGCTTCAGTGACCATCTCTGACCCCTGGGCCTGGGCTTGGCCCCTCTGCAGAAGAGTCACCCTCTGTAAGCCTGTTCCTGAGATGGAAACAGAAGGGTCATGTGTGGTTAACAAAATTGTCTGCATTCCTTTTGAGTAGATGGATGATGGCATAGAGAAATGGAAGAAAGAATGAATGAATGAGTGCATGAATAAATGAAGGAACAGATGGATGGATGGATGGATGGATGGATGGATGGATGGATGGATACACCAACCAACTGGCAGAGGGATCCTACATGAACTGCCTCAAGTCAACTGGGGAGTTTTGTTTATTCAACACTCTGCACCTGCAGCCAAGGTAACAATGATAATGAATTCTCCCTTGCTTATCACGGCCAGCAACATTCGTGGCAAATAAATAATAGGAAAGAGTGCAAAACTGTTCACAGACCCAGAAGTAGTTAAGATGCCTTTAATTCTGCTAGTGCAGCATAGGCTTAGAACTACAAACTTTCATACTGTAGAGGAAGAGATGACTTCTGCTGCGAAAAATCAGGGGCTCTGCCACTACCTGTTTCCACATTACAGGTGATGTTTAGGAGGTTGAACTGGGAAAACCAAGGTCAGGCATCCATGACAAATGTGCAGTGCACCTGAAAACAAAATAAGTATAACATACAAATCAGAAAAATGTAATGCATCGAGAGCATTTAGCATGTAGTAGGGGGTCAAGATGTATTTAAAAACTACAAAAAATGAAAAACAAAAACAGTCACCCAGGAACGGGGCTTGAAATGCCCAAGCCTCCACCAGGACAAGGGGTGCAGGTGGCTGAATGCTCCCACCTGAGCCTGGGGATTCCTGAAAGCATGCCTGGTTGGGCCATCACCTGACCCCTGAAGCATCCTGTCCACTCACAATCTCCCTAGCACACATGATGCTGGATGAACAGCTCTCACCTTGTGTGTTCTGGGGGAGAGAATAGAATTCCCAAGGGATGATCCTTCTGGGTGCCCACCAACTGAGCACTGCAGTTGACAGCAAGGCTACAGATGGAAGGGCGAGACTAGCCCTGCTGCTCCTGTAACTGATTCAGGGCATCCTCAAGTTCTGAGCTCACATGGGTCATGGGAGGATGGTGACAGAACTCACATGGGAGGATGGTGACAGAACTCAGACTGACTAGGACACATCCTTACAACACAGGAACTAGAGGGACAGGTTGAGAGACCAGAGAAACTAGACAGTCCTCCAATCCCCAAGAACAAAAGAAGAGTGAGGACCGCAGGGAGAACATCATCTGCCTGGATCTCGAGGGTCTCAGGAAGGTACAGGGCTGGGAAGCAAAGCGAGAGCTTCATCCGGGGACAGAGGCCATGTAGAATCTGCAGGTGCCTGCTATGTCCAGCCAGCCGTGCTGTAGGCAGAGGGCTCTCCCTGGCACTGAGGCCAGGCTCTGTCTGCTTACATGCCAGCCTTCTGCCTTCACTGAGGGAGCCCTGACACCAGGTGGGAGAGGGCCAGGGACCCTCATTCTGCCCCAGGATCACCTCTGATGGCCTTTCTAAGCCTCCTCGCAAAGGTCCACCTTGATATTATTATCCATTCCTGAGAGATTCATGATGCTTTGGGGTTGATTTTATTCTCAGACCTTTTTCTCTCCTGAGCCTTCTTGCAATGGTCAATGTCAATGTCTTCATCATAGTTTTTACAAATTGTGAGGCCCATCTCCAAGTCTGTTAAAAATATCATTATCCACGTTTGTCAAGGAGAAATTATACAAACAGTTGCTAAGTATTTTCTTTTCATGAATTTTTAAAAAAGGCAGAGAAACAAGTAGGAAAGTGGATAAAAGGTTGTCATGTGCGTGTCGTATAAATAGGGCTAGACAGGGCCATGTACAATCTCTCTGCAGGTCAATAGAAGAGAGTCCACTAAGTGCACTTCAGATACACACTGGAATATTCCCAATAGCTAATGCTTGACAGTCAAATTGACAGTGATAAACATATAGGGTATGACACACTCACACAATCGAATCCTATGCAGCAGTAAGCCTGCGCATGCCACAGCCACACCTGACAATACGCTGCCTCCGCCTTACACCTGAGCCTCAGCTACACACAGAGGGCTCACACTGGGTGGTTCATTTTACACAGAGTGAGAAATGGGCGAGACTAATGCCTGGGATTAGAAACTAGATCAGCAGGACTCCTTGCAGAGATAGAATCTAGATGGGATCACAGAGGGGATTCTGGGGGATGGCACTGTTCTGCTTCATATGGGTGCTGACTGCTCGTAACTGTCTACCTTGCCAGTTTTCACTGAGGTGAATGCAGAGCTGCACCATGCTGTTGTGCATGTTTCTTAGGCTTCTATAAGAAATGATTAAAAGTTATTTCCATTCCTTTATGCGGAAGTCCATGAAACTCAAGAAACACCCAAACGTAGAGAAAAAACCAATCCAGACAGGAAGTCTGGGCAGGCTAGGGCACAGGTCTCACCGGACAGCCTAGAAATGATCAAGAAACCTGACCCAGTCAGGGGCTCAGCAATCCATGTTGGGGATGAGATGATACCCAGCTATGCCCTGGCACAAACTAACAACACACACTCATGCCCCTATACAGACAACACACTCACACTCATGACCAACACACACAACACACTCACACTCATGCCCTATACACACAACACACTCACACACTCATGCCCAACACCTGCCAAAAACATGCACTCATGCCCAACATACACCAACAACATACACTCATGTTTAACACACACACTCATGCCCAACACATGCCAACACACTCACATTCATACCCAACACACACAACACACTCACCCTCATGCGCAGCACACAACACACTCACACATGCATGCCCAACACACACCAACACACTCACACTCATGCCCCTACACACACAACACAGATGCATGCCCAACACATGCCAAAAACATATACTCATGCCCAACACCCTCATACGCTCATGCCCTGACACACACCTACACATTCATAGTCATGCCTGACACACACCAACATACACTCATGCCCAGCCCTCATTAACACACTCACACTCATGCCCCAACACACCAACACACTCACACACACTCCTTGATACACACCAATAGCACCCTCATGTTTTTACATATATCAATAACACACTCACATACTCATACTCCCATACACACCAAGAACACTCACTTTTGCCCTGCCCCTCCTTACATCCTCCCCTCCTGGGCTGGCGTGAAGTCCCCCCTGGGCACTGTGGCTGGGCAGCAGCATAACCCCCTGTGCCCAGGGCTCCTGCAGCCTCCCAGGGTCCACGGATGGAGATGCAACCCAAGGAAGGGGCAGATGGCCAAGGAAATGGGTAAAGATGAGGAAGGCTGTGTGCCCTCCACAGGAGGAAGGGTCCCCTGAGCCCTGTCTTCAGAAGTGCGGTGCAGACGTGGGACCCCCCCCCATGTGAGCCCCTGCTGCCATCACCCCTGGCTCTAGGCTATTCAGCTGAAGAAGAGAGTTCTGGGAATGCCACCCACCTTCTGCTGGGCTCACTGTACCTCCAGCAACCTGTACATGTACTCTTCCATAATGTCCTCATTGGACCAAGCCACAGCAAGCTCTTTTGATGTCATAAAATACTGATGTCTATGAATTCTTTTTGAATGGTCCAGATATGGGTGCTCAGCACAATGAGTGCCACAAGCAGAGGCACCTTCCACCACATGGCTATCCTCAGCGTTCGCACTGGGGGCCAGGGACACTGGGTGGAGGAGTGGTGGCAGCTGCTGCTGGTGACACCCTTCACAGCTCTGGGTCCCACACAGCCCTGTCCACCAGGGGCCCTGAGCTGTTGAGCTCCTCCCTTTGAGCAGCACCTTGTCCAGTGCCTCTCTCCACTCCCCCGCAGAGTCTGTCTGTTATCTCCAAACAAGGCAGAGCATGAGGTCACATAACCTTGGACTTGCAGGAATGTGTGCAACAAGACTGCTGCCTACACCTTTTCAGGGAAGCCTCCTCCAGCTGCAGCCCAGCCCTGAGAAGACCCAGTGGAGGTCTTCAGCCCACCTGGTTTGCCCTCACGTAGTGCAGGTAAGGCTCACCAGGTACAAAGGAATCTCTGAGACCTCTGGTGAGCCAGTTCCTGAAGAGTGGAAGCAGTTGCTAAGCCTGCCCTGTGACATTGGCTGGAGCCCACATGGCCAGCTGGGCCCAGGGGAGCCCAGAGCGTGTGGCCAGTGGGGCTCGGCAGGGTGCAAGGGGGATGTCTACAAGAGTCCATTTTCCTGCTGCCAGACCTTCCTCCATCAGAAGGTGCAACTGGCTTCATCCTCCCAGGCTGATTATTAGTTTTCCCTCATTTCAAAACCAGTTCTAATTTCCACTATCACATTTTTTTTTAACCTGTGGGCTATTATAGCTGTATTGTTTAATTTCCAACCATAGTTGATTTTCTAGTTATCTTTTTTCTTATCAACTTCTAACTCAAGTCCACTACAGTTAGAAAACACCATTTCATTATCTCCCTTCTTTGAAATATTTGAGTTATTTTTTGTCAAGAATAACCAATGTTCTATCAATATATGCAGCTGAAAAGAATATGTATTCTGCATTTTATAGATATAAAGTTAGATATTTATATACATCAGTAAGTCCATTCTGTTGAAACTTTTTATATATTTACTCTTTTTTTTATTTTTATTTTTTGAGGCAGAGTCTCACTCTGTCACCCATGCTGGAGTACAGTGGCACGATCTCGGCTCACTGCAACCTCTGTCTCCTGAGTTCAAGCAATTCTTAGGCCTCAGCCTCCCGAGGAGCTGGGATTACAGATGTGTACCACCATGCTTTTGTATTTTTAGTAGAGACAGAGTTTCGCCATGTTGGCCAGGCTGGTCTCAAACTCCTGGCCTCAGGTGATTCGCGCAAGTCGGCCTCCCAAAATGCTGAGATTACAGGTGTGAGCCACCGGTCCTGGCCATATTCACTCTTTTTACTTTGTCTTGTTTCATTGAGTTTGGTTTGGTTTGGTTTTGGTTTAGGTTTTGGTCTCCTTTTCTGCCAGTTACTGAGGGGTATGTTAAAATTGATCATGATGATTATGATTGTGAATTTGTCTATTTCTTTCTGACAATTTTCGCTTTATTTATTTTCAGACTATGTCATCACGTGCTTATACAAGTAGAATTGTTACCCTTTCTTGGTGGCTGACCATTTTATCATTATAAAATGTATCAGTTTATGCTGAGTAATTCCTCTTGCTCTGAAGTCTGATGTCAGAGACTTTAAAACATCTAGCATTGTTTTGATTCTTATTTACTTGAATATCTTCATCCATATTGTTATTCTAATGCGATGTCTTAATTAACATGTGCCTTTATAAGCAGGCACATATTAATTTAAATCAGTCTAAGCATGTTATTTGGAATGCTTATTCCATTTATAATTACTCATATTATTAGTTACTAATGACTAATATTAGCATATGTTTGGGTTCAAAGCTACCATATTGCTATTTATTTTCTATGCATTTCATTTGTCCCTGTTTCTGGTTTTATTCAATTTCTTCTCCTCAGTGGCTTTTAGTTATCCTCCCCTTTTTTCTTTTCTTTTTTTGAGACGGAGTCTCGCTCTGTCGCCCAGGCTGGAGTGCAGTGGTGCAGTCTCAGCTCACTGCAGCCTCCTGGGTTCAAGCAATTCTCGTGCCTCAGCCTCCCAAGTAGCTGGGACTACAGATGTGAGCCACTCTGTTTGGCTAATTATATATTTTTAGTAGCAACAGGGTTTCACCATGTTGACTTGGCTGGTCTTGATCTCCTGGCCTCAAGTGATCCACCAGCCTTGGCCCACAGTGTTAGGATTACAGGCATGAGTCACTGTGCCCAGCCAAGTTATCCTTTCTTTACCTCTTCTTTTAGTGGTAACTTTAGTGATCATAATGAGTATCATTGACTTAACTGAGTCTACCATAAATTAGTACCTTTACCACTGCAAAGATGGTGGGGAAACCTTAGGGCACTATTACCCGTTTGTCCCCCTTCTACCTTGTATGTTATTGTTGTCACGTACTTAAATTCTACATATTTGATAGCCCGCAAAATAATATTACTGTGGTTTTATACATTTAGTATTCATGTGGATTTATCAATTATATTTACCATTCTTCTGCGCACCATTCTTTCAACATTACTTTGCTTCCACCTGGGATCATTTTCCTTTACCGCCAAAAAATCTCTCTTTAGTATTTATTTTTAATTGGATCTTATTGATATATCATTTAACTTTTTCCAAAAGCCGACTTTTCTCTAAAAATTTTACTTCTTTGGGACCCCCCTATCCTAGGGATTCAGCCAAGTCTCCATCCTCTCTCTTCTAGGTGTCCCCAAAATATTGCTAATATATGGGTTTAAGACTATAAATTTCCCTCTAAGCCCTTCTTTGGCAATGTCTCAGAAATGTTGATATGTCATATGGTTATTATCTTTCAATTCAAAGAATTTTTTATTTATTTTGTGACTTTGTAATCCATGAATTGTTTTTAAATACACTGTTAAATTTACAGACAGCTAGAGTTATTAAAATTATTTTAACTATTTTTATTATAGTTGTTTACTGTGAACAAAGAACATACTCTGAACCATTTTCATCTTTTAAATTTTTGAGTTTTTTTTCTTTTTTGATGTTCTGAAAATGTCTTTATTTTGCTTTCATTTTTGAGGAGTACTTTTACTGTCTATAGAATTTGAGATTGTTCATTATTTTCTTTCAGTTCAAAGATTAAAATCTAGGCTTCTTCAAATGGTCTATTTCCAGTTCACTTTGACTCCTAAGATGTGGCCTGTCATGGTTTCACCTGAAATCCTGGGATATTTACCATAGTCTTCTTCCTTAACAAGCACTGAACTTTAATTTTTGTCCCCTCAATTGAAGCAGAGAAAATGCATTTTCCCAAGCAGCGTTGAAAGTCAAGACCTTTCATCCCCTTTCCGCCCCTGGTGCCCTCCACTCTAGGTCTTGCTCCAAGTCAGGCAGGACAGAGATGAGACTTTCCTACATTAAGGCAAGTGTCTATTACCACAGTGTCTCTCCAAAGGGCAGTGAGTAGCATCTGCCACTGAGTCCTCACCATGGAGACCATGCTGGGTCCCAAGGCTGAAGGATTTTAGCATCAAAAAGCTGGCAGGGACATGCTGAGTTGAGCTGTTGCTTCTGCAGTCATCTGCAGTCTTGGCAAAATTTTTCTTATTAACCAAGAAGTTGGTCAGGCCCCTAGGGACAGGCTCATATACCTGGAGGATCCTTTAGAGACTCATGGGCAGAGTAGAGAGCTGCCTGATCAGGGCTCCTACCCTTAAGCTTCTTCAATCCTCTCTTGGGATTGCTTCATTACCAAAGGTGCAAAATCAGAGGTTTAGAATTGAGCATATATCCACACACTCATGTTCACAGCAGCATTATCCAAAATAGCTGGCAGGTGGAAGCAGCCAAAGTGTCCATGGATGAATGAGTGAATAAAGAAAATGTAGCATTTCCATACAATGGAATATTATTCAGCCATTAAAAAGAAAATCCCGTCACATGTTACAACATGGGTGAACCTTGAGGATGTTACCTTAGTGAAATAAGCCAGTAACAAAAGGACAAACACTACATGATTCCACTCATCTGAGATGTCTAGACTAATCAAATTCACAGAGACAGAAAGTAGACTAGGGGTTGCCAGGGGCTGGGGGAGAGAAGAATGAGGTGTTATTGTTTAATGAGTATAGAGTTTCAATTTTACAACATGAAAAGAGTTCTAGAGATGGATGGTGGTGAGGGTTGCACATGGATGAATGTACTTAACATCACTGAACTGTACACTTAAAAATGCTTAAAATGGCAAATTTTATGTTATACACATTTTACCACAATCAAAAAATCAGGTGCTCAGGAGAATTCAGAATCACAAAAGAGAAAGCTTATGATTTGAAGGCAAGTTGCTCCCTATAATGTGTCCTTTGGCATTGTCTTCTGGTGCCCAATCTGGCAGTAGAGGAGGGAGCGGAAGGGAAGAGCACCCCCTCCCCCACATCCCCACTGCTGACCTGCTTGGTCTCCTCTGGTCTCCCAGCTGGCCTGAGGGTTACTGCCTCCTTTTGGAGCATTTGTTCTGCCTAAGAGCACAAGGGGCTAATGTTAGCCACTCTGGAAGTTATGTCTCAACCTGCTACACTTCTGCAGAGTTCAACTGTCCAAAATATCTCTCTTTGGGGGTCCAATTCTTGTATCACATTTGAGAGCCATCATTCCCAGAGAACCACTGAAACCAGCAAAACACAGCAGAGTAGCCATCTGGCGTTAGAATATTTCATCATTTTGCGAGCTCTGAAAAGTAGATCTGGAAAGAAACAAACAAACAAAATGCTTTTTCTTCAATCACTGATCTATAATCAGAAACAGGATCAAGCATCAGCACAGTTATTTCACTATGTGAAAAAATAATAGAAATTTTCTTCCTGGCAGCTGACAAAATACTCTGTGTCTTAGGGAACCTTGCTAGAAGGGAACATGGATGCTAGAGAAGACAGATATGCTAGCTAAAGCTGTTCCTACGGTTCATATGCTGAGGAACTGCATGGGCCTCTCTATAGTAGACCTAAAATCCAAGCATATCAATCATTACATTAAATATAAGTGATCTAAAGTAAAAGATAGAGATTGTTAAATGAATAAAATGAATAAAAATATCACCCAACTGTACGCATATATCTCCCTATTTGCATACAGAAATATGTATGATTATATGTGTCATGTTATGAAAATCCCAATAGTCTACCTCAAATCCTATAGAACTAGAGGATGGTGGTATTTATAAGGTGATGGACACATATGTAAGAACAGAATAGAACAGTCAAAACATAGAATAGAACAGAATAGCCAAAAATAGACCAACTGGTAGCCAACTCACTTTTGGCATTGGTGTAGAGGCAATTCAATGTATAAAGAACAATCTTTTCAATAAATGGTGTTGGAACCATTGAGCTTCTATATGCAATAGAAATTAATCTAAAACTAAATTTCATCATATGTACATTATACAAGAATTAACTCAAAATTGAATCATAGATAAAAATATAAAACTATAATAGTTTTAGAGCAAAATATTCATGGCATGAAGTTAGAATTTTTAGACATGACACCAAAAGCATGATCCTTTTTAAAAAGATTATATATCTCTCATTTTATGTTAGGGAGTCATAAAAATGATGTCTCAGGATACAAAATCAATGTGCAAAAATTAGTAACATTTCTATACATCACAACAGTCAAACCAAGAGTCAAATCAGGAATGTACTCCCATTCACAATTGCCACAAAAAGAATAAAATACCTAGGAATACAGATAACTAGGGAAGTAAAAGATCTTTACAAAGAGAACTACAAGACACTGCTCAAAGAAATCAGAGATGACACAAACAAATGGAAAAACATTCCATGCTCATGGATAGGAAGTATCAATATTGTTAAAATAAATATTGTTAAAAAGCAATTTATAGGTTCAATGCTATTCCTATTAAACTACCACTGACATTCTTCAAAGAACTGAAAAAAAAAAAAAACTATTTTGATATTCGTATAGAACCAAAGGAAGAGCCTAAATAGCCATGGCAATCCTAAGCAAAAAGAACGAAGCTAGAGGTATCATGCTACCTGACTTCAAACTATACTACAGGGCTACTGTAACCAAAACAGCATGGTACAAAAACATACATGCATACCAATGGAACAGAATAGAGAAGCCAGAAATAAGGCCACATGCCTACAACTATCTGACTTTTGAAAAACCTGACAAAAACAAGCAATGGGGAAAGGATTTTCTATTCAATAAATGATGCTGGGATAACTGGCTAGCCATATGCAGAAGATTGAAACTGGACCCCTTTCTTACATTATATACAAAAATTAACTCAAGATGAATTAAATACTTAAATGTAAAACTCAAAACTATAAAAACCCGGAAGACTACCTAGGCAACACCATTTAGGACATAGGCATGGGCAAAGATTTCATGATAAAGACACCAAAAGCAATTGCAACAAAAGCAGAAATTGACAGATGGGATCTAATTAAACTAAAGAGCTTCAGCACACCAAAAGAAACTATCAACAGAGTGAGCAGACAACCTACAGAATGGAGAAAGTTTTTGCAAGCCATGCATCTAACGAAGGTCTAATATCCAGCATCTATAAGGAACTTAAACAAATTTACAAGCAAAAAACCAACAACCCCATTAAAAAGCGGGCAAAAGACATGAACAGACACTTTTCAAAAGAAGACATACATGCAACCAACAAGCATTTGGAAAAAGGTCAACATCACTTATCATTAGAGAAATGCAAATTAAAACCACAATGAGATACCATCTCACACCAATCAGAAAGGCTATTATTAAAAATTTTAAAAATAACAGATGCTGGCAAGGTTATGGAGAAAAAAAAGAACGCTTATATACTGTTAGTGGAAATATAAATTAGTTCAACCATTGTGGAAAACATTGTGGTGATTCCTCAAAGTCCCAAAGACAAAAAGTACCATCTGACCTAGCAATCCCATTACTGGGTATGTACCCAAAGAAATACAGATTGTTCTATTACAAAGACACATGCATGCATATGTTCATTGCAACACTATTCACAATAGCAAAGACATGGAATCAACCTAAATGTCTGTCAATGATAGACTAAATAAAGAAAATGTAGCAAACATACACCATGGAACACTAGGCAGCCACAAAAAAGAATAAGATCATATCCTTTGCAGGAACATGGATGAAGCTGGAGGCCATTATTCTTAGCAAACTAATGCAGAAACAGAAAACCAAATACCACATGTTCTCACTTATAAGTAGGAGCTAAATGATGAGAACACACGGACACATAGAGGGAAACAAACCACACTGGGGCCTATTGGAAGGTGGAGGGTAGGAGGAAAAAGAGGATTAGGCAAAACTAACTAAAGGGTACTAGACTTAATACCTGGGCAATGAAATAATCTTTACAAAAAAACCTCATGACACAAGTTGACCTACAAAACAAACCTGTGCATATACGCCTGGAAGAAAGAAGATAAATTGAGGTTCATGAAAATTTAAAGTTTTGCTCTAACAAAGACACTGTTAAATGAAAAGACAAGCTACAGACTGAAAAATGATATTTTCAAATCACATATATAAAAAATTGTAACCAGAAAAAATAAATAAACTCAAAAACTCAATAGTAAAAAAAAGACACACCAATTAAAAAATGGACAAAAGACATGAATACTTTACCAAAGATAAACACATAGTAAATAAACATATGAAAAGATCACTAGTTCTTAGCGAATAGGCTCCAGGTCATTAGTCCTTGGACAAATACTGATTAAAACCATGATGAGATACCACACAGCTAAAATAAAAACTAGTGATAACAACAAATGCTGGTGAGAATGTGGATAAACTGGTTCTCTGATTCACTGCCAGTCAGAATGCAAAATGGTGTAATCACTATAGATATGTTTTGCAATTTCTTACATAGACATACCTCAGAGACATTGGGTATTTCATTTTAGACCACTGCAATAAAGTGAATATTGCAATAAAGTAAGTCACACCATTTTTTTGGGTTTCCCAGTGCATATAAAAGTTGTGTTTATACTATATCGTAGCCTATTCAGTGTGTAATAGAAAGTTGTGTTTATACTATATCGTAGCCTATTCAGTGTGTAATAGAATCACGTATGAAAAACAACATACCTTAATTAAAAATGATTTATTGCTAAAAATCCTAACGATCTGTGCCTTCAGTGAGTCATAAGCTTTCTGCTGGTGGGGGGTTTTGCCTTGATGTTGATGGCTGCTGACTGATCAGACTGGTGGTTGCTGAAGGTTGGGGTGGCTGTGGCAATTTCTAAAAATAAGATCGCAATGAAATTTGTGAAGTTTTAATATCTCACCAGGAATTTCCTTGTGGGAAGAATACAGGGGAGGCGGGTAGCTTTTCATCTTGTATTCATCTTTTTTGGGAACAAAAAGGTGGAGGTAGGTTTGCATGACCCAGTTCCCAGCTTGACTTTTCCCTTTGGCTAAATAAGTCTGGAGTCCCAAAATTTAATTTCCTTTCACAGGGTGTATCTGACTGTTCCCCTACCCCATTTTGTCTGTGTTATCTTAAGTAAAATGTGGATTCCTGACATTTTTTATGTGCCTTTTGTTTATGTGAAAACTGTGGGCTTCTCAATATCCCACTCTTTCCCCTTTAAATTTCGAGCCCTCAAAATCATCTTCAGAGAAAGGCACCTGTCTCCCAGGTGCATCCTTAACTTTGGCAAATAAATCTCCAAAAATGATTGAGACTTGTCACGCCATTTTCCTCGATTGACAGCCCCATGATTACAAAATTTATGAATTAAAAAGTGAAAGATGACTCTTCAACAAATGGGGCAGGTAAAACTAGATAGCCATCTGCAAAATAAATAGATAAATAAATACATAGTTCAATCCCCAGGGCATTCCTTCCACCAACACAAATTCCAGATGGGATCAACAAGTACAAGGGACACTTCTGAATGTTCCTCTGGCAGCCAGGACAGCCTCCCCATGACCCTCTGGATCCTACTGAGGCTACAAGGGAACCCTGGCTAAATGGGGAGAAGGAGCCGAACTTCCTGTTGGTGAGGGCATTTGGGGAAGCTCAGCTGTTAAGCAGCCACCATTTGCCTTCTGAACTGTGAAACAGGATCCTATTATATTTGTTCCCAGAATGGTATAAATGCATTTTAGGTGTTTATAAGGGACTTGGGGAGGCCAGCGGGGTTTGTGGAAAAGGCATTCTCATCTAATGTTGGCAGAAGTGCAAACTGGGGAAGTATAAACAGAAGTGATGCTATAAACACTGGTTGTCTTGTGAGTTTGTTCCTGATTTGCTAGTCCACTAGGACCCAGCTGAAGACCTCACAGCAGTGGTGTAAAACTAGCTGCGTTGTGCAGGGAGAGACCAGAGTGGATAGCGCAGGAATGGTCAGGATATTACATGAGTGTGGATGGAGTCAGTGAAGACTGGGCTGGAAGGCAGCTGTGGAAATGCAGTGTACGGGGAAAAGGATTTTATTCATTCAATCATCCATGTGTTCATGCTTTCACTCATCCAACATGTTTTTCAGCAATGATTTTGTGTCAGGCCCTGAAGATACAGTTGTGAATAAAACTAAATCCTGCACCATGCCAGTGGTTTTTGACAGGTGTTCTGAAGAACGACCCAATGGGACCTTATGATGGACTGGGCACAAAGAATGAGTCAGAGGAGAGAACCAAAGTTTAACACTTGGGCAAGTGCGTGTGTGTGTGTATTTGTGTGTGTGTGAACATTGTCAGCGGTTCATTCAACATCAAGAACTGCACTACTTGTCAGAAATACAGAAAATAACAATGATAACAACAACAACAATAATAATTGAACCCTTTTTGAAAACCATTATAAGCTCTTTGCCTGGATTATCTCATTTCATTAGCATGAATGGGAACTATTTTATACCCATTTTGCAGGTGAGAAGACTGAGGCACACTGAATATAAGTAACTTGCCCACAGCCACCCAGCTGGTCAATGGTGGAGCCAGATGTGAGTCCAGCCAGTCTGACTTTGTTGTCCCGAGGGATTCAAAGTGAGGCTCCAGAGGCAGAGCCAAAGAGCAATGGAAAGAGAACAGCTTGCATGTTTTGATAGAAGTGTGGCCAGAGAGCAGTGGCATCCATGTTAGCTTGGGCAGAGGGTGGGGCAGGCAATCAGAAGGCGCTTCTTGGAGGAGATTGCTTCTTCAGCAGAGTCCAGGAATATGAGCAGCTGTTAATAAAAGGAAGAAAAGGGCAACAGTGCTCAGCAGAGGGGAATCCCCTATGAAGATTGAGCTACAGCACGTATGCTGGAGACTTTGTAGGAGGGAATTTGGCTGCCCCAGGAAGCTCATGATCTTGGACTCCTAAAAACCTACATCTCTTAAATGTTGACCCCACTTTGATGGAGAGAAGAGGCCACATGGGTCTAAGGAAGGTGAGGAAGAGGAATCTCTGGTAAGAGCTCGGCCTCTCCTCTGAGGCCCAGCAATTCCAACTCCTCTGGCTGACCCCAGACCCACAAAACAAAACCCATCTTAACCAAAGTCTCAAAGGAAACTGGGGCCACCTCCAATGGTCCAGGGGCCTTCCTTCCTGGGGACAGTACTGATAAATGTGCCTTTCTCATCCTCACCATAATTCAGTGATATTTGCTGGTTCTCCTGGAGACCAGCACCCTCCTGATTAATTGCCCACTCAATCCTCTCTGAGTCCAAGGAGCTGCATTCATTCAACTTGGCCGGGAGAACAGTTTTCATGAAACATGAAAGCTGAGGTAACAATAGCAAGCGAGAATCAGCATGCAAGGAGACATATCCACCTGAGCTATGGGGAACAGTGAAGAAGAAGCTTTAGCAGAGCAGGAACATTCATTGATTGCAACCTGAAAACTTACAAAGCCACTGGAGTTGAAGAGTGCATGGAAAATTTTAGAAACCAGCGAGTTCGTCAGCATGCTCATCTGTGTGAGATGACAGTTTGGTGGCCAGATAACATCTTCCAGCAGAGCAACTCCATGCCTGTGGCTGCAGGAACTTTGGGCAAATATATGCAAACTGCAGTCTGAGTATTCTATATCAGGTTGAGGGGAAGTCTTTCTGACAGCTGGAAATGACAGTCCATTCTATTTTTAATTTTAGCATCTTAACCAACTCTTGGTAGGATGTGGAAAGTCAGAAAGATTTTTTTGGAAGATAAACATGCTACAATATTGCATCTGTGGATGGATGTCTCCTAGCAATTAATCCATGGACCCATGGATCCGTGTTACCGAGAAGAAGCCACAGCGGATGGGGTGTGGAACTGAGACATGACTGGAGAACTTGTGGGACTTGGTGGCTGACTCTGGGGCTCCAAAGAGACAAAATGGGGTACCCCAGAGAGGCGGTGGAAGGGCGTGAGGACAATGAGCCCTTCTTTGGCTGGAGGAGATTCAGTTTACAGTGGGACTTTCAAAGGAATTTGCAGCAAACAGGCAGCAATATAGAATCACACTTCAAAAAGGGAACTTGAAATGAAGTTAACTACATGGGAGTCACATCTATAGGAGCATTAAATGTGGCCAAATTGTTAGTAACTGAGATTGTAGAAAAGGGGTTCCTAAAATAGCATCAAGGCTGGTGCAAGTACAATGGTATTTACAACTTAGTGATCACAGCCGTTTACAGATTCCTTTGTTCTTTCTCCACCCCCACTGCTTCACTTGACTAGCCTGTAAAAAGAATCATATATATATGTATATATGTATATATACACATATATATACACACACATATATATATATATAAAATCCCATGCCAAGGGATTGGATTCAGGGGCCTGTAACCTCCCTAAAGTCATATGCAACATTTTATGTAAATGTTACTGAATGTTAAACGGAATTTTTTATTAGGACAAGTTTCAAAATCAGGTGCCAGAGAAGAACGTAAAATTTTTCATAGCGGATAGAGAAGCCACCTGAATTGCTCACCCATGTTGAGAAAATGAAATGTCCAGGAGTCGGGAACAGAGGAAGTACTGAGGGAGGTGATCTACCTGACCCTCGCCCAAGCTAGTGGTGACTGACTTCCTGCTTTTCTGGCCAGGCAGCCAAGAAGCAGCTAGGTTGAGATGGTCCAGAGCAGAGAAGGAACTGAGGTGGTCGGGATGTCAACAGGGCTCCACATACCTCAGCCAAAAGAACCAGAGCAGTCTTGGCCAAGGCAAGAGCAACCGGCAGCCAGAACAGAGAGCCTCTGTGCTGCCATGACAGGTAGAATAACACCCCACCCCAGATGTCCACATCCTAACCCCAGAACCTGTGAACTTGTTACTTTGTGGGCAAAAGTGACTTTGCAGACGTGATTAAGTTAAGGATCTTAAGATGGGAGATTATCTGAAGAGGCCCTATGTAATTAATCACAAGGGTCCTTAGAAGAGGGAGATAGAGAGTCAGAGAAGGAGACATGCTGGGATAAGTAGAGGTCAGAGAGAACTGAAGAGACTCTGTGCTGGCTTTGATGATGGAGGAAGGGGCCATAAGCCAGGCAGAAAAAACAGATTCTCCCCTAGGGCCTCCAGAGGGAGTGCAACCCAGCCAATACCCTGATTGAATGGCTGGCAACCTCCAGAATTGCAAGATAATCAAAGGGTGCGGCTTTAAACCACTGTTGTTAGTAACTGGTTACAGCAGCCACAGGAAATGAGCACAGCTGCCAGGGTAGCTGCAGGGGAGGGGCTGCTAGCAGTGGAGGCTGGGCAGAGGCAGGAAGGGACCCCAGAACAGCCAGTTTTAAAATTCTGCCAAGGCTGGCAAGCACAGCAGCTGCAGTCAAGTAGGAATTTTCCAGTCCTCTACATCTTCCTCCTCTGCTTGTTCTGACACAGAGGGGCCCTGAAAACCATGGTGAGATGGAAGAGGTAGAGGAGACGTGGTGCATAGGGAAAAAGAGAAAGAAGCAAGCACTCCTCCCCAAATGCAAGTCTCCAGGAGGGAGAAGCGCAACTTTAAATCATGTTCAAAGTTTTGACCATCTCCAAAAACTAGCATTTCAGTAACTGGATTGAGACTGTGTATATTGTCTGAGAGTCACTTGAAAAGTCACAGGGGACAAAAAGCATGGCTGAGTCCATGCAAAGGAACACTAGGAAGTGAGGACAAAGCCACACATGATGACATTTCCAAGTGAAGCCTGTTCCCCATAAGGGGCACATTCTCTGTTTTCGGGGGAGTGGGCCACAGCTTCCATCAGCTTCTCAAAGGGGATTTTTACATCTGCTGAGGTTAAGAATTATGAATACGGAGGAAGAGGTCAAGGTTTGGGCTTGGAGAAGAGCTTGTATTCCGGCCTGCAGGGGAGTGGGGAGGGAATAACAAGAAGAAAAAGCAGAGGGGAAAAAAGACAAGATCAAGAGGGCTGGAGGACACGGTGTTCTTCACACTGCTTACCTCCCCATGCAGGGCCAGGAGGGCGAGTGGGTGACAGGATGAGAACCCACGGGCCACTGGCGAGATCAACCAAGAGGAAATTCTGCCAGTGCAGCCCTGCGGCCGATCGACCACCTCCGCCTCCTGGCCCGGCTTCTTTGGTGCCCCCCTCTTGCCTTGCTACCTGGGGCCTGAGGGAGCTGGCAAGGCATGTTTGCGCTGATAGAAGTGAAGGCCCACGGGCTGCCCACTGAGGTCGGAGATGAACATTGCCAGTTCTGCACAGCTGCAAAGCGCACATGGGAGGGGATCCAGTCAGACCCCCACAGACATTGATAGGAGGGATTCTTTGTGAGCCCCACAATCCTGCCCCACCACGTGCTGGATGCTTACATATACTATCCCTAGTCTTAGAACATCTCTGCAGGAGACGTGTAGTAAGTATGTCTATGCCATGAACAACCTAAATCAGACAATAAAAAACAAAATTTCATAAATACTGTCCAGACAATTGCACAATAATCCCACTACATACTAAGCACTTACTATGAGTCAGATTCTGTTTCAATTAGTAGCAGTATGTGGCCAGCCATGAGAATTAGAGACCAAAATTATGGTGGTTGAAACACACACGAGTTGAAAATATACTCTTATTTATATAAACAAGAAAATAAACTTTACTATAAAAGAGTTGGGATGGCAATATAGGACTGGCACTGTAATTCCAAAGTGACAAGGGCACAAGGCACTACAATCCTTTCATCTTTTTCTCTCCCATCCTCAGAGCTCCAATAGAGCTGCTGGAGTTCCAGCCATCATGTCCTCATTCCCAACGGCAGATAAGGCAAAAATGACTCTTTGCAACTGAGTCAGCAATTTACAGAGTAAATTCCTCTATGTCTCAAACAACAATTTCACTTAGATCTTGGTCATGAGACCACCCCCACTACAAGGAAGGCTGGGAAATGCCATCTTTATTGCAGGCAGTCCCATACTCAAACAAAAATGCACTTCTGTTACTGAGAAAAATAAAAATGAACAGTCTCTGCCATAGGCTCTTAATTATAATATAAGAGTAACCCAATGAAAAGAGCATTGATATCCCACTTACAGTCGCTCAGGGAGCTCAGGGCAGAGGCCAAGCAGACCTCACACTAGGCCCAACTGATGCCCAGCTTCTCACCTTTTTCCACTTTGCCTTTGTGCCACCAGACAAATTGAGGCCATCCTGGAAGCACAGACAGGAGGTAGAGACAGAGCCCTTCCACAATGTTCATGCTGCAGTCATGCCAAATCCTCCATCAAGAGGGCGTGGAGGACGTGTGTCTCACTGCACTCCAAGGAGTGAACCCTGAGGTCCATGAGTTTGGGGTGTGTGTGTGCAGGTGTGTGTGTCTGTGTGTGTTGTGTGTGTGTTTCAGTGTGAGTGTGGGTGTGTATGTGTAAGTATGTGTCTGTGTGTATGTTGTGTGTCTGTGTGTTTCAGTTTGAGTGTGGGTGTGTACATGTAGGTGTGTGTGTCTGTGTCATGTGTCTATGTGTTTCAATGTGAGTGTGGGCATGTACGTGCAGGTGTGTGTGTGTATCTGTGTGTTTCAGTGTGTCATTGTGTATGTGTAGGTGTGTGTGTTGTGTGTCTATGTGTTTCAGTATGAGTGTGATTGTATACATGTAGGTGCATGTGCCTCTGTGTGTTGTGTGTCTGTGTGTTTCAGTGTGAGTATGCGCATGTACGTGTAGGTGTATGAGTGTTGTGTGTCTATGTGTTTCAGTGTGAGTGTGGTTGTGTACGTGTAGGTGCATGTGTCTCTGTGTGTTACGTGTCTGTGTGTTTCAGTGTGTATGTGAGCATGTGTGGGGGTGTGTGTGGTGTGTGTCTGTGTGTTTCAGTGTGAATGTGGGTGTGTATGTGTAGGTGTGTGTGTCTGTATATTTCCGTGTGAGTATGGATAGGTATGTGTCTGTGTATGTTGTGTGTCTGTGTGTTTCAGTGTGTATGTGTGCATGTGTGGGGGTGTGTGTGTTGTGTCTGTGTTTCAGTGTGAGTGTGAGTGTGTATATATAGGTGTGTGTGTCTCTGTGTGCCGTGTATCTGTGTGTTTCAATGTGAGTGTGGGCATGTATGTGCAGGTGTGTGAGTGTTGTGTGTCAATGTGTTTCAGCGTGTGTGGTTGTGTACGTGTAGGTGCATGTGTCTCTGTGTGTTGTGTGTCTGTGTGTTTCAGTGTGTATGTGTGCGTGTGTGGGGGTGTGTGTGGTGTGTGTGTTTCAGTGTGAGTGTGAGTGTGTATGTGTAGGTGTGTGGGTCTGTATATTTCCGTGTGACTGTGGATAGGTATGTGTCTGTGTGTGTTATGTGTCTGTCTTTCAGTGAGTGTGACTGTGTGTGTAGGTGTGTGTGTTATGTGTCTGTCTTTCAGTGTGTGAGTGTGACTGTGTGTGTAGGGGTGTGTGTGTGTTGTGTGTCTGTGTGTTCGGGTGTGAGTGTGACTGTGTGTGTAGGTGTGTGTGTGTTGTGTGTCTGTCTTTCAGTGTGTGAATGTGACTGTGTGTGTAGGGGTGTGTGTGTGTTGTGTCTGTGTGTTCGGGTGTGAGTGTGACTGTGTGTGTAGGTGTGTGTGTGTTGTGTGTCTGTGTGTTCGGGTGTGAGTGTGACTGTGTGTGTAGGGGTGTGTGTGTGTTGTGTCTGTGTGTTCGGGTGTGAGTGTGACTGTGTGTGTAGGTGTGTGTGTGTTGTGTGTCTTTCAGTGTGTGAGTGTGACTGTATGTGCAGGTGTGTGTGTGTGTTGTGTGTCTGTGTGTTCGGGTGTGAGTGTGGCTATGCGGCAAGTGTGTCTGTGAGGGAAGGTTGAGCAGGGGTGTCAGGAAAGAGGCCCTGGCTTCCTGGTTCCCTGGAGGCACATGAGGAAGCCTCGAAACAGGCCTTGGGTGCGCCCAAGGCTCCTCCCCTGGGTTCCCACACAGGAGCCATCACTGCACATTTGTGTATCCTATCTTCCCAAATGACACCATAACAGGCCTTCTAGGAACCGAGCGTAACCGCACCAAGCCTGCATTCTGTGTGCCGGGGGACACAAGCTCCAGCCTCCACCCACCAGTGGCTTCTTCCTTCCCTAACTGACTGCCAAGTCTGGGGACTCCCATCAGGTCCCCAGGATGAGGCCTTTAGGAAACCAGAATGTCCAAGCAGAAAGCTCCCTGTGCCTCACACCTGAAGCTTCCTGGCTGCTTCCTTCTCCTCCAAAACCTCTAAGTCCAGCCGAAGCCACTCCAGAACTTGGCGGCACTGGGGAATCATTGGGGTCAGAATTGACTCTCCCTCACTTCACACTTCTCTGCAGGGTGCCTCTGCTCCTTCATCCTCTAAGGGAGGGGATTTTCCAGAACTCGTCTCCAGGAACCAGGTGCGGGGAGAGTGACTTCTGGTGCAGGCAGCCCCTCCCCACAGTGTCCATCCCCCACGGCTCACCTATGCATGCTCCAGTCCTGGCCTCCAGTCTCCCTGTGTCTCCAGCAGTTACCATCCTCCAGGACTCCCAGGGGCCCTGGCCTGGCTCCCACCAAGACAATGCTGGGTCCACAGAAGCCTGTGTGTTGCTGAGGGAGCAACCCCTCAAAGAGAAAATGTGTGTGTTAGCATGTGTGTGGCATGAACTTATGCAAAAACCATTGCACAGTCTCTTGCTGCTCTCCCCTCGAGTTCAGCTGCTGATGAAGGGGGAGGAGGAGGAGAGGAGAGCTGTGGGTGTCCACCACCAGCTGCTCTTAAATCCTGCCAGGGCAGGTAGGGTCAGTGTGATTCAGCTTGTCCCTGAGGGGTGCAGAGAGGACTCTTCCTGTTCCTTTGCAGCTGAAGGATGATGGCTGAGCCCTGGCAGGCCCTAAGGCTCCTGCTGGCCATTCTATTGACTCTGATGACCCTCACCTACCAAGCAAGGAAGAAAACCTTTCTAAGTGTCCAGGAAGTGACGGCAATAGAAAACTATGCGAAGGACACCTTGCAATGGATCACCGACCAGTACAACAAGGAAAGTGATGACAAGTACCACTTCAGGATCTTCCGAGTCCTGAAAGTCGAGAAGCGGGTGAGTGTATGACTTCCCGCCTCTCCCCAGGCCTGATACGCCCACATCGGGCGGCCACTGGTGTCAGGAATAGTCCCACTCAAGGGAAATTCAACCTTGCTTAGTTTGAAGTGAGCACTCTAAGAGAAGCATAAATTCACTAGGGTGAATGAAGTTACGGCACTTAAACGAAACCCAGGGCCAGGGATCCTCAGCACATTACATCCCAAAGGCCAAATCTGCCTGCTGCCCACTTTTGTAAGTCGTGTTCTTGTGACTCAGCCATGCATGTGAGTGTGCTTTGTCTGCCACTGCTTGCTGCTGCCACACTCACACTGAACTGAGTAGTTACAGAGACCGCATGGCCTAGAAAACCTACAATGTTTACGATGTAGTCCTTTACAGACCCCTATCCAGAACCACTAGCATCACTCGTGTTATCCAAGGGATAGATTTGCCCAAGGGGAAAGATCATGTTTCTGATGGTTTCTGGTTAATTCTCTTTGAATGACAAAAACAATCATGAGTCAAACAGAAAGAGGAGAGAGGAGCCCGCTAATCCGCCCAGGACAAGGTCCTTGCCCTTGGATGCAGGGTAGCGGAGTTCCCAGGCACAGAAACCACAGACAGGGGAGAAGGAGACACGCTGTACCTCCCCACCACCTGCCGCCCACAGATCACTGACCACCTGGAGTATCGCCTGAATGTGGAAATGCAGCGAACCACCTGCCAAAAGCCAGAGACCACGAACTGTGCCCCCCAGGAAGGGGAACTTCACAAGGTATTGGGTAAAAGCACTTTAACTTAGACAGAAGTCCTTTTCAGTGAGGTTTTTCTGTGGCTTTAGAATGAGTTGGGAAGAATTAATTGGAATTTACTCAAGCTGGCTTGAAAGAATGCATGGGTAACACCTCCTTTCTCAGAGGGGAAAAGCAAAGGTGGAGATGGCTGGGATGCTGCTCCTTTGTTGCTGGAAGGAGTGTGAGGAGGCTGAACGTATCCAGATAGAGGAGTTGAGGTGGCCGAGCTGCAGGGGCACACTCTGGGGTGAGGGAAGCAGACAATTCTTAATATTTGAGCAGCCTGTGGGAGGGACCTGGCAGGTGCGCTGACTGAATACCTCAGCGTCAACATGACAAGGCTGCGCAAGTGCTGGGCTGCGCAAGTGCTGGGCTGCTATCCTCTCTCATTTCATCCAGCTGTGTTCATCCAGGGGGAGAAGGAGGGGAGGAAACAAGTTCGGAAATGATTTGACTGGGTGAGGGGCACAAACTTGCATGCATGTGCTCTGCTGGGAAGCCACCACCCCCGAAGGCAGCTCCAGCTCCAAAAGGCCTTCTTCCCACACGGCACTGGCCCATCTGTGGGACAGTAAGCAGATCCCGACCCACACCACCAGCACCACAGTGTGCATGGGCAGAGTGAACCCTGCATACAAAGCGGCCTTGAAGGTTGCCAATCCTATGCGCCCTGCAAATCCCTTGACTTTACCCAAACAAATGAAAACGAGGCTGCCTGGATGTCCCGCTCTGCCTGGCATGGCCCTGATCTATGCCTAACTTCTCAGTGCAATCATTCATAGCATCCCCTGTTGCTTACAAATGTCTCCTGGTTAGGTTCATAAATTATATGATCAGCCTAGTTATAATGGCCTGGGTGTCCTCAACACAGAAATGTGACCCTCCCTGAGCTCCCTCTGCACTTTTTACGTCTTTTAGTTCTTCAAGATCTAACAAGGTAGACTTTTTGTTTTTTTCCTGAAGAAGATTGTGAAATCTGCAAAAAGAGTAATTAAAGATAACAGTAAAGTAAAATGAAAGACAATTTTTGACTCGAGAGATTGAATTAGTGGAGTGGGTACTCTGAATGTTATTTTAAGACAAAAGTAAACACTAAAGCCTAGCACCCCTACCCCAGGCTTTCAAATGAAGAGCAACAAAACAAAATTACGCTAAGAAATTATAATTAATAACATGCATAATATGTTTAAAGTATTATTTTTATTATGGAAAAAGGAAGCAAAATAGAGAAGATAAATTTGGGAGAAAATAGGGATAAGTGAGGAGAGAGATGATGCAGTGGACAGATGGATGAAGAAATGAAGCAAGGCTGCAAGCATGGAGAGAGAGGAAGCAAGATCAGGAAGTAAAGATGGATGGGTGGATGGAAGGAGGGATAAATGGAAGAATGAAAGGAGATGGATGATGGGTAAATGGAAGGATGGATGGATGGATGGGTTGATGAGTGGACAGATGGGTAAATGGATAAATGGTGGGATGGGTGGAAGGATAAATGGATGGACAAATGGATGGCTGGACATATGGGTAGATGAATGGAGGAGTAAATAGATGGTTGGAAGAATGGGTGGATGAATAAATGGAGTCAAGAGAGGACAAGTAAGGGAAGAAGTGTGTTTTAAAAAAGGAGTAAAAATGAAGAGGGAGAAAAGAATCAGCAGTACCCATGGTGAATATGGGCTGCTCAGACACTTTATTTCTAAATATCTCGTTTGATATTTATTATGATTTCAGTCGCTTGATGGTAACATTGCTGGGATCATTCCAGAAAATGCCCTTCTGTTTGTGGTCAGATAGGATTGTAGGGGTGGAGTGGTGGTGGCCTTTTCTTCATTTTCATGTCTTATATCCTCTTCCTTCTCCTTTTAAATTTCACCTTGCATCTTTTAAAATACTGCCTTTGTTTTTTTGTTTTAGCAAGTCAACTGCTTCTTCTCAGTGTTTGCTATACCCTGGTTTGAACAGTACAAAATTTTGAACAAAACCTGCAGCAGTGACTAGGTGTCCTGGAACATACACTTGTGGCTACTGCATGTGAGAGAATCCTGCAATGAGCAATAATCCTTAAAATAGGCAATAAATGTTTGTCAACATACTCTCTTAAGATCGTGATTCCACTTTTTTTATTTTTCCTTTTAACCAAATTCTTCAGCTCATAGTAATAATCTGAAACTCTGCTGGGCCAGGGCAGTTTGGGGGTCCAAATGAGGTGATCTACATTATTCCTGACCTTATCACCTATGCCTTCATGGTAGCAGAACTTCAATTTCATTATCACATCAGGCAAGATTTTAAGATTCTTTAGATTTTAAAATAGTATGGAGAAAATGAGAAGCAGAATAAGGAGAGGGAAGAAGCTCAAAGCAACTGAACAGTCAAGAGATATTTGCAAGTATGGCCTATGATGGCACCTCTGAGGGGCCCAGTGAAGATCACCCTCTCTCCTTGCCTGAATTGCGAAATAAGAAGAAATCACACAAAGAACTAAGAAAGACAAGGCCTTTGCTACTGATGCGATAACCAGGTGCAGAGATGTGCCTTACTTTTGTAGGCAAGTGCACTTTCTAATTGCAAACTCCAGAATTAGACTTCTGCCCCTTTGCACGAGCAACACTGGACCAAACTAGGTCTGTCTATGAACAAATTCCTCTCCTGGAGGAGCAAAGGGAAATATGTGCTCTCCATGTGAAGGAGGCGGACCTGGTGACAATGCCCAGTTCATTCTTCCCAAACAGACCTGTCAGATTAATCCCACCAGGAGAAGAAGTCCCAAGGACAGGGAGAAGCCAGGAGTACTCTGTTCAAGGGGCTTTCTTACCACAGAGGGCACAGCAGCCATGGGAGGAAGCATCCCCCAACTCCATAGCCTGATTCAAGATCTCAGATGATGTTGCCGGGCTCACCCCACTCCACTTCCTCCTCCATGTGATCACAGGGAGGCTGCCAGCAGCTCAATGGGTTAGGTGTGTCCTCCTTCATGTCCAGTAAGAAAGAGAGGAAGATCTTGTTCCCAAGAGCTCAAGCAAAAGCCCTGGATTTAATACCACAGGCGAGGTCTAGGGACACCATAGCGTGCGTGCACGTGCACACACACACACACACACACAAACACACACGGCATTCATCTCCTTGCGGGGAGAGGGAGTTGGGGTATTTATCCAACAGTTCAGTTCCCGTCAGTATTGGCTCTTAGGGCGCATGAATTCCCTAGTACCTCTGGCCTGAGGCAGCTCCAGGGCAGAGTAAGCAGCAGAGACAGTGTACAGATAAAGGGGCACAGGGTCTGGCATCTGGAAGTCGAGCTGATACACACAGAAAGTGAGAGATTTGAGAGATTATAGGCAGAGCACCGACAGGAGAGCTCTCGCACGTGTGAACTGTCAGCTGAGATGCACGTCAGCAACACCAAGTGTCACCAAGATGGGGTTGGCTTTGAAATAACAAATCATTTTTTTGGCTTTTACTCTCACTATTGAAGTGCTGGAATGCCCAGGACCCTGTTTCAGTGGGGAGCCCAGGTGGGGTTTCCCTCCGCTGACTGCCTGGAATGATGCTAAACTACAATGTCTTCATCTTTAACTGAGAACAACAGCACCTACTCCTTGAGGCAGTTGCAAAGACTGATGATGATAATGCATATACATTGCTTAACACAGTGCCTACCACGAAGCAGGCATTCAAATACATATTAACCATTAGTAGGAACACTGGCAGTGGCAGTAGTAGTAATTTAATACTAGTGAATATTCAACACTTTTCTGACATTTTTGGCTATGGTGTCCCCAAAGCAGGCATTATTATTCCTGGGGAGATTAAAAAGAGAAGGTGGAACATTTATGCCCATTAATCTCTTGGATTTCTCAGTCAATGTTGTGGGGCTTTCTTTGAACTTTTTAAAAAAATTAGTGTATATTTCCAGGAAGTTACAAAGGTAATACAGAGAAGTCCCCTGTGTCCTTTCTGTAGTTTCCCCTAATGGGTATCTCTTATCACATCATAGAAAAATATCACAATTAGGAAGCCATCATTGGTACTGTGTGTGTGCCATTGAGTCACATGTGTACATTTGTGTAACCAGCACCACGCTCAAGACACGGCACTGCTCCATCACCAGAGAGCTGTGCTGTGCTGCCTCCCTGTACTAAGCCAGGGCCTGGGTGCCCACTCCTGTCTCGATGCTGGCTCAGGCCCACCCTTCCTGTTTGCCAGTTATGAAAGCAAGATGGGCAGGGGGTGGTGGTGGGAGAGTTCACTTTAAAAAATTCAAAATAATGCCACAAAGTTTGGTGAAACATTATAAAAAGAATAGAGTGTCCATACGAAATTGTATTTAAAGAGATAGAAATACACATTGGGTACAGCGTGCACAGCTCAGGTGAGAGGTGCGCCAAAAATCTCAGAAATCACCACGAAAGAAGTTATCCATGTAACCAAACAGCACCTGTTCCCCAAAAACCTATGGAAATAAAATAATAAATAATAACAATAACAATAATAAGAGATGACTAAAGTTGGAAAGCAAAAAATGATAGAAATAGTACAATTAGACCATATAAATAAAAGGTGTTCAAAAAGTAAGAACTTAGAGATTGAACAAAATTTAAATTGATAAGTAAGTAACATTAGAAAAACAAATTAGGTAAAAAACAAAAAATGTTTAAAAGTCTTGAGCAAAAAATAACTAAAGGCTAAACATAAGCACATCCTATTACCCACTAACTCTTAGGCATATATCCAATAGAAACACATGCATGTGGCCAGGCACAGTGACTCACGCCTGTAATCCCAGCACTTTGGGAGGCCGAGGCGGGTGGATTGCCTGAGGTCAGGTGTTCAAGACCAGCCTGGCCAACATGGTGAAACCCCATCTCTACTAAAAATACAAAAAAAAAATTAGCTGGGCATGGCAGCGGGCACCTGTAATCCTAGCTACTTGGGAGGCTGAGGCAGGAGGATCCCTTGAACCCGGGAGGCAGAGGTTGCAGTGAGCCAAGATCGTGCCATTGCACTCCAGCCTGGGCAACAAGAGTGAAACTCTGTCTCACAAAAAAAAAAAAAAAAAAAAAAGAAAGAAAAGAAAAGAAGCACATGTAATGTGTCTAGCATTAGACAGGTACATGCATGCTTGTTAATAGCTATTGTTCTTAGAAGCTGAAAACGACCCAAAAGTACATTATCAGTACAATAAATTGTGGTATATTTACACAATGGAATTCTATACAATAATGAAAGTGAACTATAACTACACAAGACAACACAGATGTATTGAATTCAAGAAGCCAGAAACAAAAGAATATACATTGTATGACTCCATTTCTAAAAATGCAACCAACAAGCTATGTTAAGCTAAGATGTTAGAATCTGGACAGAGGCTGCCTTTGGAGGCTCTTCATCTATAAAGTGGAGGAAAAGTTGCCATTTCGTAGGGTGGCCATGATGATCAAATGGGACAATGTGGGCAGCCGACCAGTGTTGGTCACCTAGTCAGCCCTCAATTAGCTTAGATTTGCAGGTCTGGGTGCTTTCTGGCCTTTTTGTTTTTGTGATGTTTGTGGGGAGGTTGTTTTTGCACAGGAATTTCACCTCCTTTAATTGTCTTCCTCCATCCTCTCTTCTCCCTCAGGTCTTGCTGTCAAGTTTGAGGTTCTTGCTCTGTGTTTATTCTTTCTCTTTAGCAATACTCCCTCAAGTGCCATTATGACCGGCTCGTGGCACTGGTGCTTGGGAGGAGGCTGAATGGTCAAGTGGTACAATAGGCACACTGTCAGCCATTGTCTGTGGCTGTGAGACCATTTCTGGTCTAACATGCACCTTCTCTAATCAACTGTCAGCCAGAGAAGGGGAGAAAACACAGGTCTTGTTTTAGCAGCCACAAGAATATGGGAGGCTGTTCAATGACTCAGTGTGCAGAAAAGAGTTTGCATGGCCCGCCTGAACTGCTGTCTTTAGAAAGACTGCTTGCAGGCTGGGCGCGGTGGCTCACACCTGTAATCCCAGCACATTGGGAGGCCGAGGCAGGCAGATCACAAGGTCAGGAGATCAAGACCATCCCGGCCAACATGGCGAAACCCCGTCTCTACTAAAAATACAAAAAAATTAGCTGGGCGTGGCAGCATGCACCTGTAGTCCCAGCTACTAGGGAGGCTGAGGCAGGAGAATTGCTGGAACCTGGGAGGCAGAAACTGCAGTGAGTCAAGATCATGCCACTGCACTCCAGCCTGGCAGCAGAGAGACTCCATTAAAAAAAAAAAAAAAAAAGGAAAGAAGGAAGGAAGGAACGGCAGGAGGGAGGGAGGGAGGGAGGAAGGAAGGAAGGCAGGCAGGCAGGCTGCTTATAAGTCTGGCCTTGGTTGGAGTTTGAGAACTTGGAGGGTCAACAGTTTGATGGAAAACTTTTCCTACATGATAAGAGGGCTTCAGTGTGTCTACACTCTCTGTACAGCAGTGAGGTTGATGTTGAACCCCTGCTCTCCTCCAGGAGTCTGGAATTTTGGCATATGCCAGGTAGAGGCTGCCTTCATGACCAGCCCCCAATAAAAACCCTGGCTGATGTGTTTTAAGGAACTTCCTTGTGATACATACTGCCACAGCTCACTTCTGGGGGAATTGAGCGTGCTCTGTGTAATGGCACTGGGAGAGGACTCCAGAAGCTCCCGCCTGGTTTTCTGAACCTTTTGCTTTTGCTGGTTTCGCCCTGTGTCCCATTGTTGTCATATCACAGCTGTGAGAATGACACTAGGCTGAGTCCTGTGAGTCCTCTAGTGAGTCACTCAATGTGATTTTGGTCTTGGGAATCTCAGACACACTCACAAAACTGTGTGTGAGTCACAGTGTTGTGTATGTGCTGGGAAGAAATAGGGCTCCCCACACTAGGGTCAGAACTAGGGTTGTTTTTGCACAGGAATTTCACCTCCTTTAATTCTCTTCCTCCATCCTCTCTTCTCCCTCAGGTCTTGCTGTCAAGTTTGAGGTTCTTGCTCTGTGTTTATTCTTTCTCTTTAGCAATACTCCCTCAAGTTGCCATTATTTCCGAAAAGCCATAGAGAGGTGGGGTGGTGTAGAAAGAATGGTGAGGTTTCAAGCCGGGCATGGTGGTTCACGCCTGTAATCCCAGCACTTTGGAAGGCAGAGGTGGGCGGATCACGAGGTCAGGAGATCAAGACCATCCTGGCTAACACAGTGAAACCCTATCTCTACTAAAAATACAAAAAATTAGCTGGGCGGGCTAATGGTGGTGAGTGCCTGTAGTCCCAGCTACTTGGGAGGCTGAGGCAGGAGAATGGCGTGAACCCAGGAGGCGCAGCTTGCAGTGAGCAGAGATCACACCACTGCACTCCAGCCTGGGCAAGAGAGGGAGACTCCGTCTCTTTGAAAAAGAAAGAATGATGAGGTTTCCCCAATGATTACGAACATTCTATTGTAATTACACAAGCTGGGTGGGCACGGTGGCTCACGCCTGTAATCCCAACACTTTGGGAGACTGAGGCAGGAGGATCATTTGAGCCCAGGAGTTCATGACCAGCCTAGGCAACAAAGGGAGATATTGTCTCTACAAAAAGAAGTGTTTTAAAAAGTTAGATGGATGGCCGGGCGTGGTGCCTCATGCCCGTAATCCCAGCACTTTGGGAGGCTGAGGCGGGCAGATTGCAAGGTCAGGAGATGGAGACCATGCTGGCTAACACAGTGAAACCCCGTCTCTACTAAAAATACAAAAAATTAGCCAAGCATGGTGGTGGGCACCTGTAGTCCCAGCTACTTGGGAGACAGGCAGGAGAATGGCGTCAACCCAGGAGGCGGAGGTTGCGGTGAGCCGAGATCGCGCCACTGCACTCCAGCCTAGGCGACAGAGCGAGACTCCATCTCAAAAAAAAAAAAAAAAAATTAGCTGGACATAGCGGTGTGCTACTGTAGTCTCAGCTACTTGGAAGGCTAAGGTGAAAGGATCACTTGAGCCCGGGGAAGATGAGACTTCAGTGAACTGTGATTGTGCCACTTCTCTCCAGCCTGGGCAACAGAGCAAGACTGTGTCTCAAAAAAAAAAAAAAAAAAAGACAGAAAGAAAAGATTGTACCAACCCCTGAAGACCACTGAAAGTGTGTGTGAGTGAGTGTGCATGTGTTTGACATGTATGAGTGAGCGGCTGGGCGGGTGGATGAGTGTGTGAGGCTGTTAAAGTGGGTGTGCCTGTGTGTGAGTGGTGAGAGTGTGAGGGTGTCGTGAGTGTGAGCGTTGTGTATGGGGGTTGTGAAGGTGTGTGCATGTGTGCATGCGTGTACAATCATGTGTGTGTGCATGTGTGTGTGTGCATGTGTAATGAGACCCCAATGAGGGAGACATGATCCTTTACAGTTTAATAATAGCCAGTGCACAACTCAATCGTCTGAGCCCTCATCCAAGGTTTCTGCTCACATGCTCAGGCCTCCAGACAGGAATTGTTCCAGAGCTGGAAATAGTTTATCCAGGGCACGGTGTATATCAAAGACTCGCAAATTAAACTCTGTGGAAGAAGAAAGAAAACAGACTTTGGGGGAAGTATTTTTCAAAGGCGAGCAACAGGCGCCTGTTCCCCAGGTCTGTCCCTGTGGCTGCTCATGAACCCCATCGGCAGAGAGGGGAGCTGCCCACAGTCAAGGGTAGAAACAGAAAGGAGGGCCAGTCTGCAACAGGAATGTCACCCTGTCTTCCCCCTACCCAGCCACTTGGGACCCACAGCAGGTGCAGCTGGAGCCTGTGGCCTGGCAGAACCCTGTGATATGGACCAGGCAGGCCAGCAAGGAGCAACAGCATCGTCCCCTTCTCCTGCACCTCCCTAGGCATGGGGGAGCCACTTGTATCTGCCAGCTTTCAAGGGGTGCCACTGACGGACCAGGAAAAATAGGAGGGAACAAGGAGGAAATTGGACAATGCTTAGAGACCTGGAGAGGGAGGGAGAAGACAGAAGAAGGACCCCAAGGAAAGGCAAACACTACTTTCACACAGAGGGTCTGGGGAGCGGGCCAGGTTGGAGACAGGTTCAGGCGACTAGAGGCCTGGGTGCAGGGCTGTACCAGCCCAAATATAAAATCTCCCTCTTTCCCCCTTAGGAGGTGCAGGCAGCTCCAGGGCTGGGCCCCAGCTGGCCCCAATCCACATAAGTGGAAAAACTGCCAACTGCTAGCTGTTGCTTTTTAAAATGTTCACTTCACAAGTCCCTTTGGGATGACTCCTACTACACACCTTTCTCAGCTTCTTGCTTTGCAGGGGACAGGAAGAATTGCTCGTGTCATTCCTCTTGCATTTGGTCCGGCCAATCTTCACGGTAACTATATACTCCACTCCTGTCGTCAGCTGCAGAGAATCAGTTGTGCTGTTAGTGTGGACTCCAAGCATCCGGTGGATGAACCTCTCCTGGAGAAGCTAGGACTGAGAGTAAAGCCCCCAGAGCCATAGTCCTTGTTCCCGGAGCTTACCCACCAAAAGCAGGGCTCCCTTCTCCCTACTTCTGGCTGGAGGGAGGGCAATGGCAGCCAGAGCCCCTGGTCATAGGTTGGTTTGCTGCAGCAGCCACAGAAAGCTTCTCACCTGCCTCCTTTCCATCCTCAGGACAGAAGAGGTAACATCAAGCTGGGTTGCCTGGCCACCACAGGCCACTCCCAGGCTGGCTCATGTGGCCTTCATAATGCAACAGAGTCAGCATCTTGTCCCCACCCTCCCAGTCCCTTCCACCACTTCCTGTCTCCCTGCTATCCTTCCTGACCAACCTAGCGGAAGGCAGCTTAACAATACAGTTAAAAACAGTTTTGAAATCAAATTGATTTGGGGCACGCATTTTCCATTTACTGACTGACCTTGAGCAAGCTACTTAGCATCCTCAGCTTTTCCACTTACAAAGTACAAATCACAATTGTGCCTGCTCATGGAGTTGTTATGTGGGCTAAATGGAAGCATGCATTTCCCTTAATGCATAAAATACATTTTAAATATTTTCATAATTATAAATTATTAAATGTTTTAGCAAAGTGTCTGCAGCATTACTTTGAAGCAGATTCGGTGTTAGGAGAGTGACAGAACACAAAATCTGGCTTTATCCCCTGCAGACTCTGTCACCATGGGGGAGTCCCTCCATTTTCCTGAGCCTCAGTTTCCTCATCTAGGAAACAAGGAGAATAATGCCAGTTTCCTATTAGCGTGTACAGAAATGAAGGAAGGAGGCGTGGTGAGTACACGAGCCACGGAGAACGCACGCCAGGGATTTCCCCATGGCTCTTTCACTTGTGATCAAGTGTGAGGCCGTGAACCCTACAGGGGTTGGAGCCTGGAAAAGCCCTTGTGGGCAGGGAGGTCCTACTCCCAGAAGGGAGACTCTAACAGAGAGCTTGGGGGTTACAGTTCCCTGTCCGGTTCTGAGCTGGATTCGCTGAGTAGATGCGTGGATTAGTGGATCTTCACCAGTGCAGGAGCTCTGGGAGGCTCCCTGCTGCCTTGCCCTGTCACTGTTGGTCAAGCCCATCAAGAGGGCTTGGTCGTCTCTGGGGTGGTGACTGACGCAGAGAGTGCCCACACTGCTCCTGGGAGGAAGACACCCTTAGCAAATACTGGGACAGGGCAGCAGGGGGGCTAGGCCTGAGGGCAGTACCAGGCTCCCAGCACCCATGCATGCAGGGGCCATCCACGCATGGGCATTTGTAGGGCTGTGCCAGGCATGGTCACACTGACTTTCAGCACGCTCGGAATGTAAGAAAAAACTAAACCACCAGTCATCACTGTAAGTGATGTTCCAGTGTGCAAAGAGTTATTCATTATTAGACTTATTTGTTTGATAATGACAGGAGTAGTAGTAATAATGGCAAAGATTTTTACAAGTGCTATTAGATGTTGGCACTGCGATAAGTACTTCCCTCCTATTCTGAGCCACTTCGCAGGTGAAGAAACTGAGGCCTGGAGAGTCTGGATGTCACTTGACCAAGAGCCTCCATCAGAAGGAGCTGGGCGTGAAGCCCCAGAGGCACCTGACAGCCCTCCATGCCTGCCCTTGTTCCCTCTGTGAGGTGTAAGGACAGATACAATCGTCTGGGTGTGGAGGTGCCCAGAGGCCCATGCCAAGATCCACCCAGCTACCAGGAGGCATGCCTGTTCTGTCTCCTTATCAATATGAATGACATCAAATGCTCATCATTATTCTTTAACAGCTAACTTAATGGTAATTGATTGATTTCACAAGACAAGCCTCCTTGGGGTCTCAACTAAGAGAGGAAGAACCAAGAACCAAATGGACAACATCGCCATCTTGTGGTAGTAGTGCCTCACTGAGCTAGTCCGCGGGACAGTCTGCATTGGGATAAGGATTTGACCTACGCTGACTGGTCCTGCCCACCCTGCACTCCCTCCTTGCGGGTTCTCTCAGTTACAGTTGCCTTACTCTCTGGCCAAAGAGCTTTCCCATAGCCAGTTGTGTTTTCCCAAATCCAGCTAATTGAACTAGGACATAGCATTGTTGCTGCCCCAACTTCTACAGTCGGCCCTCTGTACTTATGAGCTCCACATCTGTGGATGCAAACAACTGTGCATCAAAATATTCAGGAAAAAAAAGTATGGTTGCCTCTATACTGAACATTTTTGTCTTGTAATTAATCGCTAAACAGTACAGTATAATAATTATCTACATAGCATTTACACTGTACCAGTTATTATAATTAATCTAGAAATGATTTACCATATGTAGGAAGATGTGCATAGGTTATGTGGAAATGCTATTCCATTTTACAGAAGAGACCTGAGAATCCGTGGATGTGGACATCCTGAGGGGTCCTGGAACCAATTCCTCATGGACACCAAGGGTGACTGTATAATTTATTATTCTGACCTTGAGGAAATGTTGGACCAATAAAAATGGTTCCCAAACAACTTTTCTTTCTTCTATTATCCTTCAATTAATATATTTCAGAGAAATTTTATATGTAAAACAGAAGGTGAGGTGATCTGGCTGAACCCTACTTCTCACATCCCCTCCACTTCCAGAATAAACCCTCTCGGTAATGTGAAGTTTGTATAACAGACAAAACCCAGTTTTGAATTTTACAACCCTGGACATTGAAAAAATATTGGGGGCTACAGGCCTACAGAGAATATTTGTATTTTGCCAAATGAGAACTTTAAAGGGAGCAAAATCATCCTTGCTGTCACTCTGGCAGGGTCAAATATCAGAATGAAAGGCAATTCTTCCCAAGGAAAAAGAGTTGGCCAGGCGTGGTGGCTCATGCGTGTAACCCCAGCACTTTGGGAGGCCAAGGCGGGCAGATCACCTGAGGTCAGGAGTTCGAGACCAGCCTGGCTAACATGGTGAAACACTGTTTCTACTAAAAATACAAAAAATTAGCTAGGTGTGGTGGCGCACACCTGTAATCCCAGCTACTCGGGAGGCTGAGGCAGGACAATCGCTTAAACCCGGGAGGTGGAGGTTGCAGCGAGCCGAGATTATGCCATTGCACTCCAACTTGGGCAACAAGAGTGAAACTCCATCTCAAAAAAAGAAAGAAAGAGAGAGAGAGAGAGAGAGAAAGGAAGGAAGGAAGGAAGAGTTCAATCCCCAGTGAACATTTTTGTTTCTAAGTGTAATGGAGTTAGAGTTCGTGCCAGTCCTTAGAAAAGAATTTTAGAAGCATGGCTGAGGACATTCTGGAATCTGAACAACTCTACAATGGACCCACTACAAGTGAAAATGCTCCCCACTCGGGACCTCACGGAGAACCACTGCTCGGTTGTTTCGGGAGCCACCCCAGAATCCTCATGTGTCTGAAAGGGCAAGAACGGGGCCTGCTGATGTCTGGGAAGAGCAAGGTACGAACCTGCATCTGACTTCGAATTAGCTTCTGAACTCGATATAAGTAGGTGTCGTTGCTGGCATTGTTGTAGGATTGAATGAAGAAGTTAAGCGTTGAATTCATGTTCTTCTTGCTCATAGGCTTCTCCTGGAAGCCCTCCCACCTTTGGAAGTGACCCAGCTTGGCCGACAGGACCAGGGCAATCAGCAGCAGCAGGGGGTTTCTCCAGCATCTGATCCCCATGTCTACAGCCTCGGAAACCTTCTTCCCAACTGCACCTTCCAGGGTGTGGTGGTGCCAGGCAGTAGCTCACTCGTTCTCCCACGGTGACCCTCACCAACATAGGCTTTCCTGGGGGATGGCCTGCCTGCATTTAAACAGAGATTCAAACTGAACCTTGTCACTCACTTTCCAGTCAGTTCATTTTCTACCCATTTACACCACCCATTCAGTTCTTTGGTGATCCAGGCAAGCAAAATTTTTAAACACTTGCCAAGGTGTGCAAGCCCCTCTCCCTGCCTTCACAGGTCTCAGGGAAGAAAGCCCCCAGAACAGCCCCTCCAGTGCTCTGCAGTAGGATCTGGGTCATAGAGAAGCATCACTTACAGGAAGGGAGGAGGCCTTATGGAGAAGGTAGTATCTGAACTGAGATATAAGGAAGCAGTCATATGGAGCAAGAGGTGGTACATTCTTCTTACCTACCTTGGGCTCCAACTGTCTTACCAAGCCACCACCTGTTCCCTGTGCTTCCTTTAGAGACACGTTCTCCTTGCTCACCTGCCACCCACCCACCACAGATTTCTGCCTGCGGGATCCCCCTGTACCTGCAGACCCTGCCCTGGCTTTTGCTACCTTGTTGTGACCCTAGTGGAGCTTTGTGAGGTAATTGCAGCCTCCCTATGAGGGACGAATAAGCTGTGAGCCCCATTTAGAAATTATCCTGCAGACCCCTGAAGATTAGGTGTCACTTACCCCCAAAAGTCCATGAGTGCCCTATTTTAAAAACATTTACTGGCTGGGCATGGTGGCTCACGCCTGTAATCTCAGCATTTTGGGAGGTTGAGGTGGGTGAATCACCAGAGGTCAGGAGTTCGAGATCAGCCTGGCCAACGTGGTAAAATCCCGTCTCTACTAAAAATACAAAATTAGCTGGGTGTGGTGGCATGCACCTACAGTGCCAGTTACTCGAGAGGCTGAGGCAGGAGAATCGCTTGAACCCAGGAGGTGGAGGCTGAAGTGAGCCGGGATGGCGCCGCTGCACTCCAGCCTGGGTGACAGAGTGAGACTCTGTCTCAAAAAAAAAAAAAGAAAAAGAAAAAGAAAAAGAAAAAAGGAAAAACAAAAAGCAGCAGAAAAACACCCTAAATGGAATCCCACCAGAACAAAACATTAGTGGAATAGTTGATGAAATGTGAATAAAATCTGCAGATTAGTTAATAGTATTGTGTGAATGTTGATATTCTAGTTTTCACCGTTGTACTGTGATTGTATAATACGTTAAAATTTGGGGAAGTGGAATGAAGGGTATATGAGAATGCTTTACGCTATTTTTGCAACCTTTGTTTAAGTCTGAAATTATTCCAAAATAAAGGTTAAAATGTCCAAAAGTAAATAAAGCATTGTTCTATGAAGAGTAGCGTGCTGAGGAGGGGGGAAGCAGGAGCCTTAGGATCCAACTGTCCTGGCTCAAGTCCTTCGCTGGGGACTCTGGGAGAGTTACCTCATCTCCCTATGCTGAGTTTCTTCATCTGTAATATGAGAATGGGGAGAAAGACTCCTCTTGGGTTGTGGTAGAGACTAACTGGATATAGGGAAAGAACCTGCTCCCAAGTCAGGTGTCGGGTGCATAAGAACATCTTCTTCGTGATTCTTCTGTGACTCTGAACCCACACTTAACCCTTGGCCTGGTCAGGTCCCTCCTGTCCCAGAAGCCAGGCCACCTTCCATCATGACAATGTTGCTAGCACCTGTCACAACATCCTCCCTTGGCCCCAGAGCCTGTCTCGAGAGGACTTGTCCAGCCGGTGGAGGTGATATGTTTGAAATTCCCTGAGCCTGAGCTGCCGAGGGCCACTTGCTGTAGAATAGATAATGAAGGATTCTGAGTAATCGGGGAGGCCACTCAGACCTGGGTCATCTCAGCATCCCCTGGACACCTGGAATACTCCTGTCAGACTGAGGCCCATAGAGAGGAAAAATAACATTAGTTGGGCCGTATTCGAAACCCCATGGATGTGGGGCTCAAAGCATAAACAATAAATCTGCTTAAGAAACATGGGAGTTGGTTGCGTCTGTGAAGAGGAAAATGAGTCACTGGCAATTTTAATTGAAGAAAAGGAAAACATAGGCCCTGGCTATGCTACAGAAGGAGATGTGAGGGGCCTAACAGGTCACACTGGCATTCCTTAGCTTGTGGCAGTAGGACGCTGATCTCTGACTCTGTGGACATGGAATCAGGAAAAAATACGATTCTGGTCAGGTGCATGTATAAAGGGAGACAGGGAGCTTGGTTACAGCATGGAATAGGGGCAGAGCATAGAGGCTGACGCTTGGGGGCTGAGGCTGGAGGATTGCTTCAGCCCAGGAGTTCCAGACCAGCCTGGGCAACATGATGAAACCCTGTCTCTACAGAAAATACAAAAATTAGCCAGGCATGGTGGCACATACCTGTAGTCCCAGCTACTCGGGAAGCTGAGGTGGGAGGATCGCCTGAGCCCAAGAGAAGTCAAGGCTGCAATGAGCTGAGATTGCACCAAGCACTCCAGCTTGAGTGACAAAACAAAGGGAAATAGAGGACTTAGTTGTCTGGTTACTGCCATGAAATAATGGAAAAGTAGGGGCCTGAGTATTTCCATGGAACAAGAGTAAATTAGGAGTGCTGGCTATAACAAATAGGAGCCCTGTTCTTGCCAATAAAAGAAGGGAAAAATACGAGCTCTGGTTAGACAATGGAATAACAGGAAATGTGGGGTCTGCTCATGTCCGTGGAATGAGGGGCATAGGAGAGAAGGATAGCAAAAGGGCATGAGAAAACTTCAGGTGATAGATATGTCTGTTGTATGAATTGTAGTGATGATTCCACAGATGCATACGTACGACAAATCTCATCAAATTGTACACTTTAAATATGTGCAATTTGGCCTGGCGCAGTGGCTCACACCTGTAATCCCAACACTTTGGGGAGGCCAAGGTGAGCAGATCACATGAGGCCAGGAGTTCAAGATCTGCCTGGCCAACATGGTGAAACCCCATCTCTACTAAAAAACACAAAAATTAGCCAGGGAGCACACGCCTATAGTCTCAGCAACTCTGGAGGCTGAGGTGAAAGGATCGCTTGAGCCCTGGAGGTCTAGAATGCAGTGAGCTGTGATTGTGCCACTGCACTCCAGCCTATCCTACAGAGTAAGACCCCGTCTAAAAAGAAAGAAAGAAAGAAAAAGGAAGGAAGGAAGGAAGGAAGGAAGGAAGGAAGGAAGGAAGGAAGGAAGGAAGGAAGGAAGGAAGGAAGGAAGGAAAGAAGGAAGGAACGTATCTTTCCCAGGAGTCCAGCAAACCAGGCCTCCTATCTCATGAGCTGAACCTGGTAACAGGCCACTGCTGGACCTGGCATGATGGCAAGTGTGGGATTCCTGTTGGATCAACCCGTGGCTTGGTGCTGTGTGGATGAGATGGTGCGTGTCCCACAGGGGCCCTCTATGAGTTGCAGAACTTCCTGGTTCTCTCTGTTGACGACCAAGCTCAGGATTTCTTTATCAGTCAAGCTCCTAGGAGAAGCAGGAAACAAACAAGAACATGGTGATGTGTTTTATCCCAGCAGGCTCTGCTTGCGTGGGCTGAGGAACCTGCAGACAGGGAGTTTCCTGGCTGTAGCTTTTCATCACTCCTTCACCAGTAGATATGGCATTGGTGCTGGGAAAGGGTCACACTGTGACACTCTCTCCATCAGCTTACATCTGCTATCTGAAATTTTCCCATCACTCTGGGGAAACAAATCGTCCTCTGTAAATAACACGGCTGATCTCAGTTGGTTTCTTCTCTCCACTCTCTCTTTTCTTTCTTTTTTTTCTTTTTTTGCTTGTCGCACTATTTGACAAGCTCTGCTTTTTCCCCTAAATAATTTTGTTCTAGGCTGGCTGCTGACCTGGATATAACCCAGGCAGAAAGCAAGTCTATTTGCGACCCGTCTGCTGCCAGGCACCCTCCACACATGGCCCAGGAAGGAATGGTTAGCAGTCTGTGCCTGCTTGAGGACTCTCCCAGCCATGGCTGCAGGGCGGGGGTAGGGGAGCAGAGTCCACACTGCCAGCAGCAGCTCCCACTGCAGCCCTGAGCCCTCACCTCCAGGGCAGCGGCAGAAGAACATGGCTGACCTTGGCTGGAAATGCCTTCTGATTCTGGGGAGCAGGCCAGCGGCAGGCACACAGAATGTCAGCAAACAAGGCGGTGCTACAGATGGTTCCAAACTGGCATCACTCCAAAGGTCCCAGGGTACATTTTCTCTTTCCAGACACAGAAACCTGAGAAATCACAAGGCTTAAAAAGTCAGAGCATGTCACAAGAGGCCAAGGATGTCCAGGGTGGAGGGGCTTATGGGGAGGTCATCATCCTCACCCAGCCTTTGGTCTCCTTTCTGCAGACGTTTTCCACAACACGGTATCTGTTTACCAGCTCTTAAATAGTCATCAGGTTCCATTTTGAAAGCAAAGAAAAAGCAGGTGGATTCTGCAGGCCGCGACACTCCTGCTTCCACCTTCTCCTGAGATCTTTCTGGTTTTCTGTAAGCAGATGCTCTTCCCACTGAAGTAATGAGCAGCAAAAGCAGAAGAGGGCCAAGAGTTTGTTGAAATCTGTAATTAAGACTTCAGGTTCAGCTCTTTTGCCCATTTTTCTTTTTGGTTGTCTTCAGCTGATTCGTAGGATTTCTTTATCCTTCTTGCAAATATCATCCTCTGGGTTGTGGTTGTCTTTTCATTTTATTTATGGCATGTTGATGAAAAAATATTCTTAATGGAAAGAATGTATTGATTTTTCTCTCATGGTTTGCATTTTTATGTCTTATTTAGGAAATCAAGGTCATAAAGCTACTTTTAAATAATTTTTTCTGAAATTTTTAAAGTTCAGCATTTCCCATTTATGTCCATAATCCATCCAGATATTTGTGCATGGTACGTTTACTAATGTTTTCTTCAGAATTTTTGTATCTATCTTCATGAGTTAAACTGGCCGATGATTGTTTTTTCTCATATTGTGCTTTCCTGGTTTGGGTTTCAAGGTTATACTGGCCTCATCCAATGAGTTGGGGAGCATGTCAGTCTGGGTCTCCACAGTCAGCACAGGCACACTTGCAACAGGAGAGTTCAGGGAAGTTTCCATACAGGGCACTGTGCAATGGTGCAGGTGCACAGAAACCCCAGGGCACAGGGCAAATGTCTGCAGCTAGCAGCAGCCATGCCAGCAACCCTAAGCCTGAAAGATGAGGTAAACAATCTGGAAAGAATTGGAGTGCCAGTTGGCCACCTTGTAGAGGGAGCAGGGGACAAACACCATGATCTCAATCCCCTCTGTCCTCTACCTCATGCCTAGGCATCTTGTTGTCAAACACAAACAGAAGTTATAGGGCACAAGGGCCCTACTGATGGAGTCCACAGCAGCCTGTGTTGTGGAGCAGAGAGCGGCATGGAGAAAGTGCATTAGTCAGGGTTCTCCAGAGAAACACATAGATATGAAGATATTTATTATAAAGGATTGGCTTGTACAATTATGGAGGCCTCGAAGTCCACCATCTGCTGTTTGCAAGCTGGAAACCAAAGAAAACCAATGGTATAGTTTGAAGGTCTGAGAGCTGGAGAGCCACGGGTGTAGATTCCAACCCGAGTCTGAAGGCTTAATAACCAGGAGCGCTGAGGACAGGAGAAGATTGATGTCAGAGTCCAAACAGCCAGGCAGAGCTAATTCAACCATCTGCCACTCGGGCACTCAGTGGATTGGATTGGATGGTGTCACTCACATTGGAAGCCATTTGCTTTTACTCCGTCCACTGATTCAAATGCTGACCTTTTCCAGAAACATCCTCACAGACCTATCCAGAAATAACATTTAACAGATATTGGGCATTCTGTGACCCAGTCAAGTTGACACATAAAATTAACTATAACAGAGGGGTAGCAAGTGGGGCTAGGGGGCAAACAGAAATTAGCCAGCGCCAGACGATTTCCCTCTGTCTTAATTCTCTTGAAGAGCTGCTAGTTTTTACCTTTTTACCCGTTCCTTTTAGGGATTGGGAAAGGGAGATTCTATGATCTGACTTCATTTCATTTCTTTGTCCAGATACTCTCCCAATGTGGAGCTGATTTTCATCATTTGCAGAAGTTATCTTCTATAAAATCTCTGCAAACACAGAAGTAGTAAATGCTAAACCATTGTCCCCAGGAAAAATACAAGGCTTGGTTTCCTTGAGTCTCTGGTTACAACACTTTCTTTTAATTGATCAATATATAACCTCGTTTTATGTGTGTCTCTAGTTAGAGGTGTCTTTTAAAATGTATATAGTTGACTCGTTATCATCAAGCTCATCACCAAGAGCTCTGTAAATGCCTGAATGAAGCTTATTTAAGACACATTTTCTCCATAAGGCACCTCACAGCCTTCCTGTGCTTAGGAACTAGATAGCACTGCAGCACTATGCCTGGGGATTTAAATGGCAAAATCGCCAACCAAAAAAGCACAAAACTGAAACCACATGTGGTGGCTCATACCTGTAATCCCAGCACTTTGGGAGGCCAAGGCTGAAGGCACTTGAGCTCAGGAGTTCGAGATCAACCTGGGTAACACAGCAAGACCCCACCTCTTAAAAAAAAAAAAAAAAAAAACCACAAAATTGCAAAATGTGACACTAAACAGGCTGTGAAAAAGGACACTTGTTAACAATATAAAAGCTGGAACAAGGCTGGGAGTGGTGGCTCAAGGCCAAGGTGGGTGGATTACCTGAGGTCAGGAGTTCGAGACCAGCCTGATCAACATGGGGAAACCCCATCTCTACTAAAAATACAAAACTTAGCTGGGTATGGTGGCATGTGCCTGTATTCCCAGCTACTTGGGAGGCTGAGGCAGGAGAATTGCTTGAACCCAGGAGGTGTAGGTTACAGTGAGCTGAGATCGAGCCACTGCACTGCAGCCTGGTAGACAGAGTGAGACTCCATCTCAAAAAACAAACAAACAAACAAAAAACAACAACAGCTGGAACAAGAAGGCAGAGTGTTGCTGTGTTTGACCTCAGCTTGGAACATATGTGTCAGGCCACCCACATTTTTTCCCACTCTGAATGCCCGTGAATGACTGCAAAATTGCCACAAGTGTTGATTTTAGGATTGCAACTTAATTTCAGCAAGTAGGTGAATTTGCAAATATGAAATCCATGAAAAATAAGGGTTGACTGTTTTTAAAGCCAGTTACTACCATGCTAAGAGTAGATTTGTGAAGACCCAGTTCTTCCCACCTGATTACGAAGAAATGCTAGCACCGCACCCTAAATAAGCCTGGGACAGTGTAATTTAGTGATGGGAAAATTATTTAACTTTCCAAGACAGTCTTAGATGTTTCCATAAGAGCCAGATGTGATGCAAACCAAATATACCACAGTGGAAAAAGGTTTTGTGAAATTTGATTCATTCAACTATTGGCCATTAACAATCAATTACAAACACTTATAGCAACAGAGAAAATATATGTTTCATAAACAAACAAAAAATACAAACTACAAGCATACTCCTAATCATACTTACATGTGTGTAAGTTTCATGGACAAAAATGAGATAGCACTATATATGTATAAAAAATTAAAAATGTTTCGTTGGGTAGGTAGAATTATGAGCATCTTTTTTTCCTAAAATTTCTCCTAATGTAATATTAAATAATGATGTGAAAGGAATTCAAAGAGTATGTGGGAAATAAACCATTTTTCCCTTTAAGCAATTGTGTCTGTGGCTCATAACCATAACTTATATTAAGCATAGATAAGAAAGGTCCTAGAACATATAATATAAATAAAAATTGTCAAAATGATCTTTTGCCCATTTGCCATAAATAAAGGCATCAAGTTAATTTCAAAACTTGTTTGTAGACTTTTATATCAGCTAATAAAAAGAAGAATATTTGGTCGGGCACAGTGGCTCATGCCCGTAATCCCAGCACTTTGGGAGGCAGAGATGGAAAGACTGCTTGAGCTCAGGAGTTTGAGACCAGCCTGGGCAAGACAGCAAGACCTCATCTCTACTAAAAATAAAAATTAAAAAAACAGCTGGGTTTGGTGGTACATGCCTGTAGTCCCAGCTACTCAGGAGGCTGAGGTAGGAGGATCACTCACTCCTGGGAGATTTAGGCTGCAGTGAGCTGTGATTGTGCACTTCAGCCTGGGCAGCAGAGCAAGACCCTGTCTCAGAAAAAAAAAAAAAAAAAAAAAAAAAAAAAAAGAAGAAGAACACTTACTAATGACAATAATATGTATTTTCTCATAAGCATTTATTTTAACTTAATTTACCATTTTTTGTTTTCCCTAACAGATATTTGTATATATTTAATTTTACCTTTTCTAACTTTTTGGTCTGAATTTTGTAAAGTCATTTTTTAAGGAAAGGTTAAGTAAGATTAATAAAGTTACATTTGGGGAAACTTGTGACAATTTTGACAGGGTGTGAAATGTCACCCCACACACATAACACACAAACACGTAAACTGATGTTGTTTCAAAAAGTTTTTTAGAGATTAACAAAAGCTGTTTAATTATTTCTCTGAAATGTGCCATTCAAATGTTCTTGGGTTTTGTTAGTCTATGAGAAAAATGAAAAGAATCACTGTAAATAGAACAATTAAATTCTATCCTTAGATTTGCACAACCTCATCCACACAGATGGAAGATTTATTTTCATTAATGCATTCCTTTAACGATTTTGGGTGAAGAGCCTCCTGAAATGGACTTCCTTCTTCCCTGCCTTCTGAAGTAGAACACTCTGCTTTAGATGGTTTGACCTTGTCCGATGACTCTGAGCCACGCTTAGCATTTCAGGCAGAAGCAAGGCTGAGATGTCATCAGAGGAGGCCACTGCAGACCTGGGCAGGTACCCTTGGGCCATACCATGCAGGGCCATGTGAGCTGAGGGCTGTCCCCCAACCCCAGCGTAGGGGCTCCAGCTTCCCAACTTTGTCAATGCAACCAGAGTGGACCAGGGTGAGCACGGACTCCCTCTAACCTAGCTGTTGTGCTGTGAAAACATCTGCAAATCCTCGGAGGCCCTCCCATCAGGAAATGGTGTCTCATTTCCCTCCCCTTGAATGTGGGTGAGCCTTCTTGCTTTGCTTCAGTGAAGCAGCAGTGATGTCCTGTAACTTTCCATACTGGATCTTTGCCTGGTGCTTTCTCTCCTTCTGTGAACACACGCAGATGGCTACACCCTTTCTCCATATCGATTCTGTTCTTTTCTGACTCTGGCTTTCTTAGTGTTGGGGTTCTCCAGTAGCTTCAGGCCTGTCTTGATGGATCATATTTCGGGGTGTGTGTTGATTCAGTCTGAGCGTCCAGGTGTCCACCTCCATCTGCTCACAGGGAAAAGCCAGCAGTACTGTTGGCTCTGCCTTGTTCAGGCTACAGGCTCCATTCCTGCTCTGACTTCTCAGAAACTCCCCGAAGCCTTTTTCTTCTTTTCTTACACGTGTCTGGAGTTTCTGAAAAGCAAGGCACATAGAGGCTAGTGCAATCCACTAGGACTTGTGCAACGATAAAATTGTTCTCTGTGCAGTCCAATATAGTAGTGTAGGGCAGCATCTCATGCTCCATCCACCTAGGCTCCTGGTGGAGTCTGAAAATTAAACTTATATAAGACAAGTTAATAGCAGAAAAGCACACAGATGTATTTGATACAAGTTTTACATGGCATGGGAGGCCTCATAAGGAAATAAAAACCCAAAGAAGCAGTTAGAGTATGTTACTTATTTACTGAATTGGACAAAGAATAGTAAACTGAAAATGTGATGAGGCAGAGGAGTTTGGGCTAGGGTAGTTAATTGGATAGAAAAGTGACTAGGAAGATAAGGGTTAGTTTAACAGGGTTTGTACAGAATTCTCTTGGACTCAACTTCCTGCCTTTGATGATAAAAATGTTGCTTTATTGCTAGTATAAGAAGGACATCTTTCATATGGGAGTTTCATCTCTTGCTTTAAAGAAACAAGAGGTTGGGGCCAGGCACAGTGGCTCACGCCGTAATCCCAGCACTTTGGGAGGCCGAGGCGGGCGGATCGTGAGGTCAGGTGATCGAGACCATCCTGGCTAACACGGTGAAACCCCGTCTCTACTAAAAATACAAAAAATTAGCCGGGTGTGGTGGCGGGCGTCTGTAGTCCCAGTCACTCAGGAGGCTGAGGCAGGGGAATGGCATGAACCCACGAGGCAGAGCTTGCAGTGAGCCGAGATTGCACCACTGTGCTCCAGCCTGGGCAACAGAGCGAAACTCTGTCTCAAAAAAAAAAAAGAAAAGAAAAGAAAAAGAAAGAAACAAGAGGTCAAAGCATCCAGTGTGTATTCTGTATGCAAAAAGAAAAGAAAAAGGTCAAAGTAATCTTCTTGCACCTGTCGTTTTTCAGGTGTCTTTTTTTTTGAGACAGAGTCTCACTTACTCTGTCACCCAGGCTGGAGTGTAATGGCGCGATCTTGGCTCACTGCAACCTCTGTTCCACCTCTCAGGTTCAAGTGATTCTCCTGCCTTAGCCTCCTGAGTAACTGGGATTACAGGCATGCACCACCACACCCAGCTAATTTTTGTATTTTTTGTAAATTTTGTATTTTTAGTACAGATGGGGTTTCATTGTGTTGGCTAGGCTGGTCTTGAACTAGTCACCTCAAGTGATCCGCTTGCCTCAACCTCCCAAAGTTTTGGGATTACAGGTGTGAGCCACCGCCCTCAGGCATCTAACTTAGTCAATCCACCAGGTGTCTAACTTAGTCAATCCAGCAGGGTGATATATTTTTAACTCTTTCAGTAGCCACTGGCTATGTGTGGCTATTGAGCACTTGAAATGTGGCTAGTACAGCCCTGAAATGGAACTTTACATTTTATTTAATATTATTTAATGTGAATGTAAATGGCCACCAGTGGTAGGCAGTTCCATCCTGGGCAGCGCAGGTGTGGGCAGTGGGTCTTTTGGCTCTTCTCCAAGGTGACTTCTACTCTTCTCCTGATCCACACCAGGGGTGCTTCTCCTTTTCTTTTCCTTCTTGTTTCAAGGATTCCTCAACTGTCTCTCTAGTCAGGCCTTATTCTGTGATGTTCATCTCCCTGCCCTGCCTCATTTCCTCCCCCAGCCTCTGGGAGAAGAAAGCACTTGCTCTACACAGTAATTAAATTTTGAAGGTTTTCTCCCGCTTTCGTGTGGACTGGCGGAATGGTGGGAGTGCCCACAAATTTCCTGTGACAAAGAAGAGAATGAAGGAAATTACCAGAAACCACCAAAAATGTCTCTCTTAATTGCAAGTACTAGCTTCGAGGAGGCAGTCTGTTCCGGCTCCTTTTCAACTGACTACAGATTTGAGAATCTAGAACTGTGTGCTTTAGAATAGGGGTGGATTTCAAAATGTGCATTTTCTAGACCCCAGCTGCAAGAGACCTTGATACCAAAATCCAGTGGCCTAGCAATCAGTATTTCTTAAATATCCATTAGAGCTTCTGCATCAAACCACGTTTGGGAACTGATTTAATCAACACACTGATTTACTTAGGAGTTTTTGATTTAGCCTCACTCCATTAAACACCCATAGACTGCTCTGCTTTCCAAATGCTTATGTTCACTTTTTACGGTTTTTCTCTGATGTCCCCTGCATTTACGGTCACCTCCAACTTCCTGCCTCCTTCTCTCTCCAAAAGCACACAGATCAGCTTTTCAAAGTTAGAATAACGCATGTAGTAATCGTAAATAAACTGCATGAAGAGCTGAGATTTCTTTCTATCTCTACAGAGGCCTGAAATGTATGAACTCTGTGATATGTGCTTTAGTCAACTTTCTTTCTAGGAGTTTGGCCCCTCTTGCCTTGCTCTCTACAGACAGTCTTCATTTTTTAAAATTTTGCATGCCAGTGCCCAGAGTGTATTTATTAATAGTTTGAAACTGTCATAAATCCTCAGCATCTCTGCCTTAGCACTGCCAAGCTTGAATGGTCTAGACATTGTATTCAAAAATAACTCCCTCTGGGACAGGCCTGAAAGTCTCTGGCACAGGATTCCATCTATCTATGGATACTTCTCCTAGGAGATTAAAAGTCTTCCTGGCAGGCACAAATTTTGTCCCTGGAGATCCATCCACTATGGCCAGTATTATGTAAAGGATAAGAGTTCAGTGGTTGATATCCACTGAATATAATTCAGTCAACAAAAGAGTGGATTGTGCATATATTGCATATATGCAACTCATTTATAACCAAGGAAGAGAGGACCAACAGAAAGTTAGTTTGGGGAGATTTAAAAATAACTGAACTTATATTGGGGAAGTCTTGCTCTTGGAGATAAAAATGGCTTTTATTGCCAGCTGTTGCTCATTTTTTGGTAGGCGGTATCAAGCATGTGATGCTTTGGTGGCTACACCAGATTCTCTTTTGCAGAACTTGCATGTAGGGTGTGGGTTCCATCCAATCTGTTATCCCCCTGTTCCTTCATCCATCCCATTGCCATGCGAGTTTTACTGAGTAGGTGATATTTACTAGAGGCCACGGATCATTTACCATATCCTCATACCTAAAAGATTAAAGTTCACCTTGGCCCAGGACCCCTCTGGGTGGTCACGCCCCCTGCGCCGATGTCCCGGGAGTTAGCTGTGCGTATGCTCGGCTCACACACCCCCCTCTCCGGGGCCTCCTGGGAACTGTAGTAGGCGGCTCGCGCATCCCCGCCCCCATGACAGGACCTGGGCTACAGCTCCCGAAAGGCCTCGCGCGTCGCGCCTGCGCCTGCGCCCCTGCGGCCGCCAGAGGGAGGGCTAAGGCGCCTGGGCGCGCAGCGAGCCGGCTGAGGGGGCTGTGGCGGCTGCGGCTGGCAACATGGACAACGCGGGGAAGGAGCGTGAGGCGGTACAGCTGATGGCGGAGGCCGAGAAGCGAGTCAAGGCCTCCCACTCCTTCCTCCGAGGGCTGTTTGGGTGAGCGCCAGACCGTGCGTGCCCTAGGGGGTCTCGGTACTTGGCCCCCTTCCTTTCACGCTGACCCCCCGAGTCCCCCACGCGACCTCTGGGACCCTCAGACCACGCCTAGGGGCCCTCAGCCTGCAGGCGTCCTCCAGAAATCCTGTAGGGCCCCCTAGCGCCCCCTGGAGTCCCCAGGACGCCCCGGGGCCCTCAGTCCGCACGCGCCCTCCGGAGACCCCACAGGGCCCCCCAGGGTCCCTGGAAACCCCGCATCCTCCCAGGGGCTCTCAGCCCCCACGCGCACTTTAGAGACCCCCTAGGGCCGGCAGAACCCCCCCAGGGTTCCTCAGCCCCCACACGCCCTCCAGATCCCCTAACACGCCCCCTTGGAATCCCCAGAGTCTCACAGGGACCCTCAGCCCCCACGCGCCTTTCAGAGAACCCCTAGGACCCCCAGATCCCCCCAAGCGCCCCAGGAAGCCCCTAGAACACTCTAGGGGGGCTGTCAGCCCCACGCGCCCTCTGGAGACCCCGGATCTTCCCCGTCGCCCTGGCCCGGGTTGGTGCGGGGGTCCCACTACCTAGCAGGTCAGCAGCTCCCTGAGGGCCGGGGGCGGGGTAGCCCGGGGCGCGCGTGGGGCCCCCTTCTCCGTGCGTGGCGAGTCGTATTGGTGCATTTCGCCACGTTGAAGCCCGTATCGCTCCGGAGACCGGTCCGGGTGAGGCGCGCCCGGGAGGAACCGGAGGGGTCAGTGCAGGGGCCGCCCCTGGCGCCTGGCACGCGCTGCTGGGGGCGTCCTGCCTGCTGGTGGGCCCCGCGGGGGAGGGGGCTGCCAGGCGCCGGATCCAGAGCTGGTGTGCTTGTTGGCCTCCCGCCAGGGGCCTTGCGCCGAGTACACCTTTAGTAAATACTTGAATAATGAACGAATGTATTTTCTCAGCATAGTATTTTTCCTTCTCCGGAGATTGATTGATAGCCAGGGCCTCCTGTTTGATTAACGGTGACGCTGCTCCGGTTTAAGTCAGCGCCCTTTGGGAATCCCGTTAATCTCCTGTAATTCTTCCTTGCTCTCTTAAGGAGGATTTTGAATTCCAAGCTCTCAAAAAGCAGAGCCCGCACTGACAGCCCAGAATTCTTCTGGGCTGTTGAATATGTGAATGATTCAGCTGTTTAGGATGAGAAAGGCAGAAATTTTGTGTGTGCCTGTTTTCGTTTTTTTCTTTTGAAAGTGAAAGATCCTTTGCTGTTACCAAGAGCAGATACTTAACCCATTGCATGACTAGACACGATTTCATTTCTGTACACATTCAGTTCAGACTCTTATTTCCGAAGACACACGTAATGGGCTCTTAGCTTGTTTTGCCAACTTCATTCTTTTGGCTATAAATTATAGTACTTTACGGCTATTGATATATCTTTAGGAAATGCTTAAGGACAAGTTTCGTGCAGTACTCATAACTGCAGAAATGCATAAAGGGCTGCAAAAATGCATGAAGATAAGGGTCCCTTATCTTCCTCTAAGAGGACATTTATCACAGCTGGTTTCTGAATTTCTCATGTGATGTGTAGGAGATATAGCTATGAATTATGTTTTGTTTTGCATTTAAAAGTTTTAACAGTACCATCAAGTGCTAGCGCCACACTAACTCCTTTTAAATGTTTTGATTCACAAAACATTTAAAATTCACTCTGATAAAATTTAATGCCATAGTACCTCATGCCAGGAGTTTATTTTAATGTTACAACGTATTTCAAGTCAGGAAGTGCTTCCCTGTGGAAGAGTCTGTAACTGGCAGAGGAAAAAGCATGACAGCACTTGGTGCTTGTCTCAGGAGAACACTCCTTTTGGGAAAGAGGTTTTCGGTGTTTTTAGGAAACTAGGCCAAATCTTGAGCTTATAATCCTTAAAGGATTTTGAAAAGCCTTTGTTTTTAAAGAAACATCTCTCTTTTAACTGTTGCTACCTATGTTATTGACAGGACATATACGAAGACCAGTCTTCACCATTCACACTCAGTTTACACAAAAGTTAGTGCATCTTAGTTCTTACCCGGGTACAACAGGTCAGTTTATTATCTAGCTTTGGGTCTTAGGGCAAGTTACTTAGCCTCTCTGTGCTTCAGTTTCCAGTGTATAAAATGGAGACAATAATAGTATATCTCAAAATTTATGCGGGTTCAGTGAGGTTATGTTTGTAAAACGTTTGGAACCATGGATGTTGGAGACAGTGACTATGAGATATTAATTAACATATTAATCAAAATTGTCAGCTCCAGTTATTTATCAAAGAAGCAGTAGACCAAACGGATGACTTTTCCAGAATTTCAGAGCCAAAGACCTTTTAGAGTACATCACTGATTTTTTTTTTTTTGAGACAGAGTCTCACACTGTTGCCCGGGCTGGAGTGCAGTGGTGCGATCTCAGCTCACTGCAACCACTGCCTCCCAGGTTCAAGCGATTCTCCTGCCTCAGTCTCCTGAGTAGCTGGGATTACAGCCGCCCACCACCACGCCTGGCTAGTTGTTTGTTTGTTTGTTTGTTTTGTATTTTTAGTAGAGACAGGGTTTCACTATGTTGGCCAGACTGGTCTTGAACTCCAGACCTCATGATCCATCTTCCTTGGCCTCCCAAAGTGCTGGGTTTACAGGCATGAGTCACCGCGCCCAGCCTCATTGATCTTTTAATGAAATAAAATATCTGAAAGAGCTTTAACCATTAATGCAAGTGTGATTTATACTTTGAAGACTGTTATTTCCAGTAATACTTGCTCCAGGAAAGCTTGCAGGAAGAAGAGTACTTAAAGTTTTAGGAGTTGAGTAATATTATATAATTACTGAACCCAGAAAACAGATGTAGTGTCTCTGTGACAGTTGGACAATTAAGATTCTGTATCAGTGTTAGATGTTTAGAATCCTACCTTATAGATGGCACGTATCATCACCTTTCTAGACTGGAATACATGTCACTCCACCCTGCGCCTGCCTTCTTAGCTATGGAATGTCCCCATATTCATTCCTAAAGGTCTACATGTAATCCTTTATTTAAAACGCAGGGTAGTCCATCTCTGTGTCAGACTCCTGAATTAACGTAACACAAAATTAATAAAACACACAGACTGACTTGAATATCATCAGAGCTCATGAGCTGACTAGCTGGTGCTTTAAAGAGGAGAGGCGATCTGTTTTGAGGTTGTGGCAGTCATTAAAAGGTGCTTGGCATATTGCAGATATTTCACATCACAGACATTCTGAATGTTCTGTCCGCAGATTAAAGCCTGTCATGAGTTTTCCTCTAGTGTTTACCACTCACACTGGTTTTGTGGCAATACTGTATTCTTAGTAGTATTCTACAGTTTGTTGTTGTTGTTGTTGTTGCTTTCAGTAAAATTAGATGAAAATATGCTTGTGTAGTTATGAGAATGTGTCAGTCAAATATTTCTTCTCTGTGTAAGGCACAAATCCTCTGCCTTATCTGCTTGTTAGGTAAGGTATCAGTATTCCTTCCCCACCCCCACCTTCCTCCCCAGGAAAAGAGCTGACAAGGGATGCAAACATTGCAGGAAACCACTGTTGTGATGGTTTGTGTTTCTGCTTAATTACCAGTTAAACAGTGATGTGCTTTTGTAGTTGTGGAGTTAAAACTTTTTCTCAAGTTTGTAGTATAGTACATTTAGTAAAACTGCTTCCAAAGGAGTTATATTGTCCTTTAGTTTGTTGACAGGAATGAGCTATGGAATTTTGTAGTTAATTTCAAATTCCAACATATAATGTTAATGAGGTACTGGTATGATTTTAAATCGGCCTGAGGCTGACATTAAGATAGTTTTCAATTGGAAAAGCCTCTTTTAGTACTGTCCCCTCCATCTTGTTGCTGTGAGACCTGACTGGGAATAACCTGCACAATGCACATAGAAGAAAGTGCTTAAGAATGACAGTGGATAGGAACACTTTTACACTGTTGGTGGGATTGTAAACTAGTTCAACCATTATGGAAAACAGTATGGCGATTCCTCAAGGATCTAGAACTAGATGTACCATATGACCCAGTCATCCCATTACTGGGTATATACCCAAAGGATTATAAATCATGCTGCTATAAAGACACATGCACACGTATGTTTATTGCGGCACTATTCACAATAGCAAAGACTTGGAATCAACCCAAATGTCCATCAGTGACAGACTGGATTAAGAAAATGTGGCACATTCCAGCCACAAAATGTGGCTGGAATACTATGCAGCCATCAAAAAGGATGAGTTTGTGTCCTTTGTAGGGACATGGATGCAGCTGGAAACCATCATTCTTAGCAAACTATCACAAGAACAGAAAACCAAACACCGCATGTTCTCACTCATAGGTGGGAACTGAACAATGAGATCACTTGGACTCGGGAAGGGGAACATCACACACCGGGGCCTATCATGGGGAGGGGGGAGGGGGGAGGGATTGCATTGGGAGTTATACCTGATGTAAATGACGAGTTGATGGGTGCTGACGAGTTGATGGGTGCAGCACACCAACATGGCACAAGTATACATATGTAACAAACCTGCACGTTATGCACATGTACCCTAGAACTTAAAGTATAATAATAATAATAAATAAAATAAAATAAAATAAAAAAAGAATGACAGTGGAGACTAGATGCAGTGGCTCATGCCTGTATCCCAGCACTCTGGGAGGCCAAGGTGGGAGGATCACTTGAAGTCAGGAGTTTAAGACCAGCCTAGCCAACATGGTGAAACCCTGTCTCTACTAAAAATACAAAAATTAGCCTGGTGTGGTGGCGGGCACCTGTAATACCAGCTACTTGGTAGGCTGAGGCAGGAGAATCACTTGAACTTGATAGGCGGAGGTTGTAGTGAGCTGAGATCGTGCCACTGCACTCCAGCCTGGGCCCCCGAGCGAGACTCCGTCTCAAAAAAAAAAAAAAAAAATGCCAATGGAAAGATGTTCTTTATGGTTAACGCTGTCTTCTTTTGCCTTTCAGTGTTTAGTCTCAGAGTTTACACAAGAGCTATAATTCTGGCAATGTCAATGTAAATTTAATGAAAGACCCCACTGGGTTATCTTGAAATAATTATGAATCTATAATTTATTAGCTGTTTGTGAAAATTGTGAATATTAAGCATTGCAGACTATAAATTATCAGTATTCTTCACTTGTGTTTATTTCAACAAAGATTGCTTTTAAGTTTTGCCAGAATATGGTGGGGCCATGTGATAACATAGGTGAAGCATTTAGGTTTTCCTCAGTTACAATTGTTATTCAAATGCAGATTGAACTTTTTAAAAAATTATTAGGCTCAGGTTTACTTATAGAGACAGGTGATACGGTATAAGAAATACATATGTATATTTGTGTATCTTTCTCAAAAGAAATAGATTATAAATTGAACAATTATTTTTATAAATTATATAATACCCATAAGAAATATAATTATATTATTATTCATGGGGAGACCAGGTGGAGGCTCAAGTTCTCATTTACTATTTTGGTGACCATAGTCAAGTAAATCATACTCAGAACTTGTTTTTTTAGTTTTCAAATGGGCAGAGGGACAGAATCTGGTTTTCACGGTTGTTAAGGATTGAATGAGGTCAGAATACTTATTCAGTTGCACAGAGCTATATAACTTTATTATAATTGTTTGGTTTTCTGATTTTTTTTTTTTTTTTTGAGACGGAGTCTCGCTCTTCGCCCAGGCTGGAGTGCAGTGGCGCGATCTCCGCTCACTGCAAGCTCCACCTCCCGGGTTCACGACATTCTCCTGCCTCAGCCTCCGGAGTAGCTGGGACTACAGGCTCCCGCCACCACGCCTGCCTGGCTAATTTTTTTGTATTTTTAGTAGAGACGGGGTTTCACCGTGTTAGCCAGGATGGGCTTGATCTCCTGACCTTGTGATCCACCCGCCTCTGCCTCCCAAAGTGCTGGGATTACAGGCGTGAGCCACCGTGCCCGGCCAGTTTTCTGATTTTAGGTTGTTACAGCTTGGTATCAAATGATAAGCTGTTACCAGACTGGCCTTTTTCTTGTTGCATTTTTGCAGTTTTCTCCACATATTCTTGCATTCTTGTGAGCTCTGTGAGGTGCGGTTACTCTGGAGAGAGAGGGAGGGCCAGTGGTCCTGTGTGGCTCCTTGGAAGTCTGCCTGTTTTGTTGCTGTGGCTAACACGTCACCCAGCCTGAGGCATGTGGTGGGCACGTGGTAAATATTGGTGGAGAGAATGAATGTATTAATGCTAATATAAATGCTGATTTTTTTCTTTTATTCTTACCTAGTTTGCAAGAGTAAAGCTATACCAAGTAAAGAAGACTTTAAGTCACTTTCTTCCGTTTTATGTATGTATTTATTTTTTTGAGACAAGCTCTCACTCTGTTGCCTAGGCTGGAAGGCAGTGGCCAGATATCTGCTCACTTCAACCTTGACCTCCTGAGCTCAAGAGATCCTCCCACCTCAGCCTCCCAAGTAGCTAGGACTGCAAGCATGCACTACCGCGCCTGACTAATTTTGTATTTTTTGTAGAGACAGGGTCTTGCTATATTGCCCAGGCTTGTCTGCAACTCCGGGACTCAAATGATCTGCTCTGCTGACCTCAACTTCCCAAACTGCTGCTGTTACAGGGGTTAGCCCCAGTACCAGGCCTTTTATTTAAATATTTGTTTATTATAAACATTGTAACTGTACACGGTAGAAAAGTACAAGGAGTACAGAGAGTTTTCTTCTTCTTTTTTTTTTTTTTTTTGATGGAGTCTTGCTCTGTTGCCCAGGCTGAAGCGCAGTGGCACGATCTTGGCTCACTGCAACCTCTGCCTCCTGGGCTCAAGCAATTCTCCTGCCTTAGTCTCCCGAGTAGCTGGGATTACGGACATGTGCCACCACGCCCAGCTAATTTTTGTATTTTTAGTAGAGACAGGGTTTCACCATGTTGGCCAGGCTGGTCTTGAATTTCTGACCTCGTGATCCGCCTGTCTCGGCCTCCCAAAGTGCTGGAATTATAGGCGTGAGCCACCGTGCCCAGCACAGAGAGTTTTCAGTTGAAAAGAAAAGTTATCTGAGCCTTTTCCATAATCTCACTCCTAAGAAGCAACCATTTGTAACTTTCTCATTAGTTTTTCTGATGGCCACCATATTTCTAAATAATTTTAGAGCACTTCTACTTTCTGATTTCTTGATTTTAGACAGTATCTATTGATTTTGCTAAAAATGATGAAGAATTTATTATAACTTTCATGGTCTTAGATTTTCCCCTTTACCCCCTCATTTTACTTAGTTATATCTCAATCTCTATTACCTTGTGTATATAAACAGCAGATTTAAATCTTAATTAATCATATGAATTAATGCTGAATAAGTATTTAAGCTAATCAAAATATTTTACTTAAAAATTTTTTAATATATTTTTCTATTTTTGTGAGTTATGGAGTCAAAGAGAATATATTGTCCAAATTGCGATATTTTTGATATATTAAGGAAATGGGTAAAGTCAGTACTTTCTTGAATTAAGGTATCTTTTTTCATGGTAAGGACATGTCTGTCAATTCCAGTTTTAGTCCGTGTTTTCATTATGCATTAGTGTTGTATTTTGAAGGCCTTTTTGAATATCTGTGAAGATAAACATTTTTCTCCTTAGAGTTATTATATGTTAATTAGTAAATACGAGGCCTTGTATTGTACTGTCCTTGCACTCCTGGAGTAAATCTCAGGATTGTAATATATTTTTAAATTTAGATTTATTTATTTATTTATTTGCGACAGGGTCTCACTTTGTCGCCCAGGCTGGTGTGCTCATTACTCACTGCAACCTCCGCCTCCCAGGCTTAAGTGATCCTTCCACCTTAGCCTCCTGAGCAGCTGGGATTACAGGCACAGGCCACCATGCCCAGCTAATTTTTGTATTTTTATTAGATATGGGGTTTCACCATGTTGGCTAGGCTGGTTTCAAACTCCTGGGCTCGAATGGATCTGCCTGGTTCATCTCCCACAGGGCTGGGATTATAGGCGTGAGCCACTGTGCCCGGCTTAGATTCTATTTTTACGTATATAATTTAGGATTATTTTATCTACAGTTCATTTGTATGTAGTCTTTATCAGCTTGAAGTATTGCTGTTGCAGGTGCCTCCCAAAAATAAATTGGATTTTTTCTTTTTTTTTTGGACTCCAGTCTTTGAAGGTTTAAGAATACACCACAGTGAAACCATTGGGGCTTTTGATGGGTATTTCTTTGCTAACTTTCTTGTTTTTGTCTCTGGAGTTTGTAATTAAATTTTCTTTCTCTACTGATGTCAATTTTGGTAAATTGTGTTTTCCTAGGAAATAATTCATTTTATCTAAGTTTTAAAAAATATATTTGCATTGTGCATAGTAGTCTTTTCTGACTTTTAAAAATGTTCTGTTTTAGTAATTTTCTTCTGTGACTTTATTTTTGTATTTGTGTTTTTTCCCTTTTTTCCTTGATTCTTTTGATTCTTTTTCCCTAAACAACGAATATTTTGATTGATTTGTTCTACTGGTTTTGTGTTTTCTGTCTTACTGACTTCTACTTTTATCTTTATTGCTTTCTTTGGCTTCTTTTGTTTTTCTCTCTGGTTCATTTTTCTAGGGAGGTGTTTTTTCACTGTTTTCATTATTTTATTTGTATGGATTCAAATATTCATGGCTATACTTTTGTTCCTAAAACTGCTTCAGTTGTATTTTATAGATCCTGTTATACAATATTTTTATCTTAGTTTGTTTCCCCTTTGTTCCAAGAGGTTTTTTTTAAGGGTTTTATTCCAGGTAGAAAGAATGGCCTTTCTTTGTATATTATTACTTAAACTTTTTTTTTTTTCATTATAATCAGAGATTTTCTTTGCCACTTAATATGTTGTTGGTGTTCATGAATGGTCCAGGTACACAAATTTTTTTTAGACACGGAGTCTTGCTGTGTTTCCCAAGATGGTCTTGAACTCGTGGCCTCAAACAATCCTCCTGCTTTGGCCTCCCAGAGAGTGCTGGGATCATGGGCATGGGCCACCTGCACCCAGCCCCCATGTACACTTTGTTTTTTTGGAGACAGAGTCATGCTGTCGCCCAGGCTGGAGTACAGTGGTGCAACTCACTGCAATCTCCGCCGCCCAGGTTCAAGCGATTCTCCTGCTTCAGCCTCCCCAGTAGCTAGGAATACAGGCATGTGCCACCCCACCTGGCTAATTTTTGTATACTTACTAGAAATGGGGTTTCACTGTGTTGGCCAGGCTGGTCTCAAACTCCTGACCTCAAATGATCCAATTGCCTTGGCCTCCCGAAGTGCTGGGATTGTAATCCCCTGTGTATACTTTAGAAAGTGGATATTTTCTTGTCAAATTTTGATAGAGATCCCTCATGTCTAGTTATTGATTATATTGTCTGTGTCTTTCATGTCTGTATTTTTTGTTCACTTGATCTGTTTTGGACTTAGAGGGGCATATTAATATCTGCTTTCTTATAAGTGTATTTCTATCTTTTTTAACTTTTGCAATTTCTGCTTTATAAAGGGGGCTACTGTGTTTTTGGTGCATAGATTTTCACAACTAATATTATTATGAATTATATTTTTAGCATTATGAAGTAAGTGAGCTTCTTGAAGGCCTTTGAGCCCAAATTTTGTCTCATTGCAGGGTAGCAATCTCTATTTTCTTATTGCTTGTATTTGCATTCCTTAGGACTGTATTATGTAAGAGGATCATACATGCCGTCTGTTACCGTGTGCCCTCTGCTGCCAGTTGTGGCTGTGTGACTGACTTCGACTGATAAAGTATGAGTGGAAGGCACTTGTGCCATGGCTTTTTCCTTCTGTAAGAAATTAAGAAGAGTATATATACTGGATAAGTGGTACATTCCACAGTAGAGAATGATGACACTTGGAGAAAGAGCCAGCAGTCACAGCCAGTCTGCAGTAACAAGTCAAGTGTCTGAGAGAAGCCTTTGGGAGACATCAGGGTTATTTGCTGTTACGACAGCACTAACAAGAGCTGCTTGATTTGTTTGGTATACTTTTGACCATCTCTTTATTTTAAGCCTTTCGGAATTGGTATTTTAGTTGTGTTTCTTGTATTGAGCACAAAGTTGGATTTTATTTTGTGAGCAGATCTGAAAATGACAAGTATATGATTGGTTCTTAACTGTCATACCACTATATGTACTGTATATTATATTTTCATTGTTATTTGTCTTCATGTCATCTCTTTTCTCTTTTTAGGAAGGTTTGTAATTTTGTTCTACTGGTTACCTTTATGCTATAAATGTTTTTAAATATCCTTAGCTCCTTTTCCTTACTTAGGTGCCTATTATTTTGTTTACTCTGGAAAACTCCTATTACCTATGTGCCTCTCAGTGAGCATTTTCTACATCTCTTGTTCTCTAATGTGCCTGTTTTTTTTTTTTTAAGCTGTTTGTACTTTATCAGACATAGAAGTGTTTCCTTATTATTTTTCTACCCTTGTCCTCACATTTTGTCTTAGATATACAATACAACATATGCAGTGACACCACCACTCATTTCAACTATGTTTCCTAGTCATCTCTTAGTTATCCCTTGGGTCCTGGCTTACACTGGGGGTGCTTCATGGATGGCCTGATTGTATAATCCTTGGCTCACACTTTTTTCCCCCTTGAGTTTCCGGTAGAGGATTGTTCCACTGTTCTTTTGCTCTGTATATTGCTGTTGAAGTCTTACCCTGATTTTCTTAGTTTTAGAAGTAACTTTGCCGTTTTATGTGGAAGCCCAGAAATGTTCTTCATTTATAAAATCTAGTCATCTTACTAGGATATGTTTCATAGTAGGCTATTCTGGGTCAGTTTTCCAAGTACATGTAGGCCTGTTCAGTATTTAGATTCATGCCTTTTGTTTCCAGAAAATTTTCTCAGATTGTGAAAGTGGGTTTTTTTCCTCCCTTCTTCAGGGACTCTAATTACATTGATATTGGCTCTTTGCCCATCCTGTATCACTTTTACTTAGATCCTTTTCTCTTCATTTTTGCTCTCTTGACTGTTTGCATAGTTTTCCTTATTGTCAGTAGAATCTGCTCTCCCCTTAGGTATGTTATAACAGAGATTTTATTTCCGAGATCATTTTGTCTTTTTATTTCTGTCCTTCTAGAATTTGAAACAAGAGTTCATCATCTTACTTTTTTTGTGTGTATTTCCATGATGAATTTTTAAATTTCTAACTTATGATGTACTTTCATATCTGTTTAATAATATTTCAGTCATATGGAATTGTTTTCCTGTGCCTTGTGATTGTTTTAGGGAACATATTTTAATTCTTGTTTCTTTTTTGTTTTGGGGTTGTTTTGGTATGACTCAATTTTATTTTAATATTTATTCCTTTTTTACAACTTTTATTTTAGATTCAGGGGGAACATGTGCAGGTTTGTTAACTGGGTAGGTATATTGTGTGATACTGAGGTTTAGGGTACAAATGATCCTGTCATGCAGATACTGAGCATAGTACCCAATAGTTTTTCAACTGTTTCTCCCCCCATGCCCCTCTAGAGTCCTCAGTGTCTACTGTTGCCATTTGTATGCCCATGGGTATCCAGTGTTTAGCTGCCACTTATAAGTTAAAACATGTGGTATTTGGTTTTCTATTCCTGCATTAATTCACTTAGGATCTTCTTTCTTATATGGTAGCTTCATATGGATGCTGTTTCTCCTTAATGTTTAGTGTAGAGAGTCACAGAGATTCTTGGACACACAATAGCATGTGTTTCTGTGACAGGAGATGAGGGGTTTGTGTGACTTCACGGGTTTCTTAGTTTAAATGCTGCCTTGTGTAGGTACAGTTAAATGCGGTTTCTTTAATGAATGGTGCTGTAGAGGGGTAGATAGAGGTTTGGCGTAACTTCTAATTTTGTGATACTCTTTTGTATCAAGAATGTATTTCCATCACTTGCCTTCTTTCCTTTCACTGCCAAGCCTCCATAGAGTTGCCCCCACCTTCTAAGTTGCCTTCTCCCAGAAACAGTATCTTCTGGAAACTGCTGCCTGTGGCAAAGCCCCTCTATTCGTTCCCAACTGCAGTGCTCTAACCTACCAGGTCTTCCACCTGGTCTGGGGTGTTTGCCTACCCTGGTAGGGCACTTCCTTGCTGAGAGTTCTTCCCTGGACAACAATTGCCAGGTTAAACTCCCCTCTCCTCCACAGATTCCCCTCTGACTGGCAGCAGAGGCAGTGTTGCTAGCTCTGGTAGTTTTGGATTTTTTATTTCCTCAATTATATTTAATGGAGGCTTGCTGAATACTGCCTCCTTTTGCTGTGGGCACGGATTATGGGTGGTTGTGTTTGCTTTTTGTTGATCTGTAAGGTTTTTGGAGGATGTGTGGATATATTTATCTGTAAGCAGCCACCATGATTTTTTGGGAATCACATGTCTCATCAATATTTTCTGAAGACTGAAATTCAGCTTAAATTTTTATAAAGACTGAAATTCAATTTAAAAACTGCTCTTGGTAAATTAGGTTGTGTAACAGTCATTTCTGAATTAATCTAGCAGTTACCATTATCTTAAGTATTTAAATATCTGTGTTTTGTTTTATTAATAGGTCCAGTCTATGCCTATTTCTTCTCTATAAAGATGACTACTCCCCATATAAAGTTGAGGCTTTAGAAAACTATTGTCAGAATAAAGTCTAACTAGCTTTCTTTGTTATACTTGTTCTCATAAGCTTTATTTTAGGAAATTGTGCTTAAACAGAAATACTTTGGTCACAGTCCTTAAATGTCTCCGATTATTTTCTCTGTTTGAGAATCTATGATTTTTGTCCTTAATTAAGCAGAAGCAAAGTGGAAAGTTCCTAGAAAATTGATTCCAAAAGTCCAAGGCCACCGAGACAGCGCTCCCCTTAGTGGTACAGTGCTAGCTGGCTTGGTGGAATTTCTCTTTCTCTCCAAGGCCAAGACAGGCCTGGCTGCTCCAGGGAACTGAAGGCTGGTAAATAAATGACAGTGTTCATTTGTAGGTAGTCTGACTCAAGCCCATGCCCTGGACCTTTCCACCATACCTTGGGCTTCTGCATTACCGATTTATAAAAGAACAGTGAAACATTTAGATGCTGCCTTTTGTTGTAAGAATTCAAATTAGCATTCTGGAGAGTATCTCCCTCCTACCTTTTTTTAAAAAATAGTTTTTAATTGACACATTGTATTGCACATATTGATGGGGTACAATTTGTTTTTTTGATATACGTCTGTGTTGTATAATGATCAAATGAAGATAGTTAGCATACTCATCACCTCATACATTTATCATTTCTTTTTGTTGAGAACGTGTGAAAATATCTCTTCCAGTTGTTTTATGTCCTCCTGGGGCCTCTGTATCTCCCCCACTGAAGAAATCTCTACTTTTGCATCACATAAAAGATTTGTACTGTTTTAAAATATATTAAGACCTGAAATAGAATAATTTTGGAAGGGTTAAGTTTATCAAGTTTTTAGAATCTGTGGAGATTCCAGAAGTGAAGCATCAGGTGGAAATAAATTGTTTATAGAGCCTATAATATCACAGAGTAGTTCTATATGGCAGAGGCACTTTTAGACAGATTTTGAATTTTCCTCTCTTCTGAATTTTTCCTACATTTGCTTATTATTTTGAGGCATACATGGGAAACCTTAAAACATTAATGTGGACAGTTTGTTCCATCCAGACACTAAGCAGTCAGCCTTGTTATTGTGGCAGGCCCTGTGCTGCTTCCTTTCCCCAGAGCATCAGTCTAGTGGCTAAGGAGATACTGCTGGTAAATAATGAGAAAAAAGCTATCCTGCTTTGTGGGGATCCCCCCCAAGCTCCCCACACTGGGCAAGTCCCTTTTCAGTCTTTTGGGATGGCTTGAAACACCCCTTCATGGCATCCTGATGTTAGAGCTGAATTTTGCCTTTGGTTCTACATGCTTATCTTCATAGTACTGTCACTGTCACTTTTTGTGGTATTTCTACTCTAATATCTTGTGATTTTTAGAGGCAGCTTTATTTCTACCTCAGGAGTTGTCAGCCTTTTTCTTTGAGGTACATCTCATGATGTGTGTGTCATTAGTTCTCACAATTCTACGATATCTCCTTCCTCCCACCCACAGTTTTAAAAAAACTATGGTTGTCATAGTTTTAGAATGCTCTGAAATAGTTATTATTCAGGATGGGGGAAATCAAGATTCTAGATTATTTGAAGATGAATTGGTTTTTATAGCTCTACTGTTCCCTGGCTTCTGGTGGGACATTTGTGGCTTTGACCATGTTTCCTCAAGGGAACATGGGGAATTGATAGGCTTTTTCTCAGACCCTTCTAGCCATGAAGCTTGATATTCTTTCCTCAACGTTGTGACCTCTTTGTGGGCAAGAAGTTTATTTCCTTAGTGTTTTCTGGCACATATAGATCTCAGTAAATGTTTCCTGAGTCAGTATGGTCAAGAAGAAGAGAGTCTGCCTTGCCTCTGGAATGCAGGGGTGGTTCAGCTGCATGAACCACCAGGCAGCCAGGTGGCAGTGGTTTTGTGCTTGCTGGGCAGTGTTTTCTTTCACGGTGGGGAAAATGTTTTCTTCTTCCAAGTCAGATTCCTGTAATACAAAACAATAGTTAATTTAGCTCAGTTTAGCTTCTTAACGTCAATTGAGTGTCATGTATTTAACTTATGTCACTGTGTAATATGGATTCTTCACAGAATATTGTTTCCAAGGATCTTCTGCCTCACTGTGAGATCTCTGGATAACAGTTGTTACTTTGAATGCAAATTCTGAATACTTGTCCATAAAATTTACAAAAAATTTTCATATAAAACAAAATAAGCATCAGGGGTAATTTCAAAAGTACATTTTTTCATGAAGTTTTAAAGTTATGGTCAGTTTATGACAAATGGATTTTTAAAGTGAGGCTACCTCTGGTGATTCTGTTTCAGGAGACAGGATCTCATGGTTTAGCAAGGTTCAAAGATCACTGAACTTTAAGTCAAGTGTCAGGTACACTACTGACCTTGGCTTAAATTTAATCCCTTGGATAAGCCATTGACCTCTATATACCATTTTCTTTTCGGTAAAATGGAGATAGTGTCTTTCATGGTTGTAATAATGAAAATGACATAACATATATGGAAGTATCTAGCATAAAACCTAGAATAATGTAGGAACTCTGTTAATTCTAGCTGTATCTGTCTCTGAAAATAAGTGGATAAAATACATTTTAATTAAGCTAGTTTTATTTAGAAACCTTTAATAAGAATGATTGAACTATAATTACAGTTCAAGATTCCCAGTACTCTTTAGAAAAACAAGAACCAGGAAAGTAGCAAGACTTTACGCCAAGGGAGGTATAGCTAAGGTTGAGAACGTTTTCATGTCAGGAATTTTCCATTTAGGAAACTTATTAGCTATTTTTCTTTTCTTTTTTTTTTATTGTGTAGATTTGAAGCGGAGGGAAAGGGACGTGAAGGTGTGAGAGAAAGCTGTAGCTTACTCTGACACTTCATGTTTGGTATGGCTTGTTGCTATTCCATCTTTCACTGTGTAACATAGTCCCCAAAGGTTTTTGTTTGTTTTTTGATTTTTTTTTGGTGTGTGTTAGGGAAGAGGCTTTATTGAAATTTAATACACATACCATACAATTCACTGATTTAAAATGTACAATTCAGAGGTTTTTAGCATATTCACAGGGCTATGCAACCACCGCAGTTTTAGAACATCTTCATCACCCCAGAAAGAAACCCTGTACCATTTAGCTGTCATTTTCTCTCACCTCCCTGTTTTTCCCCAACACTCCCACCTCTAGATGTCTTTGTCTGCTTTGCCCTGCTGTAACACAATAACCTTGGCCTGGGTAATTTATAAAGAACAGAAATGTATTTCTCACAATTTTGGAGGCTGGAAAGTCTAAGATCAAGGCACCAGCGTCTGGTATCTGGTGAGGGCCTTCTTATTTTGTCTTCAAACGGTAGAAGAGAGAACCAGAGAAAATGGAACCTCCCTTTCACAAGCTCTTTTATTAGTGGCCTTAATAAATTCATGAGAGCAGAGCGCTCATGACCTGAACACCTCCCAGTAGGCCCTACCTCCCAACACTGTTGCATTGGGGATTAAATTTTAACTTAGTTTTGGAGGGGACAAAAACATTCACAACATAGCACTACCAACCACTGACCTGTTTTCTGTCTCTAAAAATTTGCCTACTGTAGACCTGTCATATAAATGGAATCATTGTGACTGCTCAACCATGGTGTAGTACGTATTGATACGTCATTTCTTTTTATTGCCCATTAATATTCCATTGTGTGTGTATACCACATTTTATTTATCTGTTAATCAGTTGATGGACTTTTGAGTTGTTTCCACTCTTTAGCTTTTTTTTGTTTCGAGACGGAGTCGCTCTGTCACCCAGGCTGGAGTACAGTGACACTATCTCTGCCTTCCAGGTTCAAGTGATTCTCCTGCCTCAGCCTCCCGTGTAGCTGGGACTGCAGGTGCCCGCCACCATGCCCAGCTAATTTTTGTATTTTTGCTAGAGATGGAGGTTTCACCAAGTTGGCCGGCCTGGTCTCGAACTCCTGCGCTGAAGTGATCCGCCCACCTCGGCCTCCCAAAGCACTGGGATTACAGGCATGAGCCACTGCGCCTGGCCACTTTTTAGCTATTATGATTAATGCTGCTGTGAACACTTGCATACAAGTTTTTGTGTGGATATGTGTCCGTCCTTCCTTCCATTCTCTCTTCTCTTTTCTCTCTTCTCTTCTCTTCTCTTTTCTTTTCTTCCTTTCTCTCTTTTCTTTTCTTCTTGACAAAGTCTCGCTCTGTTGCCTAGACCTGTGGGCTGGAGTGCAGTGGTGCGATCTTGGATTACTGCAACCTCAGTCCCTCAAGTAGCTGGGACTATAGGCATGCGCCACCATGCTGGCTAATTGTTTTCGTATTTTTAGTGTAGATGGGGTTTCGCCATGTTGTCCAGGCTGGTCTCGAACTCCTGACCTCAGGTAATCCTCCCGCCTCGGCCTCCCAAAGTGCTGGGATTATAGGCGTGAGGCTCCTTGCCCTGACGGGAAGTATTCTGATTTCTGTTGGGTGTGTACCTAGGAATGGAATTGCTCGGTTATATGGTAACTTTAGGTGTAACCTTTTGGGCAACTGCCAACCCATTTTCCAAAGTGGCTGCACCCTTTTATATTCCTCCCAGTTGTATATAAGATTTCTCCATGTCTTCCCTGACTCTTGTTATTTTCTGTCTTTTGACAGACAGTAGCCCATCCTAGTCATTCTAGCAGGAGCCACGTGGTATCACATATGTGGTTTTGATTTGCATTTATTCTAGATAACATGTTCCTTATGAGACATAACAATGTAATATTCGCAAAGGTTTTTATGCCTTCCATACATGGATCTAGATATGATAACCATTCTGATTGAGTACCTACTCTGGGTGAAGCTCTGCAGTGGCAGCTGTATATGGATTATTTCTTTTGATCCTCATAATAACTCCTAGGTATACATAATATTATCTTCAATTTACACATGTCAAAACTGAGGTGTGAAGGAGTTAAAGAACTAGTCCAGGGTCAAACTGTTGGTAGTTAATGCCTAAGGTCTGAGTCACACTTGAGCCTTGCTGTATGCCCAGCCTCTGCTCTGCACTAGGACTTGTGTTGACACGGAGCTGCAAGCTCCTCTGCTGGAGCTTGGAGTTTATTGGAGTTCCTGGCACGTGTGTGTGCACTCTTTCATGTATATGTGTTCATACCAGGCCCAGCATCCAGTGTCAGCCTCGACCTGTCCTGTCTCTGAGTCCTTATGTCCACACCCCACTGAGTTCCTTGTTATGTGTACTGTACAGAGTCTACTGCGTCTCAGTTTTCCGCTGGTTATTTTATGATTGTATATAGACAAGATAAACGTCTTTCATGGAGGGACTTTAGCATAGTAAGAGCAAAGTTAACTCTTGGAGGATTACGGAGGATAATTTTGGCTTTTATGTGAAAAGAAATTTCCAAGTAGCTTAGAGCTGTCCCTCAGTGGAGTCAGCTGCTCGGTGAAGAACTTTGCAGAACTGTATATGTTCAAGCAACAGTGGAGGTACCCTTCTCTCAGGGTGTTGTAAAATGCATTTCTCAGGGTGTTGCAAAATGCATTTCTATACTGGGCTGGACCCTGAGGCCTCCTCCAGGTTAGAGAAGGACTTGCCCTTACCAGAGTTGACATCATACAGCTGTAGAATGTAGAAAGCCACTTTCTCATCTGATGTGGCTTCTGAATAAACATAATGCTGAACTCTTGGGAGATAACAGGGAAAAGATGTCTTTATCCTTCAAAATTTAATCTCCTTTGAAAAACCTACTTTTAACTACTCAGACTGATATAAAACTTCCAACTTTTATAGATGGGAAGGACTCTGATTAAAGATGTAATCAGAGTAACATCTTTAGTCTGTAACCCCTCTGGTTCTGGGGTCAGCCAGATCTGTGTTTGAGTCTTTTTTTTTTTCTTTTTTTTTTTTTTGTTGTTGTTGTTTTGAGACATAGTTTTGCTCTTGTTGCCCAGGCTGGAGTGCAGTGGTGCCATCTCAGCTCACTACAACCTCTGCCTCCCAGGTTCAAGCGGTTCTCCTGCCTCAGCCTCCTGAATAGCTGGGACTACAGGCGCCTGCCACCATGCCCAGCTACTTTTTGTATTTTTAGTAGAGGTGGGGTTTCACCATGTTGGCCAGGCTGGTTTTGAACCCCTGACCTCAGGTGATCCGCTCGCCTTGGCCTCCCAAAGTTCTGGGATTACAGGCATGAGCCATCATGCCTTGCCCTGTGTATGAGTCTTAATTCTGAGCTATCCTTTCCATGTCACCTCGGGCTAGTAACTTTACCACTTAACACCCCAGTTTCTCATTTGGAAAACAGATAGTAAGAGTATCTCCTTTAAACAGAGGTTAAGATTCTGTAATGCTTGTCTGGCACATAGCAAGTACATACTAAATGTTTATCATTTGAGGGAGGGAGAATTAGAGATGTGGATGGTTGTTAAAATGTAACCTATTTTTTAACTTTTTCTCAGAGGAAACACAAGAATAGAAGAGGCTTGTGAAATGTATACCAGAGCTGCAAATATGTTCAAGATGGCTAAAAATTGGAGTGGTATGTACAAAGAATTTTTTTGTTTTTTAGGCAAATGGTTTAAAATCACTTTGAAGGAAGAAATGACTGTTTTCCCTTAATGAGCAAGACTATTGACCCCAGAGACAGGTGTCAGTGCTGAATAACTGGCCTGGCTGCTGCTGACATGGAGACTGAAGGGGTGTGCTCTAAGTGAATGAAGCTGGAAAGCGTGGCTTAAGTTCAAGCACAGGGACAGTGTCTGTCTTAGTTTCCATACTTCTTAATACAGTAGGCATGTGGTAACTTGGTAACTAAAAATAGTTAAAATTACTTGGAATTAGAGTAATCTTTGTTTCTTACTAATATGCTTAAATAAATACAGTGCTATAAGGAATGAAAGTTGGAATAAAAGTCATTAAAACTAGTGGGATAAAGAGAAATGCCTGGTTTTCTTTACCTGAACATTGGTTGAGAATGACCATTCTCTGCTACACAATAACTGATTGTGATTCCACTGAGAACTATGACAGTGTGGTTTGGGGAGAGGGGGATGAATTTACCTTAACCTCAAGAGACTCATGGTTATTTTTTAAAGTAATGCTTTCTACCCAGTGAGACCGGGCATAACAAAATTCACAGGATTATTGTTTTCATTGGTCTGAGATGAGATGGCTCTTTCAGAGAAATTCATCCCTCTCTCTTCAGCGAAAGAGATCTTTCATGCCTTAGTGATGGGATATTTCTATAGTGAAAATGGAGACTACCGTTGACCAGAGCAGGGGACGTGGGTGTTGAGCTCTGGCTCACAGCTGCTGTGGGATTGGAAGTGGGACTCTTGCCCTCTACAAGCTGTTTCAAGGCAGATACTTTAAAATCATTTCAAAGGAGAAAAATGCTTTTGAACTAGTTGAATCTAAAAGGTAAGATCTTTATAAGAAGTTTAGTTTTAGCTAAGGCTTTAGATATGCTATTTTTCAAAACACACTTATGCCTGAATTGTCTTGTGTTTTTAAAATGGAGGAAAAAACAGTTTGTTTCACATTTCATCTTTTGTTTTGTTCAGGTCTTGTAAGTAAAAAGTGATCTTACCTGAAGAGACTACTTATTTATTTATTTATTTATTTATTTAAGACAAAGTCTCACTCTGTAGCCTAAGCTAGAGTGCAGTGGTACAATCTTGACTCACTGCAATCTCTGTCTCCGGGGCTCAAGTGATTCTTGTGCCTAAGCCTCCCGCGTAGCTGGGACTACAGGCACGTGCCACCACACCCAGGTAATTTTTTGTATTTTAGTAGAGACGGGGTTTCACCATGTTGCCCAGGGTGGTCTCGAACTCATGAGCTCAGGCCATCCATGCAAATAATTATTTGCATATAATAATTTGCATATAATAATTTAAGCGATTCTCCTGCCTCAGCCTCTGGAGTAGCTGGGATTACAGGCATGCGCCACCACGCCCAGCTAATTTTGTATTTTTAGTAGAGATGGGGTTTCTCCGTGTTGGCCAGACTGGTCTTGAACTCCTGACTTCGTGATCCACCCTAAGTGCTGGGATTACAGGCATGAGCCACTGTGCCCGGCCCGACACTTCCAAGTTTAGATAGACCGAGCTAGCATTTGCTATTAATGATTGGAATGAATAGTCAGAGTGAAAAAGTAAGCCAGCAACTCGTTTTGGAATGTGGGAATGTGAAAATGTAAAATTAAAGCACTTACTATTGTCTGGAGAAATGGAGGTAGCCTAGAAGAGCCTGGGTGTTGTGGTATTACTGAGCAAGAAAAGGATGGACCATGACTGATTCTGGGACAGGAGACATAGATAAGTTACTAAAAATGAAATGCCAGCAGGAGAGCAAGGGTGTATGTTGTAAAAAAAATGATGGCATTTCAACATGCCAGACCGCAGGTCTAGATTTGCATATAATAATGAAAGTAGCCACTGTGTGTAATGTGAGTCAGGCCCTTCTAAGCCCTTTACTTGTGAAGTCCAAGCTATTACTACCTTCTTCTGAGGCAGAGCCCATCAAAGCTCCCACTTAGCCAGATATGTTACTGAGCTGCCACTTCATGGTTAAGTGCTGCCCCAAGTACCTCAGGTGCCTGGCCACTGCCCTGGTAGTGGCCTTTGCCCCTCCTGGATACCCACCAGCCTCTCATGATTCACCAGGGGCCAGCAGGGCTTCTTCAGTTCCAGCTCTAGCCCTGAGGCTGGCATCTACTCTGATTCTTCAGTGCCTTGCTTTCTTCCTGCTGCTATAACAAAATACCTTAGGGTAATTTATAAAGAAAACGAATGTGTTATTCAGAGTTCTGGAGGCTGGATAGTTTAAGATCAGGGTGCCAGCAGATCCCGTGTTTGGTGAGGAATGTTCTCAGCTTCCACGATGGTACCTTCTTGCTGTGTCCCCATGTGGTGGAAGGAGCATGGCAGCTCTCTTCAACCTCTTTTATAAGGGCACTCGTCCCATTTATGAGGGTGGCGCTCTCATGACTTCGTCACTCCCCCAAAGGCCCCACCTTGTAACACTGTAAAATTGGATATCAGGCTCCAGTAATACAAATTTTGGGGGGATACTACCATTCAGATCATAGCACTACCCATGTCATGCTGGTGGCTACATATTTTTCAAAGATGCCTGGGTACTCTTTTAATCAGAAACTGAGATACAGAGCAAGAATTGAACCTGGGCAGGTGGGCTCCAGAGTTTGTACTGTCCCTTTGCCCTCAGGTTCAGAAACCCACATGAGAATTGTGCATTTCCTCTGGGGAGAGGGAGTTGGAACAAGAGATGCAACTGAAGCTTTAGCAGAATTGGATGTTTATGGCCAGGTATAATCACCTGTAATCCCAGCACTTTGGGAGGCCGAGGCTGGAGGATTGCTTGAGCCCAGAAGTTCAAGACCAGCGTGGGCAACATAGTGAGAACCTGTCTCTACAAATTTTTTTTTTTTTTTTTTTTTTGAGACAGAGTCTTGCTCTGTCATCCAGGCTGGAGTGAAGTGACACAATCTCGGCTCACTGCAACTTCCGCCTCCCGGATTCAAGCAGTTGTCCTGCCTCAGCCTCCAACATAGCTGGGATTACAGGCACCTGCCACCGTGCCCAGCTAAGTTTTTTGTATTTTTAGTAGAGATGGGCTTTTGCCACATGACATCAGGTGATCCACCTGCCTCAGCCTCCCAAAGTGCTGGGATTACAGGCTTGAGCCACCAAACCCGGCCAAAAATTTATTTTAAAAAATTAAAAATAAAAAAAGCCAGGTGTGGTGGCACACGCTTGTGTCCCCAGCTACTCGGGAGGCTGAGGTAGGAGGATCTCTTGATCCTGGGAGGTAGAGGTTGCAGTGAGCTGTGATCACGCCACTGCATTGCAGCCTGGGTGACAGATTGAGACCCTGTCTCGAACAAAAGAAAAGAATTGTACTTTTTTTCCTCACAAAAAAATTTATAGCAAATGTTTAATATCGGCAGTGAGGACTGCTTTATGATAATTTTTTTAGAAATCTAAAGGCTTTGTGATATTCTTAACCATGCTTTTCGTGGTAGATCAGATTCTTTCCTTTCCATTTCTACTGTACTGACTTCCCCAATGTGACTCATTTTTCGGAGACACTCTGCCGTGTTGCTTCTCTGAACTCAGGAGGTTTCCCTTGTTGATGTTTAAACCCTCTCAGAAGTGGCCTGATGCAGCTTCAGCCTTGATTTCCACTGCCCTCCTCCAGTCATGGCAGGCTTGTCACTGGCCTCCACTTCCAGCCCTTTCTTACCTGCAAGCATTTCTTCAGTGTTCATGTGACTCCTCTGCTAGCGATTCCTTCCCTCTTTCTTTTCCAGCACTCCAGAATCCATGGTCCCTGATCCAAAACCTTTTCTGAAAAAGATTAGGTCGTGTACCTTGTATGTTGTGCATGTCCCAGTTGGAGACCTGGGCAGTACCCCACAACCAGATCCATCAGTGATTCTGCAGGGAAATGTGTAAATTTTCACACTAAATGGGGTAAAATAGATTAAACCTCATATAAATTTCAGTCAGATTTTGCTATAAACTAAAGAAAAAAATTTGGATTTTTAGACTTTTATGGATTTCAAAATTATAGGCCTGATTTTCACTCTTTAGGAAACTTACTTTATCCACGAAGCCCTTCATTAGCAGTTTCTTCCACTCTGACAGCTAAGTCTAGAAGACACTAAGAAAAGTGAGCAAATATCTTTGAGTTTAGTGTTTTACCTTTCTTTAATCATTTGTGGCTTGAAGCCCTTAGCTAGTGTTTATTATGTGTTAGTGGAATTGAATTCAGTAGCCCAAGACTTGGCTTTTGGTATTGAATGGTCAGATCAGGGAATGGTGGCTTAGTGCCCAGGGACACTTGGAAAGTCTGCTGGGGCTGAGGTGGAGAAGCTTTCATTGCTGTTTGACTTGATTCTGGTTATTTTTATATTTGCCCGAGGTGCACTGGACCACATGGATTTTTGCTTCTGACTAGAATGCTTCTTTTCAGTGGAATATAATAGGGAGGTCCACTACTTAGAGCATGGGTTGCTCTGGGGGGGACTTATTCCTCTGTTTAATTGTAGTGTCTTCTTCAGCTGCAGGAAACGCATTTTGTCAGGCAGCCAAGCTCCACATGCAGCTTCAGAGCAAACATGACTCCGCTACCAGCTTTGTGGATGCTGGAAATGCTTACAAAAAGGCAGATCCCCAAGGTAAGGCAGCCAGGCGCGTAGCATGCATATCTTTGTGTGTAACTAACCAGTCAGTACTTCCCTCAACGTTAAGGTCAGTGTTGGTGTCCTTTCGAGTCCTGGTAAAAAGGAATTTTTGTATTTTGGAATAATAGATAAATTTTGATAACCTTAGGGATTTTTATTTTTTAATCATTTGGGGGCTTTTATGAGGAGAAAATATGTTAAATTTATACTGGCTGTTTAGTTTATAGCATCATTTAATTAAACTCCATTTATACTGCATTTTAGAGAATTTTTTGGAAATAACTTTGATTTTATGTAAGACTTCTTATATCTTAATTTTGTGAAAATGTATATTGTTCATAAAAGGAAACTCTTATGTTCCCTTACTCCTAAATACCTAAGGAGTTTTCAGATCCAGTTAATGGGAAATTGTAATATTCAATCGTTAAAAAGTCTTATTCATACAGTATCCATTTGGTTTTTAAAAAGTGTTTTTCAAAGTATTTGTTTTGAGGAAAGAATGCAATTGGATATTTAATGTGATAAAATTTTGCAAAGGTTATTTCTTTTTAGTTAGAAGAGTGTAATTAAAAGTATTTCTTCCCTTCCACCCGTGTGCATGGCAGAAATTTTGTGTTTTTCCTTTTTCTTTTAGCAGTCCATTTTCTTTAACACCAAATCCCAAATTTTGAGAATAAATATGTCATAAAGAAATAGGGTATCTTCACGACCTTTTGTATAAGGATTAATCACAGTTTATTTCCCAAAGTGAAAAACTCATAGGTTAAATGAGCTGTTAGAGTAGTAAAATTGTAATGCATCAGTACTTTAGAATATGGTGCAGGCATTAAAATCCCTGGTTTCAGAGAATCTTCAGTGACCTGGTAAATGTTTACATGGCAATTAAAGAAGCACATGAGATTGAATGTTGTATAATCTCATTTTTAGAAAAAAATTTGTGCGTATAGAAATGTGTTTAATAAACAAAGGAAAAGTACATCTGAATACTAACAGCGGATTTGAGTGGGATTATAGATAGATAATTTTTCTCTTTATATTCTGTATTTCTAAAGGTATAACAGGGATCCACATTTTTTATGTAGTTTAGAGGGAAATTGTTTCAATTTTTGTTTTTCTGCTTACCTCTCTAATTTTGTAGTCAGGCCGTTCTACTTTGCTGCCTCTTTAAACCAAAAGTAATAAACTTGGAGCTTATTATATGCCAGCATTATAAACACCATCATTTTATGATAGGGAAAATTTTTTGGCTTACTTTTTAAGAAAATTAGTATAATTTATTAGCATTATTATTTATTAGATTTGTTGCTTCATTTTGTTAGTATGCTACAATTTAGCATCTTTGAACATTATACAGAATGTTGACTTTGCTTAAGGGTTGTTTGAATAGGCATTTCAAAGTGCTTTTGCTTTTGGCTGCATGGAGAGTAGAATCTATTGAGGTGATCGTTCTTGTGATGTGGTGCCATATTCCAAAATTAATATATATGCATGGTATTAATGAGGAATATGTTTGCATTCATATTTTAGCAGATATAATTTATCAGTGTTGGTGACAACCTCCATGGTTTTATTTTTTTAATAATACAGTCTTTTGCCTGGATGGAGTCCTCACGTTAAGGTTAAGAGTAACTAAGACAATGTTACTCCAGCTACAGTTCCCTAAATTATACTGTAGCTGCTGGGAACAAAGCCATGCTGATGAATCTGGACTTGTGCATGATTTTTGTTTGCTTCTCACTAACTAACCTGCCCACCCTCCACTCCAAAATTATACCTCATTAACGTTCTAATAACAGCCAAGAAGACAGCCTCACCTGAACCCTCTTTGACTGAATGGATTTTTTCATTGTTTTTCTTAAATGCCTACGCTTCAGAGGCTATCAACTGCTTAAATGCAGCCATCGACATTTACACAGACATGGTAAGACATTGCATTGCTTGAGTGGCTGTGGGGTGGAGTCTTGAGATGGCTTGGAGTGCTCTCTCTCTTTTTTATGTTCCCAAACTGGCATTCAGATAGGAAAATGGATGTGTGACTGTTTCTTATTTTTTCCCCTAGGGAAGGTTTACAATTGCAGCCAAGCACCACATTACTATTGCAGAGATCTATGAGACTGAACTTGTAGACATTGAGAAGGTAAGCAGTGGGCACACTTCCTCAGATGTGAAGCAGGCAGATAAGCTGACTCAAAGAACTCTCTTGTCCTCAGTTTGAGAGTGATCATAGGTTGAGAGTGATCATAGATGGCCTTGCCTGGAGACTTTTAGGGTCTAGCTGGCTGAAGTAGTGGGCTTTTTTCCTGGAGTTGGCATCTAAGACATGAGAGCTGGTTAAGATTTACAGAAATCACCTGTTTTTTCCACTCTCTCTGATTCACGTCAGAACATTAGCATTGCCAAAAGAACCTTCGGCTGTATTGCTTAGTACTCTAAGGCCCAGTGAAGAAAGCGTAAGAGGTGACCTCTCTACATTCAGTCAGCATCACAGCTTTAAGTATCTGTATGCCAGTGACTCACAAATCTGACTGCAGCTCAGACCTCTCTCCAAATGCTAGATTCCTGTATCCACCTGCCTGCTGACCTCTCCACTTTGTCCAGCAGTCATCTCTAACCTGTCTGGGACTGGATTCCCATCTCAGACGCCCTGTCCCCAACCCAGTGTTCCCCTCTAAACTACAGGCTTCCTTGCCTTTTCTCTTTCACTACAACCTGTGAGCAGTTTTTGTGAGCAGGGTCCTTCCTGCTCCCAAGTCTCAGCACAACTCACTACCTTGTCTCCCAGCTCGCACTTGATCACTGCAGGATCCTTCAAACCGGTCTCCTTGCTTCTGCTCCCCCTGCCTTGCCAACCCCACATCCCCTTGCCACAGAGTAGCCAGAGTGAACCTTCTAGGCATTGCATCATATTCTGTTTCTCCACTGCTCACAGCCTTTCATTAGCCCCCTTTCACTAAGAGGAACAGCTGGAGCTGTGCGGAGCCTTCATGGCTCCACTGAATTGCTTCCTCCCAGCCCCACACTCCCCATGTACCTGTGTGGCCTGGCCTCTCCTCTTTTCTTTTACTCCCCTCCTCTTGCATACCCTGCACAGCCACCCTGGCCTCCTTGCTGTTCCACACACGTGCCATATGAGCACTCCTGCCTCAGGACCTTTGTACCCGAGATGTCCTCTGTCTGCAAAGCTCTTCCCCAGATGTCCACGTGGCTGACTCCTCACATCTTTCAAGTCCACATGGCTAACTTCTCCATGCCCTTCCATTTTTGCTCATTTATTACCTTTTCCATGAGGCCTATTATGACCCCCTAGTTAATTTAGCCCCCCAGGAAGGCATAGCAGATCCCCACACACCTCACTTAACTTCTTGTATTGCTGAGCAGATATCACCTTACAACATGCCCTCTCATATGCGTGCTCATCATTCTCATATTGGTTGTCTCCCTTCCTCTGCCAGAATAGGCACACATGTCAGCAGAGAGCTTTGTCTCTGCTTTACTGATGTGTCCCAAGAGCTCTGGGACCTAAATATTTGCTAAATATTTGCTAAATAAACAAATGCTACCCCTACCTCCACCATACCAAATGGAGTCTTCTTGGTCTGGGGAAAGATCTGCTAGGCAGTACTAAAATTGGACTGGCATTGTTAACATTCACTCTTTTGACTGTGTGACCTCCACCTGTTATTCAGCACAAAATTTGATCATATTTGTTACAATTTATTATTTGACGTCTTTTTTTTTTTTTCTTTTCATAATTGCCATACTTTTCTGAGGATACTCCCTGATCTTGATCAAGTCAGGGCCACCCTGTGCATTGACATGTGCATGTGAACCTTCTCTCTGGAAGGTTATCTGTGGATCCTGGAGGAAGGTGATGGAGCTGGACCTGAACCTCCTTTGTTCCCTGGTGTGGAATTGATGATGGAATGGGAGGGAGATGGGTCTGGTGTGGCTGGGGTATTTATTTGGTCAGGGTGTCTGCGATGGCCACAGTATCTTTATTTAGGTTTGAGTGAGTCTTGTGGGGATGAGCACTGTGCACAGAGCATCTTTGCCAGCAGAGGCTCCTGTTCCAGCTTCCTCTTTCACAGTGGTGAGAAGGGCACTCTGGGGCAGGAGCCTGTAGTGCTGTGTCATTTCTGCTGCCCAGGCATGGTCTCCAACACATGGGTCTCCATAAACTTGAGAGCAGATAAAATGAAATGTGACATACTCTTTTTTCCTCTTGAAAAAAAAAAAAAAAAAAAGGCCAGGTACAGTGTGATGCCTGTAATCCTACCACTTTGGGAGGCCAAGGCAGGAGGATCTCTTGAGCCTAGGAGTTCAAGACCAGCCTCGGCAACATGAGAAATCCTCGTTTTTACAGAAAATCCAAAAAAAAAACTAGCCAGGAATGGGGGTGCGTGCCTATAGTCCCAACTACTTGGGAGGCTGAGGTTGGAGGATCTCTTAAGCCCAGGAGGCGGAGGTTGCAATGAGCCAAGATGGCACTGCTACACTCCAGCCTGGGCAACAGAGTGAGACTCCATCTCAAAAAAAAAAAAAAAGAAAAAAAATACCCAACAAAAGCAATTTAAGAATATTACTGAACACATTTGCACACACATATAACACACACACACACACGTGCAGGCACAGGGTTAGGTTGTTACGGTCCCTAATGTTTAAGCTCCTGAGTTGTTTAGAAACATCATTACCTGGCCAGGCGTGGTAGTTCACACCTGTAATCCCAGTATTTTGGGAGGCCAAGGTGGGAGGATCGCTTGAACCCAGGAGTTGAGCAACATAGTGAGACCTCCTCTTAAAAAATAATAAAAGGAAGTATTATTACCTTCTCTTCCCTGGTTGGACTCACCAGATTGTGTTTGGTGGATTGTGAAATTAATGTTTGAAAAATCAGTTACACCCAAGGTACCTTATATCTGGCTTGTTACAGATCACTTTCTTCTCATTTAGCACTCCTACCCAATGTCCCTTCTCTGATTTTAGATCATTCACAGATTTTAGTTAGTGGACAGTGAAGTGTGTAGTTTCATAGCTTCATATTACCTCTTTTTTTGAGATAGAGTCTATTAGTAGCTGATAAGTCAAGCAGATGTAACATACCTAATACAAATAAAAATCTTGTGAAACCTTAAAAATATGTATAACATGTTTTGGGGTTTTCTAGAATTTTTTAATGTTTAAGTTCAGGGCTGCATGTGAAGATTTGTTATACAGGTAAACTTGTGTCACGGGGGTTTGTTGTACAGATTATTTCATCATCCAGGTATTTTGCCCAGTGCCCAGTAGTTAACCTTTTCTGTTCCTTTCCCTCCTCCCACCCTCCACCCTCAAGTAGACCCCAGTGTCTGTTGTTTCCAGTGTCTGTGTTCATGTATTCTCATCATTGAGCTCCCACTTATAAGTAAGAACATGCAGTATTTGGTTTTCTGTTCTTACATTAACTTGCTGAGGATAATAACGTCCAGATCCATCTGTGTTTTTGCATAAGACATGATCTTGTTCTTTTTTATGGCTTCATAGTATTCTGTGTTGTATACATACCACATTTTCTTTATCCAGTCCACCATTGATGGGCATTTAGGTTGATTCCTTGTCTTTGTTGTTGCGAATAGTGCTGCAGTGAACTTTTCACGTGCATGTGTCTTTATGGTGGAATGGTTTATATTACTGTGGCTGTATACCCAGTAATGGGGTTGCTGGGTTGAATGGTAGTTCTGCTTTCAACTCTCTTAGGAATCGTCATATGCTTTCCACAATGGTTGAACTAATTTACACTCTCACCAACAGTGTATAAGTGTCTCCACAACCCCACCAGCATTCGTTGTTTTTTGACTTTTAATAATAGCCATTCTGACTGGTGTGAGATGGTGTCTCATTGTACTTTTGATTTGAATTTCTCTAATGATGAGTGATATTGATCTTTAAAAAATGCTTGTTGGCTGCATATATGTCTTTTGAAAAGTATCTCTTCATGTCCTTTGCCCACTTTTTAATGGAGTTGTTTTTCTCTTGCAAATTTGTTTAAGTTCCTTATAGATGCTGGATATTAGATCTTTGTCAGATGCATAGTTTTCAAGTATTTCCTTCCATCCTGTAGGTTGTCTGTTTACTTTGTTGATAGTTTCTTTTTCTGTGCAGAAGCTCTGAAGTTTCATGTGTCAATTTTTGCTTTTGTTCCAATTGCTTTTGGTGTCTTTGTCATGAAATATTTGCCTGTTCCAATGTCCATGATGGTATTGCCTAGGTTGTCTTCCAGGATTTTTATGGTTTTAGGTTTTACATTTAAGTCTTTAATCCATCTTGAGTTTATTTTTATATATGGTGTAAGGGAGGGGCCCAGCTTCAATCTTCTGCATGTGGCTAGCCAGTTACCCCAGCGGCATTTATTGAATAAGGAGTCTTTTCTCCATTGCCTGTTTTTGTCAGCTTTGTTGAAGATGAGATAGCTGTAGGTGTGTGGCCTTATTTCTGGGCTCTCTATGCTGTTCCATTGGTCTGTGTGTCTGTTTGCGTACCAGTACCATGTTGCTTTGGTTACTGTAGCCCTGTAGTGTAGTTTGAAGTGGGGTAACATGATGTCTCTAGCTTTGTTCTTTTTGCTTAGGATTGTCTTGACTATTCAGGCTATTTTTTGATTCCATATGTGATTTTGATTCCAGCTTTAAAATAGGGTTGCCTAGTTCTGTGAAGAATGTCGTTGGTAGTTTGACAGGAATAGCATTGAATCTAAATTGCTTTGGGTGGTATGACCATTTTAGTGATACTAATTCTTCCTATCCATGAACATGGGATGTTTTTCCATTTGCTTGTGTCTTCTTTGATTTTTTTGAGCAGTGTTTTGTAATTCTCATTGTAGAGATCTTTCATCTTCCTGCATTGCTTCTTTTACTTCATGAAGTAAAACACTGAACCACGTAATAAATGGGTCCTTTTTAGATGGTTTTTAAAAATGATCTACAGGAAATATAATTCAATTCTATTTTCATCCTCTGGAGAGCCTTGTTTAATACTGTTTGTTACAGCATAGAATAGGTGTATATGGCAGATTTATGTTAGGTCTCCTCTAGGGGCATTTGTTCTAAAAGAATTGATCCCATTTTAAAGCTACTTAAGGGTATTTCACCTACACAGTGGACTCTTAAGCCTGGAAATTGCATTTGCTTTATGGCATCATTGATGCAGTCATAAGGCCCTTGTTTCTCATTCCAGAATTCCATGTATCGTGACACTCATCCAGGTGCCCCAAGCAGAAATGTTGTGACTTCCTTGGCCCTCTACTTAAACAACAGGATAACCAGCTGGTCTTAAATTTCTGGATTTATCGTTACGTGTGCTGTTGTTATTGGTGGCTGTGTTCTGCTTTTGACATTTATTATAGTCCTTGGGATTATCAGATATCTAGGTAGGCTGATTTCTGGTGTGTAAGGATCTGCTTGTATCTGATAAATTTCACTACATGTTAAAATTCCAAACTAGATGTGAACATTTAGAGATAGCCTGTGGCCAGTCTCTTCTCTGAAATTTCTCTGTTAAACCAGTGAATTGTGCTTTTTTTTCAAGTACAATCTGTCACAACTTGGGAAAACCATGGAATTTAATGATTGGTTTAATTAGCATTATTAAAAACCAACTTGAAATTTTTTCTTTCGCTGTGATAAATGTAACTGTAATTTACATCTCTAAAATGGCACTAACGAGCCAGTGCCATTATTGGTAAAGTGTTAAAGTTACACCAAATTGTCAACATCTAGCCTTTTCTTTTTTAACCTCCAAAGCAGCAGTTACATATGGTTTAACCCAACCCTATTTATTCATTGAGTTCTGGTGCTATAAGAATTAGGAAGATATGTAGTTATACTCTATCTGTCCTGAAAAAGAGGTTATATAATCCAGTACTCTTCACAGACAGATTTGGTCAGGTTTATCATGATTTGCCCAGTTTATTTTGATGGGAAATGGTGCTAAACACTAGAGAATGAGGCCAGTTGAAAGGAGGTTATTGATTAATCATAAATTCGCTGACAACCTTTTATTTTATGAGTATTTCACATGATCATGATACTGGCAATAGTTTAATAGGCAGCTTTCATTTGTGATGCACTTTGCCTTCATTCACTTAGCATCTGTTACCGAGCACCCACTTTGTAAACAGGCATCATGCTAGGCTCAGGGCTGTGATGGTGAGCCAAACAGGTGTTCCAAAGAAGTATTTTCTTCCAGACTACTTCTGTATGTTACTAAGTATTTGCAAAAAGAGGACCATAGTATACCTATTCTTTTATAGCTGCATTTTTCAATTCAGTATTCTGTGAAGGCCAGGCATGATGGTCCATGCCTGTAATCTCAGCATTTGGGAGGCCAAGATAGGAGGATTGCTTGAGTCCTGGAGTTTGAGACCAGCCTGGGCAACATGAAAAGACCTCATTTGTATGAAAAATTAAAAAATTAGCTGGGCATGGTGGCACATGCCTGTAGTCTCAGCTACTCGGAAGGCTGAGGTGGGAGGATCACTTGAGCCCAGGAGGTTGAGGCTACAGTGAGCTGTGTTCATGCCACTCCAGCCTGTCCAACCTGGACAACAGAATGAGACCCTGTCTCAAAAAAAAACAAAAAAAAACAACAACAACAAAAAAAACCTTTTCAGGTATCCCATTATATGTAACCACTTAATTTTTTTTTTCAACTTTTCTTCTACTGTAAATAATGTTCAAAATATGTGTTTTGGGGGAGCATATTAGGTTATGCTAAAGGACTGAAATCATGGACTCAAAATGTAATCATATAAACACAGTATAAGTGTCTGTTTTTCACAGAACTGTTCAATGTGAATGTTTGAGGCAGGGTTCCTCTGTAGTCCTGAGAGGCTAATACTGGCTCTGCCACTTCTAGCTTATGGCCTTCTGGTAGCTTAGTTTCTGCTCTTGGTCATCACCACCACCGTCTGTAGGGAGTTGGGGGCCTGGGGCTTGATGGGCCAGGTCTAAGTACTTTTCTAACTTTAACATAGTTCCATGGCCTGTTTTGTTTTATTTGTTTTCTTGTCCCTGCGGCTCTCTTCTAACTCACTAGGAGCTGCCTTGAAGCCACTGAACTAATGGGCTTGGGCAGAAAGGCAGCACCTTTACTCTGATTTTCAAAGACTGCTAGCTCCCTCGTTTGCATTTACTGGGAAACCTTTGTAATTCAAGCAGCCTGCAAACCCACCACCTGCTTCTGTATGTTTGCATGCTAAAAATGATTTTTACAGTTTTTAATCCTTGAGAGAAAAAAGCATTTGCTACATGTAAAAATTATATGAAATTAGAAATTTCATTGTTCATAAACACAGTTTTATTGGAACACAACCACACTTATTCATTTATATCTTGTCTATGACTGCTTTTATGCTACCACAAGAGAGCTGAGTAGTTGTGGCAAAGATGCACAAAACCTAAAATATTTCTTGTCTGATCTTGTTAGAGAAAAACTTGGCTAGAGCCCTGGTTTAAAGAACTGCTTATACTTACCTCTCGTTATCTGGGATATAGAAGGTTTTTTCAATCTTATGAGAGCCTTATTTCTAAGATTGTCTACAACTGTCTACAAACCAGCTGATTCTTTGCAGAGTTCAGCTCTCACAAAACTGTGCTAACAGCAGCAGCACACACTATCTTCTGGCTTTTCTCAGCCATTTTGCTTAGTTTTGGACTCTGGTAGACACCTATTTTTTTGTTTGTTTGTTTTGAGACAGAGTTTCACTCTTGTTGCCCAGGCTGGAGTGCAATGGTGCGATCTCAGCTCACTGCAACCTCTGCCTCCCAGGTTCAAGCAGTTCTCCTGTCTCAGCCTCCCAAGCAGCTGGGATTACAGGTGCCTGCCCCATGCCCGGCTAATTTTTGTATTTTTTTAGTAGAGATAGGGTTTCACCATGTTGGCTAGGCTGGTCCTGAACTCCTGACCTCAGGTACTCCACCTGCCTTGGCCTCCAAAAGTGCTGGGATTATAGGCATGAGCCACCGCACCTGGCCGACACCAGTTCTTTTTTCTGAGTTGTCACATGCTTGATTTCACTAACTTTCATCACAGCATGACAGGGACTTCTAGCTTTCTGGCCTGTGATGTCTTTTTCCTCTCCACTTGATGCCATATATTTTTAGATTGACAGCAACATCCTTATTCTAGGTGACACTTAAGGTATTAGTGGGTGTAGTCTGTGCTGCACGTCATAGACCTAAAGTGTAATTAGGGCTTCATACCTCTCTAACAATCCAGTGTGGCTACTAAGGGTTTGACAGTGGTAGAGACACTGGGGTTGGAGGTACATTGTGTCCTTTGTAGTTATTTAGGAATCTGCCTGACAGTTACTGCCATTTTGGGTGTCTAGCTTTACAGTGTCACTCTGAACTTGGTCATAGCCATCCTAGCTCATGGGAAGTGGAAGGCCTGGAGAAGGATGCAAAGTGAGATATATGGCCCAAGCCTGGGAATGGCCCCCAGCATGTCTGTTTACATTCCACTGGAGAGAACTAGTCACAGGCTGCCCCTCACTATAGAGGAAGCTGAGGAAGTAGTGTAGCTGGGCATATGCCATGTGGGGAGGGAGAAACAGATTTTGATGGTCAGCAAGCATTCTGCTTCCAGAGGTGCATACTTTCTTGTATTTCCTAAAGAAATAGGCCGAGTTGTGAAAAGTTTGCTGGTAGAGTAGGTTTATTTATAAAAAAAATACCTATGCAAATGTGGCTTTAAAATGCAACTCTACAAATAAATTGTGTGTGAATAAAATATGTATGTTTTCAGGCTATTGCACATTATGAACAATCTGCTGATTATTACAAAGGAGAAGAATCCAATAGGCAAGTATTACTTTTCTTAATATAATTTAATGGGTTTTATTATGTATGATAAAAAAAAAATACTTCTTTTTATACTCTGTGAGTGTATTTGACTATACCAAATGAAGATGTACTAAGGCCCAGTGCACATCTTTTATTTTTCCATTGGCTTGTTATTCATTCTGCTTTGGTTCTTGATTTCAGCTCAGCAAACAAGTGTCTGCTGAAGGTGGCAGCATATGCTGCCCAGCTTGAGCAGTACCAGAAAGCCATTGAGATCTATGAGCAGGTGAGGATACTGTTGTTTCTTTGGAGAGAAGTTGTCTGAACCATTTTTTAAAATTAAACTTTTTATTTTTCTTTTTATTGAGATATAATCCACACATCATGTGATGAGTACAGTTCATTGGTTTTTAGTCTATTCACAGAGTTGTATAACTATCACCACTACTTAATTCCAGAACATTTTCATCATCCCCAAAAGAAGCCCAGCAGTCCATTCTCTCCTCCCAGTCCCTGGAAGACACAATCTACTCTCTGTCTATATGGATTTGTCTATTCTGAACCTTGAAGATAAATGAAATCACATACTATGTGGCCTTTTGTGACTGCCCTCTTTCACTTAGCATATTGTTTTCAGGGTTCATCCATGTCATAGCAAATGTCAGTATGTCATTGTTTTTCGTGGCTAATACCTCATGGTTTATTTATCAATTTATGGATGTTTGGGGTTTTTCCACTTTGGGTCTATTATCAATAATGCTGCTGTGAACATTTGTGTTAAAGTTTTTGTGGTAGTGTTTTTAGTTCTCTTAGTTATATACCTGGGAATAGAATTGCAGTTGCTGGGCCATGTGGTAAGTACATGTATAACTTTTTGAGGAACTGCCAGGCTTTTTCACAGTGGCTACACCATTATGACTTCCCACTAGCAATGCACAGGGTTCCAGTTTCTCCACATCATCACCAATACTTGTTTTTTTTTTTGTTTTTTTTTTAATAATAGTCACCTTAATGAGTGTGAAATGTCTCATTTTGTTTTTGATTGTTATTTCTGTAATGACTAGTGATGTTGAGTATCTTTTTATTTGCTTATTGACCATTTGTATATCTTTGGAGGACTGTGTATTCCAGTACTTTCTCTGGATTTAAATTTGGTTGGTTGTTTTTTGGTGGTGAGATTTAGGTGTTCTTTATATATTCTGGATATTAATCCCCTATCAGATATGTGATTTGCAAGTATTTACTCTCATTCTGTGGGTTGTCTCTGGACTCTGTTATTAATGTCCTTTGATTCACTGAAGTCTTAATATTTTGGAAGTCTAGTTTGTCTGTTTTTTCTTTGTCTGGCTTTTGTTGTTATATAGAAGAAATCGTCGCTGATTCTGTTATCATGAGGCTTTTCCCTTCTGTTTTGTTCTAAGAATTGTGTAGTTTTGGCTGTTAGGTTTAGATTTTTTATCCATTTTGAGTTAATTTTTGTATATATTATGAGGTAAGGGTCCAACTTTATTCTTCTATATGTGGATGTCCAGTTTTTCTAGCACCCTTTGTTGAATAGAACTATCTTTTAACTATTGAGTGGTATTATGACCCTTATTGAAAATTACTTCACCATATGAAATATGAGGGCTTACTTCTGGGCTCTCTATTCCATTGAACTATTTATCCATCTTTATGCCAGTATTACACTGTTTTTATTTCTGTAACTTTGCAGTAAGTTTTGAAGTCAATAAGTGTGAGTCCTCCAACTTTTTGTTCTTTTTCAGAATTGTTTTGGCTATTCCAGATCCCTTGCATTTTCATCCGAATATTAGGATCAGCTTGTCAATCTCTGCAAAGTAGCCAGCTTAGATTTTGATAGAGATTGTATGGAATGTGCATACCAATTTGAAGAGTGGTTTTAGGGTTTCCAGAGAAACAGAACCAATAAGAGGTAGTGTATGTGTGTGTGTTTGTGTGTGAGTGTGTATGTGTGTTTAGAGAGAGAAATTACTGTAGGGAATTGATTTGCTTGATTATATAGGCTGAGAAGGTCTGAAATTTGCAGTCTGAAGTCCCAGGAGAGCCAATGGTATAGCTCCAGTCCAAATCCGAAGGCCTCAGAACCAGGAGAGTTGATAGTGTAATTTCTAGTCTGAGTCCAAGTCTGAAGCAGGAGAATACCAGTGTCCTGGCTCTAAGACAGGCATTGAGAATAAATTCTTCCTTTTAACCTTTTATTTTTTTCAGGTTTTCAGTAGATTGGATGAGGCCCACCCACAATGGGGAGGGCAATCTGCTTACTCATCTTACTGATTCAAATGTTAATCTCATTCAGAAACACCCCACAGACACACTCAGAATAACACCAAATATCTGGGCACCCTGTAGCCCACTCAAGTTGACACATAAAATCAGTCATCACAGAGAGTATTGCCATGTTAAAATCAGTCATCACAGAGTATTGCCATCTTAACAATACTAAGTCTGAGTCTATGAATACAGAGTTCCTTTTATATTTATTTGGATCTTCTTTCATTTTGCTCAACAGTGTTTTGTAGTTTTTGGTGTGCAAGTTTTGTACTTGTTGGGTGAAACATACTCCAAAGTATTTTATTTTTTCTGATGCTACAAATTGAATTATTTTCTTAATTTCCTTTTAAGATTGTTAATTGCTAGTGTATGGAAATACTGTTGAATTTTGGGTATCAATTTTTTGTCCTGTAACCATGCCAAACTTGTTTATTAGCTCTAATAGGTTTTTTTGTGTGGATTCCTTAGGTTTTCTATATCCAAAATCATGATATCTGCAAATAACAATAGTTTTACTTCTTCCTCTGCAATCTGAATGCGTTTTACTTCATTTTGTCGGTTGCCCTGGCTAGAATCTCCAGTGCAGTGTTGAATAGAAGTGACAAGAGCAGACATCCTTGTCTTGTTCCTGATCTTGTAAGGAAAACTTCCAGTCTTTCATATTAAGTATGATATTGGTAGTGGGGTTTTGGTAAATGCCTTTATCAGTTTGAGGCAGTTCCCCTCTCTTCCTAGTTTGTTGAGTGTTTTTATAATCAAAGGGTATTAGATTTTGTCAGACGTTTTTCTGTGTCTGTTGAGATAAGCATACGGTTTTTGTCCTAATCAGCTTAATATTGTATATTACATTGATTGATTTTCATATGTTGAACCAACCTTACATTCCTGGAATAAATTCTACTTGGTCATTGCAAACTTTGAGGGGTTTCCCAAGAACACCCTCAAGTTTATTAATAATTTGTTAGACGAACTTACAGAACCCACTGAAAGCTGTTATACTCACAGTTATGGTTTATTACAGCAAACGGGTACAGATTAAACTCAGTCAAAGGAGAGACTCATGGGGCAGGGTCCAGGAGACTTCCAGGAAGAGCTTTCAGTTGTCCTCTCTCAGTGGAGTTATGTAAACAGCACTTACTTCCCCCAACAGTAATGAGTGAAAATAAGCGTAGACTACTGCCAATCAAGGAAGCTCCCCTGAATCCGGTGTTTTGAGTTTTTACTGGGGCCCAGTGACATAGATGTTGACCACCCTTGTGGCTGACTTTACTTTTTGTAAGTGCCAGAATTGGTTTGCTAACATTTTGTTGAGGATTTTATGTCTATATTCATAAAGGATATTGATCGTTAGTTTTCTTGTGGTGTCTGTGTCTGGTTTTGGAATCAAGGTAATTCTGGCCTCAGAATGCATTAGGATGTCTTCTTCCTCTTGTGTTTTATGGAAGAGTTTGTAAAGGATTGGTGTCAATTCTTCTTTAAATGTTTGGTAGAATTCAATTATTTCTCTCTTTTTTGTTTTTATTTTCACTGATTTCTGTTTTTATTGTTATTTCCTCCATTTTGTTTTCTTTGGATTTGTTTTGCTCTTTTTCTGGGTACTTCACATGGACGTTTAGCTTGCTGATTTTTATCTTTGTTGTGTATGCATTTTTAGTGTTATCAATTGCCTTTTCATAGGTTTGGCTACTTCCCAATTTTATTATATCATTGTACTTTTATTTTTATTCAGTTAGTTGGATTTATTGATTTCCCTTGAGACTTCAGTGACCCATGGATTATTTAGTAGTGTTTTATTTAATTTCCAAGTGTTTGGCAGAGATTTTTCTGTAATCTTTCTATTGTTGAATTCTTGCTTTTAATTCCATTGTAGTTAGATAACATATTTTTACATGATTTCAATTCTTACAAATTTGTTTGTTTTATGGCCTAGAATATGGTCTGTCTTGGCATATGTTTTATGATTATGCTGTTATTGGGTGATGTTTATAAATGTTGATTAGCTCCTGTTGGATGATGGCATTATTAAGTTCTTTAATATACTTGCTAATCTATCTATCTGTCTTTGTCTCTCTCTCTCTCTCCCTCTTTCTTTCTCTTTCTCTCTGTCTCTGTCCTCTCTCTCTCTCTTTTTGAGACAGAGTCTTGCTCTGTCACTCAGGCTGGAGTGCAGTGACTTGATGTCAGCTCACTGCAACTCTCCACCTCCCAGGTTCAAACGATTTTCGTGCCTCAGCCTCCCAGGTAGCTAGGATTACAGGTGTGTGCCTTCACATCCAGCTAATTTTTCTATTTTTTAGTAGAGACAGGGTTTTGCCATGTTGGCTAGGCTGGTCTCAAATTCCTGACCTCAAATGATCTGCCTGCCTTGTCCTCCCAAAGTGCCAGGATTATAGGTGTGAGCCACCGTGCTTGGCCTTTGATTTTCTTTCTAATTCTGTCCATTGTTGAGAGTTGGGTGTTAAAATCTCCAACTGTAGTTGTGGAGTTGTCTGACTCGTCTTTCATTGTGTCAGTCTTTGCTTCACATACTTTGCACCTCTGGATTGCTATTCTTGCTGGAGTGACCCTTTTATCATTACATAATGTCCTCTGTCTCTGGTAATTTTCTTGGCTCAAGTCTACTTTATCTACTTTATAGCCCTGCCTGTTTTCTTTTGATTAATGTTTATATGATATGTTGGTCCATTCTTTTTCTTTCGGCCTGTCTATATCACTTAACTGAAGTGAGTTTCTTGTAGTTGGATCCTGGTTTTTTTTGAGACAGAGTCTTGCTCTGTCTCCTACACTGGAGTGCAGTGGCGTGATTTCGACTCACTGCAACCTCTGCCTACTGAGTTCAAGTAATTCTCCTGCCTCAGCCTCCTGAGTAGCTGAGATTATAGGTGCATGCCAGCATGCCCGGCTAATGTTTGTGTTTTTGGTAGAGATGGGATTTCATCATGTTGGCCAGGCTGGTTTCATACTCCTGACCTCGGTGATCCACCTGCCTTGGCCTCCCAAAGTGCTGGGATTACAGGCATGATCCACCACAGCCAATCTGGATCCTGTTTTTTAATCCACTGTGCCAATCTTTGTTTCTCAAGTGGTGTATTTAGATCATTCACATTTAATGCAGTTATTTATATGTTAGGGCTTAATTCTGCTTTCTGCCATTTAAGTTTTTGCTTTCTATTCTTTGCTTTTTGTTTCTCTTTTTCCAGCATTTTTATGGGTTGCATTGTTTTATTCTTTTCTTTTCTTTTTTCTTTTTCTTTCTTTTCTTTCTTTCTTTCGAGACTGGGTTTCACTCTGTCACCTAGGCTGGAGGGAAATGGTGCAACCTTGACTCACTGCAGCCTCCACCTCCCAACCTCAAGCAGTCCTCCTGCCTTAGCCTCCAGAACAGCTGGGACTACAGGCATGCACCACCACACCTGGCTATTTTTTATAGCGATGGGGTTTTGCCATGTTGCTCAGGCTGGTCTTGAACTCCTGAGCTCAAGTCATCTGCCCACCTTGGCCTCCTAAAGTGCTAAGATTATAGCCATGAGCCGCGACGCCCAGCCTACTTGATTTTCTAGTGTTTCTAAGTACAGTTATTCCTCAGTGTCTGCAGGGGATTAGTTCCAAGACCTCTCTCATATATCAAAATCTGTGCATAGTCAAGTTCCACAGTTGGCCCTGTGGAACTCACATATAAAAACGTCGGCTTTCCATTTACGTGGGTGTTGAATTCCTAAGACTACTGTATTTTCAATCCACATTTGGTTGAAAAAATCCGTGTATAAGTGGATTGACACAGTTTAAACCCGTATTATTGGAGAATCAATGGTATATATCTTTGTGTAGCTTTTGTGGTTAAATGCTCTAGGTTGGTGTCATCATTTTATCAGTTCTGGTGAAATACAGAAATCTTTCCTCCCTTTCTGTTCTTTTACTCCCCCTATTCAATATACAGTTGTCTTAATGTTTCCTCTGCATACATTTAGAACCACATGAGTCAATGTTAGAATTTTTGTTTCAGCCACCAAACATAATTTAGAAAACTCAAGAAAGAAAGCCTGTTATATTTACCCATATTTTTGCTTACCATGTTCTTTCTTCCTTCTGGATGTTCCAAGATTATTGTTTCCTTTCTATTTAGTCTATTTGTCATTTTTTTAGGGTAGGTCTGCTGACAACAGATTTTCTTAGTGTTCCTCTATCTGGAAACATTTTAATTTCACCTTCATTTCTAAAACATAGTTTCCCTGGGAGTACAATTCTAAGTTGTTCTTTTCCTTTAGTTTGAAAAATGTACACTTTATGGCTTCCAAGGTTTTACAAACTTCTGACATCAAGTGATCCACCTACCTCAGCCTCCCAAAGTGCTGGGATTACAGGCATGAGCCACCGCGCCCAGTCGGCTTCCATTGTTTTTGATGAGAAGTCTGCTGTCATTCAACGTGTTTTCCCCTATAAAAAAGGTGTTGTGGTCGGGCGCGGTGGCTCAAGCCTGTAATCCCAGCACTTTGGGAGGCCGAGACGGGTGGATCACGAGGTCAGGAGATCGAGACCATCCTGGCTAACACGTGAAACCCCGTCTCTACTAAAAAATACAAAAAAAAAAAAAACTAGCCGGGTGAGGTGGCGGGCGCCTGTAGTCCCAGCTACTGGGGAGGCTGAGGCAGGAGAATGGCGTGAATCTGGGAGGCGGAGCTTGCAGTGAGCTGAGATCCGGCCACTGCACTCCAGCCCAGACGACAGAGCGAGACTCCGTCTCAAAAAAAAAAAAAAAAAAAAAAAGGTGGTGTTCTCTGGGCACTTTCATAATTTTTTTTCTTTTAGTTTTCAGAAGTTTATAATGCGGCTTGGACAGATGTATGTAGTTTTAAGCTATTTGAGTTTCACTAAACTTACAGAATCTGTAGCTTTATGTTCCTTGTTAAATTTGAGAATCGTTTAGCAATTATTTCTTCAAGTACTTTTTCAGCCTCCCTTTTTTTTTTTTTTTTTTTTTTTTAAGACCGAGTCTTGCTCTGTCTCCCAGACGTGCCAGTGTAGTGGCACAGTCTTGGCTCACTGCAACCTTCGCCTCCCATGTTCAATCATTTCTCTTGTCTCAGCCTCCCAAACAGGTGCTCGCCACCACACCTGGCTAATTTTTGTATTTTTAGTAGAGACAAGGTTTCGCCATGTTGACCAGGCTGCTCTTAAACTCCTGACCTCAAGTGGTTTACCTGCCTCGGCTTCCCAAAGTGCTGGGATTACAGGTATGAGCCACCGTGCCCAACCAGCCCTTTTCTCTTTCTCCTCCCCTTCTAGAACACAGATGCCACAAAAGTGAGACTGTTTTGTTATCCCATGGGTCCTTGATGTTCCGTTCTTTTTTGTCAGTTTGTCTTCTCTCTGTTGTTCCTGTTGTTGTCTTCCATTCACTGCTTCTTTCCTCTGTCCCTTTCGTCCTGCTGTTGAGCCCACCCACTTTTTATGTGGGTTTTTTTTCCAGTTTTGAAATTTTTATTTGTTTTTACTTTATATCTTTTTCCTGTGGCTTCCTTTTTCTTTGTGGATGCTTTCCCTTTTTCCATTAGCTTCAGCTGTTGTTGTAATTGCTTGTTGAAGCATTTTTATGAGGGCTCCTTTAAAATCTTTGTTGGATATTTTGAACATTTCCGTCATCTGGAACCATCATCCGTTAATGGTCTTTTTTCATTTAGCTTGAGATCTTCCTGTGTTTTTGGTATTACGAGTCATTTCTGATTGAAAACAGGGAATTTGCACATTAGGTTATGAGACTGGGTCTTGTTTAAACCTTCTCTTTCAGTTGGCCTTCTTTGACATTTCTCTGGCTGGGGAAGTTGGGGATGTTACCTCATTACTGCCAGGTGGAGGTAGAAGTGTCAGCTCCCCACCAGGTCTCTGTTGACACCTGAGGGGCCTAGTCAGCCCTGGGCAGAAGTGGCATCCCCTCTCCTTATCTGTTTCTGCCAGCACAGTGCTGGTTTGTTCTTGGTGTGGTGAGAGTCTTCACCCTCCACTAGACCTCTTTTGATAGCACATCAGCTGGAGAAAGAAGGGGAACCTCTTTCTTGCTGGGTAGTGGCAGGATGCAGGCTCCCAGTGTGGTCTGCACTGCCTTAGTGGCAGCGGGTTGGGTGGGGATGAAGCCTCAGCTCCCTATTTGGCCTTCTCTGAAGCTCCTAAGCAGAGGTATTGGGGTCCTTCTTACAGTCTTTCAAGAATGGACTTTAGGACTCCTTCTTCAGCCTTTGATGATGTAAATGGGGTTAGGGCGTCAGTTTTTCTGTGGTATTTGGCTGGAATAGAGCAGTTATTGTCTAAGTGTTTTCTCTCTTACTGGGCTGCCCCTTTTCTAGTCCTTTGGCCAGAGAAAGCAGGCTTTTGTCTCTTCTCTTTTGATCTGCGCATACAGGCATTTCTGGGTTGCTGGTTCCTCAGTTTCATGCCATGGATATAGGAAAGGAAAAGAAAACCCAGGGAACCCACCACCACGTTTTCCCTTGGGAAACATTTGTTTTTTAGAAAATGACCTGGGCTTTTAGTAGTGCTTTGTGGGAGGATTAGGGGAAAGGATGTTTACTCCATCTTACTGGAAGCAGAATTCTTCTAAGCTATTTTTAACTGGTTAAGACTTCATGTGTTTAACGGTCTTGTCTAGTAAAATTTCTACTATATGGTATTGGGTTAAAATAATGTATTTCATAGCTAAACTAACATAAGATCAATAATTATTTTCTAAAGGACAACAGATGAGTATGACTTTGCCTGATATAAAAGGGTAAACCTTTTAAATTTAGTTCTGCGTTCTGTGCCTAGGTTGGGGCAAACACCATGGATAATCCTTTGTTGAAGTACAGTGCAAAGGATTACTTCTTCAAAGCTGCCCTCTGCCACTTCATAGTAGACGAGTTGAATGCCAAGGTAAGGAGTCCTTCAGCACTGATTGACTGATTTCATCCTTAAGAACACGTACACATTCTCTCTTGTTCTTGGAGTCGTTTCATTGCGATGTTAGCACCAAGAATAAACTGGGTACATTAAAAATAATAGGTATTTTTCTGTGGTATGTGTCCCAGTTGTAATCTTTTAACAGCTGTCAAAGCTGTTCTCAAAAGTTCCCTGATAGTTTATAGCCATACCACCCTGAACACACCCAATCTCGTCTGATCTCGGAAGCTAAGCAGTGTAGAGCCTGGTACTTGAATGGGGGGCACTGCCTGGGAATACTTAGTGCTATAGGCTTAAATATATGTCTATATTCACTGGTAGCCACAGTTTTGTTTTTGTTTTTGTTTTTTAGTAGTTTTGCTTTAAAGAAATTACAGGGCCGGGCGTGGTGACTCACGTCTGTAAACCCTGCATTTTGGGAGGCCAAGTGGGGTGGATCACCTGAGGTCAGGAGTTCGAGACCAGTCTGGCCAACATGGTGAAACCCTGTTTCTACTAAAAATACAAAAATAATTAGCCAGGTGTGGTGGCAGGTGTCTCTAAGAGCTACTTGAGAGGCTGAGGCAGGAGAATCACTTGAACCTGGGAGGCAGAGGTTGCAGTGAGCTGAGATCGCGCCTCTGCACTCTAGCCTAGGTGACAGAGTAAGACTCTGTCTAAAAAAAAAAAAAGAAATAAGGAACTAAGGGGGAGGAGGAGACGATAAGAGTAGGATAATATCCATTTAAAAAACAACCAAAAAAACAGGCAAGCTCAGAAACGGTGTTGGAGTGAGGACTGGGAAGCAATTGGAAAGCACAGTGAGCACTGGGAGCCAAGAGGCAAAAAGGCAGGCAGCCTTGGCGTGGCCGGTGTCTGGAGTGGGAAGAGCAGAATTAAAGCCACTAAGAGAATGTTCTTTCTGTCAGCTTTGAGCAGGAAGCTAAATGTAATTTATTTGGAATCTGTACTGTATTAAGAGCTTCTCCATTTAATGGATGGCACAGATACCTGGTCTGTGAGTGTTTACGAATTCATTTTCATTTACACTGTCCTCTCGGCAGCAGCATGACTCAGAAAAAAATGGTTTAGAAATTATTCTTAATTGAAATGGAAAATTCAGAATAGACAGATTGTCTATGTTGATTCTGCTGTTGAGTTTAACTGCATACTTCTTCAACACTTAATAGGATATAGGTAGATCTTATTTGAAGCTGGTAAAATGTCGAAAGCTTTGTTTAGTAAGTCTGAAATTGATGAGTGGTTTTTCTCTCTCAGCTTGCTCTTGAGAAATATGAGGAAATGTTTCCAGCGTTTACTGATTCAAGAGAATGTAAATTATTGAAAGTAAGTAATACTAGAACTTTGAAGAAAAATGCTTTTGTTCTGTCAGGTGACAACACCTAAGTGGGGTTGGGTATGAAGTGAAGTTTTAATCTATAAAGTCTGCTAACTGAGGGGCCCTGGTACTTTCCTGCTTTAGCATTATAGGTGTTCAAATGCAATTAAGGTCAGAAACATGTAGTTGTATTCTGAAATAGGCACCTCAGAAATGTTAGTACAAAAACTAGATCCCTAACTTGAATCTTGACTTGTATTTGAGTATTTCCGCAATTGTGTGCAATATTTGGCAACATTGGTATTATACTTAAAGTATATATTTAGAAATGGGACTTCATCTTACGGAACTATTTTTTAAAATATTTTTGTGCTACCAGAAACTCCTAGAAGCTCATGAAGAACAAAACAGTGAAGCTTACACTGAAGCAGTAAGTTATGCTTTTGGGACATGTTACATTATTTGAAGATTTAAGTTAAACTTCTTTTCCTTTTCATTATGTAAAATCTAAACATTTATTTGAACATGACTCCAGCATACCTTGAGTTGTATTTTCCAAAGGTCATCTTTTATATATCACACAAATTAAACAGTTCTATTAGCCATGCTGAGATTTGACTTATATTCAAAAGTAATTTAGCTGTAAGACTAGTTCAGGAGCAAATATTCCATTTATATTCTTATAATTTGCTCTTTTAATTTTTTCTTTTGAAAATAATCTGACCCATAAATAAGTGTAAAGTAAAATTAGTTAAGGCCAGGCACAGCATCTCAGACCTGTAATCCTAGCACTTTGGGATGCCAAGGCAGGCAGATCATGAGTCAGGAAATCGAGACCATCCTGGCCAGCATGGTAAACCCCATCTCTGCCAAAAATACAAAAATTAGCCAGGCGTGCTGGCACGTGCCTGTAGTCCCAGCTACTCAGGAGGCTGAGGCAGAAGAATCACTTGAACCTGGGAGGCGGAGGTTGCAGTGAGCTGAGATTGCGCCACTGTACTCCAGCCTGGTGACAGAGTGAAACTCTGTCTCAAAAAAAAAAAAAAAAAAAAATTTACATTAAATATAATTTAAAATATTAAAACTAAGTAGTGAGAATTTGCTGTATTCGTGGCATGAAAAAAATGGAAGGTGGCCAGGCATGGTGGCTCACGTCTATAATCCTAGCACTTTGGGAGGCCGAGGCGGGTGGATCACCTGAGCTCAGGAGTTTGAGACCAGCCTGGCCAACATGGTGAAACTCCATCTCTATTAAAAATACAAAAATTAGCTAGGCATGGTGGAGTGTGCCTGTAATCCCAGCTACTTAGGAGGCTGAGGCAGGAGCCTCAGAACCTAGTGGGCAGAGGTTGCGGTGAGTCAAGATCACGCCGTTGCATTCCAACCTGGGCAACAAGAGTGAAACTCCATCTCAAAAATAAATAAATAAGTAAAAAATAAAAAAATATATATTTTTAAAATGAGGGTTTTTTCCTTTATAATTTTTGTTTTTCCATCTTTTGCCATGTCATGTTTAGAATTAAGCAAAAAAAAATTTTTTTAATATATTTTGAAACAGAGCCTCACTCTGTCACTCAGGCTGGAGTGCAGTGATGTGATCATGGCTCACTGCAGCCTCAACCTCCTGAGTTCAGGTGATCCTCCCACCTCAGACTCCTGAGTAGCTGGGACTATAGGTACACACCACCACACCCACCTAATTTGTGTGTGTGTGTGTGTGTGTGTGTTTGAGACAAGTTTTCACCATGTTGCCTAGGCTGGTCTCTTAACTCCTGGGCGTAAGCTATCCACATGCCTTGGCCTCCCAAAGTTGAAGGATCACACCCAACCTCAAGCAAATTTCTCAGTAGCCTCCTGTAACATGTTCATCACAACTCAGGAGTGATAGTGGAAAGGAATGTTTTCCTGTTGAACTTTTGCCTGCCACATCATTTTCATCCTATTGTAATTTTTTTCTTTGATAATGCATTGAAATGTGTTAAAGGAATTCCGCTTCCATACATATTCTAACTCTGCAATTAATGTTTTCCCATGTTCAGTGAGTAATTTTCCATATTACTTTCACATTTTTATGCAATGTCCAGTTTCTTTTGCCACAATAATTATGACTGTTAATGAATTTTCTTTTTACACATGTTTGAAAACGGAGAAATGTCAAGCCCAGGAACTAGTCACTAGTATCATCAAAATAGTAACAGGATAATGAAACAATAAACAATTTTTTAGTGAAGAAAGTTATAAACCGGAATTATTAATTTCAAATAACAAAGAAAGTTAGTAGATTATAGCTGTAAATGTATAAACAGCTTGGGGTACTATTATTTTGTGTTTTTAACGTATTTACATGGGGTAATTCCTGCTCCTCTTTCTTTATACTAGGTGAAGGAATTTGACTCAATATCTCGTTTGGATCAGTGGCTGACCACCATGTTACTTCGCATCAAAAAGTCCATCCAAGGGGATGGAGAAGGAGATGGAGACCTAAAATGAAATGTTTTTGTCTTTGTGGCATGCAGCTAACTCCTGTTTAGTTTTGTCTTAGGGTCAAGTGATCTTTATGGGATGCCCATTTAATGGCTTAATTTTGTTGCATATGAGCCAGACAGCCTGGGTATTGTTTAAGCTCCCCGAGTCTGTGTTGCTGTGAAATGGATGAAGGGGAGGCTCCTGTTCATCTTGTGGTAATGATGGGTTGTTTCATGCTTATCAGAACCCCCAGCGTTTTCTGAGAAGTACTTCAGAATCTCATTCCTCATATTTCATTGGTATTTGTGGAGCCTATGTTTAATGTTGCCATGTGTTTTTATGTCCTTTTTGTTAGACTTGAGTACTCAGCCCAGTTGTTCTCATAGATGCTTTGCATTTTCTCTGTGCTTTGGCATCTGGATATGTTCTTTAAATGTGTGTTTAGTTTAGGACAGTTACTAGGAATGAGTTTATAACTTTATTAGAAATCACTTCTATTTTTGTTATCCTGTGATTATTTTGATGGTGCTAGTGACTAGTTTCTTTGCTTTTTGTGTTGTTCCGTGTGCTAACATGTGCATGGCAAAAATTTAGAATAGCCAGGGTCTGTAGGCATCACATTGTGAGGAAAGGAGCTTTCTGGAAGTACTTGCTTCATGTATGGATGAGTGTCAAAGTGAATTTGATTTGTACTTAGACACACACACACACACACACACACACACACCACAAGATCTATTAGAAATGGAATTTTTCTCTTTTTCTGGAGATAGTTTTCACTTCTAGTTGGAGTGGAAATCCCTTTATATTTGCATTAAAGTATTTTAATTGGCACAGCCCGCTCGTTATTTTCATGTTTATACACTTTCCCACATTGAGGTGGTGTGTTCTGTGCTATGGCTATAGAAATCTTGGTCAGGGCTGGATAGATTATCTAAGTCAAGCTTGAGAATGAATGTAAGTAATTTTCCTGTTTATTGCACATGATGGGTTAGGTGGGGTAAATGTGGTACAGGTATGTACTGTATGCCCAAGTGGGCAAGAACCCCAACTTGTTTCTCAGGGGACTTGATTGTTCTCTTAGCTGGTGGAATATTTTGGCTTATGTGTTTGAACTCTGTCATGTTTAATTGGTTTATATATGTATGCTATCTTGATTCATGAACTTGATTCTATTATTTTATATGCTGATATTTAGACATACTCTTGTCTCCTGAATGTCCTCTGCATATTTTATAGTTAAATGATTTATATTTGAAATGTTTTTGTTGCCATACTTAACCCAGCAGACACTCTGACATCATGGAGCTTCACTGATGACAGATAACGAAACTTTCTATGTTATGTCAGGTAGTAGTAAGTAGTATTGGAATGATGTTTTCATTTTTGATGGCTCTCAACTGGAATTGGTAGGATTTTATTGGGCTGAAGTACAGTGAGTGTTTCCAGGCCAAGGGTCAAGTGTAGGTTGTTTAAGAAATGATGAGTAGGTCAGTCTAGGAAGAAAGAAAGCAGCAGGAAAGGAAGTGGGAAGGGCCAGCCGAGGACAGATTGTAGAGGATCCACATCAGATGGCCACGAGGGCTTGCAGGCTGTAGTTATGGTGGTGACATGCATGAGGTGGGCTGGTAGTGCAGGAAGCTCTGTGATGTCAGAGCATCCACTGGGGGTGGTGATGAAGATGCTCTGTCTGTGGGCCCTAGAATTTAATGTGGATTTCCTCCTTCCTTCCAAGTTCTGAGATTCTTAAATGACAGCTGGCTGTCTCCAGAGGTAAGACCTGGAATGGAGTCCCAGTTGGTACTTTTTCACTCCCTCTTAGAATCTCTTATGAAAAAATGATCAGAAGGAAAAGTGGGGTTTTGTTTCCCTAGCTAATAATATATCCTACAACTAGCCAAATGCACTTTTGTGAAAATGGGGTGTGAGGAATGGTTCTGCAGCTTGAGTCCTCTGGTTTTAAGTAGTTTGTTTCTACTTGTTTAAAGAATCTTCTGGTCTGACCACTTAAAGTAAAAACCAAATGATTTATTTTAGGGCAATTATGTTTAGCTTTCATCATGATACTCCAACAGACCCCTGTCGGAAGGGGTATGTTTTTTTAACAATAGTGTTTGTAACATTTTGTTGTGTCAATTAGAGGGTCACTTGTTTGTATTGCAGTAAACACTGGGACCAGTTCTGGGGTTAATAATTAATTTTTGTTTTTAATATTTCACATAAAAAGAATCAAAGTAACTGTAATGGCTAGAAGATACCTGCCAGAAGATAAAAAAAAGAATGAGAGAAAAAGCCCAGTCAGTGGTGTGCAAACTTACTTCCTTTAAATGTCTCATGGATGTAGGACAGTGACTTGTTTCAAGATGCCTGTGAGCTAGGTCAAGATGTATAGAATGTTACTTATGAACAAAATATAATTGTTTATGGTAAATTCTTGTACTTTAGCAAATCTGGAGTTAGTTCATAGTCAAAGTCAATTAATATTTCTTATAGGAAACTTTTGCTTTTTGTGGCAACATTTTTATAGCTTGTGTGAGTTCCTTTTTTTATTTAATGATTTCAAAGCAGTATTTTTGCACAGTTGTGACCGTGTGTGGTAGTGTCACTGTAACCAAAGTATATGCACCAGCCCTTGTGCATTTATTGTTTCTCCTGATTTTGTGCATTTAAATGTCCAAATGCAAACCTTTGTGACTTCCTCTGGAGGACTTGGCAGCACAGCATGCCCCCGTGACCTGCCTGCTGTGGTATGAGCTGTGACCAAGAGCAGGCTTCCTGCTCCATGGAGTCCTGAGTTGCTCTGGGATAGGGGATTACATTATGAAAACTAACCATGTGTAACAATAAATCTACCTTAGCAGAAAAAGTGTGTTTGTTTTATTTTAATCTGTACAGTAAAGTGGAAATTATCAGTAATATTTTGACGAGTCTTCTTGCTAAATTGGCGTAGGTCAAAAGTAGCTTCCATTGTTTCAAGTTGTTCCCGTTAAGATTAAAGCAACAGACGTTAATACTCTCTAGGCTCCGGTCATTTGGTGGGAATTCCAGGGCACCGTAGTGGTTTTGCAGACTGAGGGTTTAGAAGGAAACCCTGGTTACTTCTGTTGATGCAGTCCACTGAAGTACATGATAACCCAGCAGACCCCACATTCTCATCCCTTTCTTGAATCCTTTAGGGTCTACAGTTACTTGCAAAGTTGAGGAAGGCATAGTTGCTGGAAGACTGGTGGGGAGGTGAGGCACCCCTAAGCCTGACACTCTCCTACCCCAAGAAAGTACCACTCAACTATCTGGTCAGTGTGGGCATTTATCTTAATTTTGCAAGTATCTGCAGGGGAGAGGGGATGCCCCTGGGGAAGGGTCAGTCCCACTGACCACTGGGGCCTGAAGTTCTGGTGAGGAAGAGGACCCATGGTGGGTAGTGCAGGCTGGCTTATCCTACCATCCTATCATAGAGCCTTGACTTCAGGTCCTAAAGTATATTCACAACACTTCAAGTAAGTCAAAGCAAATGTTTTAAATGGTAGAACAAGCTGTCCCCGTCTAGGTGTTCTGAGTTGTTGATCATTCAAAGCCTAAATCAAGTGGCTCTTCTCAGAATCAGTTTCCTAATGAAGATGCCACCATGGTAGTTTAAAAGCTTAGTTTTGTCAGCCTTGGTTAAGACTCCACATACAGATTGCCAAAGGTATGCAGATGATTTTCCAAGTCTCATTTAGGATGATGTGATAGATCGGGGTCCCCAACCCGTTAGAAACTGGGCCCCACGGCAAGAGGTGAGCTGCGGCCAGTGAAGCTTCATCTGTATTTGCAGCCATTCCCTGTGGCTCACATTACCACCTGAGCTCTGCATCCTGTCAGATCAGCAGCGGCATTAGAGTCTCATAGGAATGCGAACCCTATTGAACTGCGCATGCACAGGATCTAGGTTGTACGCTTTTTGTGAGAATCTAATGCCTAATGATCTGTCAGTGTCTCCCATCACCCCCAGATGGGACTGTCAAGTTGCAGGAAAACAGGCTCAGGGCTCCCACTGATTGTACGTTATGGTGCATTGTATAATTATTTCATTGTATATTACAATGCAATAATAATAAAGTGCACAATAAATGTAATGTGCTTGAATCATCCTGAAACCATTCTGTCCCCCCACCTGTGGAAAAATTGTCTTCCACAAAACTGGTCCCTGGTGCCAGAAAGGCTGGGGACTGCTGTGCTAGATGGTCCTCTGATCTGTGTGGCTCTCTCAGTGACATCAGATGAAGTATTGTTACTCCCGAGTACATGAATATCATGACGCTTGGTTAAATTAACAAGTACCCATCTTGTTTCCCAAAAATGAACTCCTTGGAGTGACAAGGTTTATTTAACAGGTTAAAAATTAAATTATACACTCAAATTTACTTGTTTGGATAATCACCTACAGCAAAATCACTTATCTGTAAAAATCACCTTAAATGTCTCCACCACACGGCCAATTTTTTCCAAATGACAACAAAGAATTTGGTAAAACCAAAGGCTGCACATCCCTTTGGAGTTTGGGCTACAGTATTTCACAGAAAATGGTTGGAAAATGGTTGAAGTAAGCTCCTAAATGGCCCTTCTTGAGGCTCTGGGAGAGGCAGTGTGCCAGTACCTGGGCACTTTCCTCATTACACACTTGGGACCAATCCACTCAGAGGGTGGCCTCGCTTCCACTCAGCATGGCTGTGCTTGGACTTGGAGGAATGGGGCAGATGCTCTAGGAGGTCCTCTGTAACCAGTTTCCTACAGGGTTAGGTTTCTCTGTTCTCAGAGACAGAGAAATGTATATAGAAGTCATATCTTTGATGCCTACTTTTTACATTGAAAAAAGTGGCAGAGAACTTAACCACACTTACACATACCCCAGCCTGGTTGCGGCCTGCACATGAGCAGAGGTCAGGATTTCTCCTCTCCAGAATCCCACTGCCAGAGACCAGCTGGGATCCAAGCAGTTAAACAGCTTAATCCTAGGACTGTATGAAATAAAGGCTTATGGACCCTGATTTTACATTTCATTATTCATGTAATTAAGCAAATGATATGTTTCAATTAAGAATCCTATTTCTGCAGAACCTAAATTATAACAGAAATAGATCTTTAAAAAATTGCAAAACTACTTTTACAAAGCAGACATTTATTAACACCATTTTTTTTTGTAGAATTTCTAAAGAAACAAATTCAAGACAAAAATCCCTCCAGTAGGTAACAAAATAATCTATTGTTTCAATTCCTTCTGATCAAGTGACTTTATTCCATAAAACAGTACATCAGCTGGGTAGGTTCGGTCTCCTCTGGATGTGTGACAGTCATTATTTATTTGTTCTGTAAACATAAGTAGGATACAGTGACATTGTCATAACTAAATTTGAAGTAAATTAGTATTGTGACCTCCAAGGGCAGGTGTGAAACATGTTATCAGCACCTGAAACACCTTGTAGTGGTTTCACTAACATAAGTTAAAACATAAGCACTTAGGAAGAAAGTCTTCCCTCATTAATTTCTGACATAGTGCAGCTACATCTTCATCCTGGAACTTACGGACAAAGTACCTTCCTCTTAGAAGATCAAAGTGTTTTCACAGCAAGTTTAATAAATTAAAAATGTAGAGAAAAAAGGAACTAGTGAACAAAAGAATTCTCCAAGGTTCCCTTTTTAAATTAGTATGTTTAAATGTTACATGTGAATCAAAGCATTTCACAAGCACATGGCACATACTCAAGGCCCTAGAACCAAATGTCAACGTTTAGCAAATACAGCAGAATTTGTCTTTTCATTGTGAATTTTTTAAAGCAATAATTAAGTCCTGCATGAAACAGCCAAAGGAGCATTTGAGACAAAGTTACTGGTTCTTCACAATCAACTCTTTAAGGCATAATCGGAGGTAAGTGTGCTGAGACTTTTGGTCCCTTCTGCTATGTTCTCATATGCTCCCAAGGAAACAGACATGTCAGTTACTTGCCTGTTTCCATCTCTAGGTGTGGAAATGAGAAGTCTGGGTTTCTGGAAATTACAGAAATCAAGTCAGAAAAACCTGGCAAAAATATTAATACTCTGTTCTACAATTTGCCACAGTCACCTCATTTTGCAAATAAAATGACTACACAACTTTCAAGTACTCTAAAGCATCTTAATTTTTCACACCTCTGCAAAAAAATACTATATTGTTTTGCTAGACTCTTTGGTAGGACAGCTTTTACCTAATCTGATTTTTTTAAGACTGAAACTGAACAGCCTCATCTCATTTCTTAGGAGATTTTAGACAAACTCATTTGATTTTATGACAAACTTCCTAGCTGCATATGTGCTGAGATTACGCTAGCAGTTTTGCAGGTGTTCAATCTGTCATACCTTGTTTACTGCCTACAAATGGGGGGTGGGGAGGAATGAATGCAACCATCCATTTCTTCAGTTGCATTTGAGGGTCCCCACAGAAAATCAGATTTGCTTCAATTCAACAGGGAAGAAATGGCTGAAAATATGTGGCCCCAGTTTTATTTCAGCTTGGAAGAAAAACACCTTAAAAGTAGTTATGAGAGAAGTAAACCCACATGGAAATATAAGGCAGGGTGAGAAGCCAGGAAGACTGCTAACGACAACATCAGGAGCTGGTTCAGTGCTCTGTACTCTGCAATTAAGACCAGCAGTTGTCTAAACAAGATAATCAAGAATTAGAACGATTAACATACACCCTACACCAGAATTAAGTGAGGTTATGTTCACTGCCTTGTTTGTCAATAAAGTAGCTGAGATCATGCAGATCAGGATTTTTGAGGGAAAGCTTTTAAAATGCTGTGATAAAGCCGTGCAAGTTAGCAGAAGTTCAGGAAAATCTGCAGAGGCCGTTCTTGCCCACATCTTTGCAGGTGAACAATTGTTTATCTTAGCCCCACATCATCTTGAGTTCAGCTACCACACACGCACACTAACAGGATGAGAACTGCTTGAAGCTCTTATTCCATGTTGCTCAAAGAGTGAAGCTGTGTGGGCATCGAGTCTGTCTGTGGGGTCAACTCACTAAGCTCGCTGATGGTGGTGGCCAGCAGGGTGTCCTGGGACACCACGGAGTCATCTGACTTGCAGGCTGTGTCTGCAGAACTGTTCTCCTGCATGGTAGGTACAGTGCCTTGGACTGCAGCCAGGTTGTGGAAATGGCCATTTTCTGCAAAAGACAGCAATTTATCCGAAAGTTTGGACGACACATACTCTTCGTCAGGCTGTTCAGTCTTGTGTCCGTCATCGTTCTTGGGTGAGCCATCTACAATGACAAGGAAAGACTTCCATGGAGTATTCTTATCGTGTATCTATAAGTTAAACACAAAACAAAAGTCACTGAATGTGTCTCTGAACAAGTGCATCTTTTAAAACAACAGTCCCTCTACAACTTCAATTTTCAACTTTCACTAATAAGTACCCGCCTGCCGCCACCCTCACTGTTACAGAGTAGTCATCATGGATTGTGCTTTCCCTGGGCCTTGGGGCTTCATTCACTCCGTGAGTGTTCCACTGCAGAGACAACCCAAGGAGAAAGTACCTGTTGTCTCGTAACCACCTTGGAGAATGGTGGTAGGTATTTCTCTTTAGGGTTCCGTGTATCTAAGGGCAGCAGCTTGTTGCTCAAAAAAGCCAACCCATTGCTTACTGAGGTGTGCCGCCGAAGAGTGGACTTGTCGGTAAATGTCCGTCCGCACGCATTGCACATGAACGGCCTCTCCCCTGTGTGGATGCGGCGGTGACGCTGGAGGGCGTTGAGCTGGGTGAACTGCTTGCCGCACTGGTCACAGCAGTAGGGACGCTCCCCTGAGGCAGGGAGAAAGGAGACTGCTGGTGGGTCTCTTTGGCCTACTGTGCTTAATTCTGAATACACACTTGAATGAATGATGCTGCTGCAAACCACTGGGAAGCCTCAGCATCCAGCATAAGGAAGGTTATGTTGGGAACACCTTAAGGGCTACAAATCTATCTCTATAATACCAAGAATTTATGGCCTACACCAAAAAGGGGCCAAGACATGTGCCTGCAGCAGGTATTATAACTACAGGAATGACACCTGTTTTCCACAGTAATGGAGTTAAAATTACAAGTCCCCTAACAACTGAATATGCATGTGTGCGTGTACATATACTAACATGTACAGATCATCCCTATGTCCACACATCCACATCCACTTCCTACATTCACACCATGACTAAGCTGTCTGTCCTTTTCAGTAAAAACTCCATGTAGCAAAAGGGACTTAGTCTTCTCCCATTGTAAGTGCTCCCACTTTTCAGTTTCTCTGAGTTAGAAACAATCTCTAAAAAAATGCTATTATCACATACAAAGTTTGGCCAGTTTTCTTCAAAAGCTTAGTTCCAAGTAATTTACTGGTAAATCTACAAGTTTTGGAATTTTTTTTTTTTTTTTGGCCAAACTAAACTCCCTTCCCTGGGACGTTCCAACCATACCTGTGTGGACTTTAATATGCTGGTAGAGTGAATTCCGCTGGGCAAAAGTCCTGAAACATACTTCACATTTAAAGGGTTTGGATCCAGTATGGATTCTATTGTGGTGTTTTAAGTACTCCTTAGAAGCAAAACTCTTGCCACATGTTTCACACATAAAAGGTCTTTCACCTACATGAAAAAATGAAATAAAGTCATAAACAATACAGGCATGAAAAACCCATGGAACAGTAGGCCTACACTGTTAAAACCCACGTGAACTCCTCAAAAGTGCCTGTAGGCAGCATGTTACATTTTCTAGTAAAAACTATCATAAAATATACATGTAAGATGCTTGGTACTTACTGAAAGTTGGTGTAAAATATCCTTGGAAATTGCAAGAAAAATTCCATTTGACTAGAATCAAAGAGGTATTGTTTGTTCAGCTGGCTCACATTTTAGAAATTATTCCAAACAAGAAAATAATTTCACAACTTCTGTTTGGAGGAACTGCTGGATTATTTTCAAAGGAACACTTCTATGGATCTTTATCAGAATAAAGGGGAAGTTGACAATGGATATATATCACTATTCTAGAGTAGCAACTCCAATCAACTTGATTGAATTGTAGGACAAAAGTTTTAAATACCATCTCACTTTTTGTAGTTTAATCCCACAAATCAGACTTACCAAATTATTAGCTGTGCCCCTGATTTCACAGACATCAAAATAAAAAGTGACTTTAATAAAATCTTACCATGTTAATATTCTTACCAAAGGACCAATTCTAACTTAATCCTTCATTATAACCTGACCTTGTCCCCAATCCCAAGCTTTCTTTAGACACCAATTCTACTCATTCTGTAGTCGTAACTCATGTCATTAAATGCTAATTTCATGACATTAAATGAGATTTGCATTTAATGACATGAATTATGACTTCAGAATGAGCAGAACTGGTGTCTAATCACACAGATGTGTCTAATGAGTCAGAGACATGTCATCTCTGTCTCACCTGCATTTGAACTTCAGACTTATAAGCCAGTGTTTACAAGTAAGAGTAAAAAATGCAAGCAGAGAAGAAACTTAGAAGAACTGGAACACTTCAGTGCTGTATGCTTCTGTATCTTCCACAAGATTCTGAACCTCAGGGTTACTGTGCTGAAGCAGAATAAAGCCAACTTAAATTTTCTCTGTCACATAATAAATCATAAAGACTTTGGAAAACAGAAATGAGATAATCCTACTACCTTAATATATCATAACAGCTTATTTTCTTCTGGTCTTTTATGTGCAGGTTTTCAATACAGTTGAGGTTAACTGTACGCTTAATTGTGCATTTTAAAGTTGAACATCCAAGCACAGACTTTTTCATGTCGTTCAGAGCCCTTACTCTGAATAGCCGGGTCATAAGCCAGGGTATAGATTTACCAGAGTTTACTGGAGCACTTCCTTGTGCTGTTTCCCATTCTTAGTTAATAAAAATAGCAAGAAGTGGGGATAACAGCATATAGCTCTTCCCATATGTTGGACAATTTCTTTAGGACAGAGTCTTAGAAAAAAAATTTTCAGTTAACAACAGTAAGAACTATTTTATATCTCTTGATACCTAAGACTTGCATGCCAGATCCTATGGCCTGGTGGTATGAAAGCCAAGGCCACATGCACACTAGCAACGAAGGCAGTGGGTGTATGTTTATTCATTTTGCTCACTTACTAGGAAAAGCTATATCATGGCTTGAACCTGCACCACCTTGACAGATGTCAACTTCAAAGTTAATCAATTGCATTTCCTTCTACATCTAGGAAAGACATTCAATCACAACAGCATGGGTATTTACCTGTGTGACACCTTTTATGATAAATCAGCATGTGGTTCTGAGTGAATCTTGCACCACATTCATCACAGACAAAAGGTTTTTCCCCTGTATGAATTCTGAAAGTACAACATTCAGATGATAACTTAGGATGTATTTCAAAGCTTACTTTGCAGTACAATTTCCACTCTATCTTGCAAAAATCATTTATTCCAAGAGACCTAATGAGAATGACTGTAGTGACAGGTCAAGAGCCCATAATCTCCATCCCAAAATAAACTGAGTTTCTGCACAAGGTCAATGGATCCACACATTTTCCCTAAGTCACTGACCGGAATGTTCATCTACACCTGCTCATAAGCCCTGCTGCTGGTGCTATAAGGCATGTGCAGGTAGAGACCAGGCCTTTGCAGATTTTTTAAAACACTAAAGACCACCATCTAATATTTGTAAAGCTATCTCATACAGAATAATCAGCCACAAACACCTTAGGAACTACTGCTGATTAAGTGTCACATGATCAAAAATGTTACTCTCATTTCCTAATATGACATAACCGGTAGAGAAAGGAGAACTGTTCTCAAAATGCTGAAGGTGGCATTTTTAAAATGCATAGGCATTTTAATGTCACAACTAGTATGAAGCAGCAATCAACCATAATTTACTGAGCACTTCCTAAACCAAGTATTTTTAACTTATTAGATAAAGTAAAAGATGAACACCATGCTACTAACCCAAGACTGACCTAGGTTTGAGGGCAGAACTAGAATAGAACAGAAAACAATGGCTTGTTGGGATTTCAAGAATAAACATACTAAGAACTATAAGGAAACTTACTTAAAAACATCACCACACACCTATAGTTCAGAAACATATTAAGAAACAGAAAGCATTGTCTGTCCAGATTCTGGAGTGTAGACTGCCCAGATGGCACTCCTTCCAAGCCTGAGAACCGAAAGACCAGAGACGAATCCTAAAGCCCTAAATGGCATCTCACTGAGGTCTCTACTGAGACTGTGGGACCTGGGGGGTTCACAGAACTCAAGATCTAAATGAAGAGTCAGGAAAGGAGAAATAAAGGCAACGAGGCCCAACTCTTCCTCCAGCACAGCGGGGAAAGCCCGTGGCCACTGTCGCGGTCCCACCAGGGGGACGTCCATGCCAGCAGGGGCGCCCCGGGGGTCTCAGAACAAGGGAGCAGAGCCATCATTCGCAACCCCTCTACCGTGACAGAGAACTCAACGCTGTCTCGAAATAAGCCCCCAGGTTTGGAGCGGAGAAATTAAGCAGTGAGACATCACTGGGTCCAAATCCCAGGACGACCTCAGTGCTTGACACGCCCTTCCAGTGCGCAGGGACCCATCTGGACGGCTCCACGCGTACCTCATGTGCGTCTTGAGCGCAGACGGCTGCGAGAACCTGGCGCCGCACTCAGTGCAGCCGTAGGGCCTGTCTCCCGTGTGTGTGCGCTCGTGCAGCCGCAGCGCAGTCTTGGAGCTCAGGCCCTTTCCGCACTGGCCGCAGCGGTGCCGCTCGCCTCCACCCTCGTGCACCTGCAGCACGTGCCGCTTCACGTCCTTCTTGCGCTTGAACTTCTTGCCGCACAGCTCGCATGGGAAGTGGCGCTCGCTGCTGTGCACGTGGCGCTGGTGGCTCTTCAGGTTGCAGCGGTTGGCGAAGGTCTGGCCGCAGGTGTCGCAGCGGTACACCACTTCGGTGGCCACGCCGTGGCGGTGCTTGCTGTGCTTCAGGAAGCTCTTCTCATACAGAAACGCCTTCTCGCAAATGCTGCACTTAAAGTTGCTCTTCTTCTTCTCCCCTTCTTCGTCCTCCTCCTCCTCCTCCTCCTCCTCTTCCTCCTCCGGCCCTGCTTTCTTCGACACTTCCTCCAACTCAGCACCCACCTGGCAACCCTCATTTTTGGAAATTGGCTCCATCTCTGTGCCCACCCTGTCCGGGCTTTGGTCCTGGGGACACCTGTAGTCCCCCATGTCACCCTCAGCACTTTTCTGCTGCTCTCGGAGTCTTCTCGTATATTTCTTTTTAGGGATCTCCACAAAGACCTTCCTCCCAGCCAACCTTCCACTAGCTCTCCTGATTTTAGGGTAGGGAGGCTTAACTACCTCTTTCTTCTTGTCTAGTTTGTCCTTGGACTTCTTTGGTGGCAAATCTGAAGACATGCCATTGCTGGCTATCTCTCCTGGGTAGCCCAAGGAATCCGTGAGACCATTGGGGTGAGGGCCATCCATGGCCACACTTGCCCTGGGGGCAGGAGCAGCACTAACTTGGGAGCCACTGCTCACCTCCACCTCCTGGGACTCTGAGAAATTTTGCAACTCCAAAAGTACCGACTCTAACATCTGTTTTTTTAACTGAAAACAAGTTTCTGATAAGTCCAAACATTTCAGCTTTTCAGCCATTTCCAGCATTCGCTGCACCCGATCTTCTTCCACCTGTACCTTTGCAGTGTAGACAAACTCAAGAAATGAAGCAAAGTCAGCAACCTGCACTTCATTTAAGTAGACATTAGTCCTAGTACCATCCCCACTCTTCTCGTTAAGGAACACTTCCTTAAAAAACTTGCTGGTGGCAGCCAGCACTGCCTTATGGGCCATGAAGTCTTTGCGGACGCCCTGATACTCCACGCTGACTGTCACATCACACAGGTGACCCAGGAGGCGAAGCTCATGCATCTCATGCAGTAGGTTAAATGGGGAGGATTTGGATTCCAGCAGAACCGCACCGCTTTCCATCTTTCTTCCTTCCAAAAACAGCTTTGAAAAAGAAACAAGAATTATGCATGAGCAACCACTGAAGCAAAAGGACTAAAATTTATGAGGATTCCTTCAGTACTTGAGAAGATACAGACTCATTAACAATCTAGCATTACTCAGGTAAAGATTCGAATGACATTTTACTTCTTAGCACAGTTTTCTAAAGTGAAGTTCCTCATGCATTTTCCTAAGGTAATAAATTGGCATGAAAAAAATAGTGTATTCTAAGATTTGCTCCAGTGATAAACAAATGATGGAAGCTATGATTAGTGAAATACATTAACACAGTATTTTGCTCACCAAGGTCACTGTCTAATTTGCTTACAAATATAGACCCCAAAACTGTAAAAGAATTCATGGCAACAATAACGTCTAGTTCTTTGATCAGGACACCAGATAATTAAAACTCATAGCCACCACCATCTGGGAGCAAATCCAAAACCTTAGGGAATCATTTCTGCCTTTGAAAAGAACCAACTAAATAACTACTTTCCATGAGGAAAACTCGGAAAAGTAGTTCCCAACATCCTAAACTCCTCGTAATTTGAATTATTGTTACTCTACTGAAATAATGCAAGTTCCACAGCTTTTACAAGCTGTGTTCCTTTGAGCAAGCAACTTCTCTGAACCCATTTCCTCCTCTGAAGAAGGCTGACCGGCTGTTACCAGGGTTCCATGAGCCTGAAACTTGCTGGCTAATTGTTATTGGTTTCCCACACATAGGCCAAGGTGCTACAGTGATCCCCATTTCATAGATGAGGACCTAACAGGGTAAAGTCAATGGCTGGTTGGCATCTGAGCCAGGCCCTGGTAGGACTCCGGATTCAACTCAAACTACTCAACACCCTCTTCCCCTCAGCCTCGCCAAAGAGGCAAAGGGCTATCATTAGCCCCTAAATCTTTCCACTGCAGTGGGTATGCAAATTTCACCAACCCCACCCAAGGCCTCCAGATACATTCACCCGCATCATCATTTGTGCTGCTTTCCCCCAACTCCCTGAATATGTTTTCTCCACGAAGTTCGTTCCTGCCCTTCAGTTCCTGAATCTAGCTAGCTTCCTTTTTAATTCCTGTTACCATCCATCCAAAGCACGGTGCCTTCCTTCTAGCCTCCTTCGTCCAGATCACAGATGTCACCTCAGATTCACCATGTCTAGAAAAAAACTTGTCATCATCTTCCCTGCAAAACCAGTCCCACTCCTCTCCCCTTCTCTGGTCTCATCAAAGTTACCGCTCCCTACAACCACCAGTCCCCCAAACACGCAAAAGACTGCTCTCTGGGAGTTCCGCTGTAAACAAGTACCTGTGAGGTTTTTTGGGGTTTTTTTTTTTGTTTTTTTTTTGTTTTTGAGACAGAGTCTCGCTCTGTCGCCCAGGCTGGAGTGCAGTGGCACGATCTCGGCTCACTGCAAGCTCCACCTCCCGGGTTCACGCCATTCTCCTGCCTCAGCCTCCCGAGTAGCTGGGACTACAGGCGCCCGCCACCACGCCCAGCTAATTTTTTTTGTATTTTTAGTGGAAACGGGGTTTCACCTTGTTAGCCAGGATGGTCTCGATGATCTCCTGACCTCGTGATTCGCCCGCCTCGGCCTCCCAAAGTGCTGGGATTACAGGCGTGAGCCACCACGCCCGGCCTACCTATGAGGTTTGATCAATGTCGCCTGAAGGAGACGCCACAGTAAACTGTGAGAACACTGACAAAGCCTAAGCAAGGGATCTATAAGAGTGGGGCGGGGTTTCAGTGGTCCCAGCCCCAGCCTGGGGAAACAAGGCTGCAGAGGGCTGTCAGCCTGATGCCCATACACACTGCCAGCCCTGACTTCCCCAGACCTCTGCCAACAGGGCCCTCGAGGGGACCTGATTTCTCAATCAACAAAGTGGGTCTGAGCGCGATTTCCTATGTTGCTTGGCTACTGGAGTGCAGACACTGGAAGTGGCGACAGGGCCGTCTGCGGCCGGTGACAGCTGCGTGTCCGCCGAAGCTCATTGGCATTCTGGCCGCCTCCCAGTGCGCCCGGCATCTGCACCAACGTCGGCGGCCCCTGAATCCCCGAGGCTCACGGGGCCAGAACCCTTCCCAGGAGACGCTGCTACCGGCAGCCCCGTCCACGGCCACAGGGGCCGGGCTTCCAGGAGGGCTTAAAGCCGCCGCTGTCCTCGCCATCCTCACGGCACCTCCCACCCTGCCCGCGCCACTTGGCCTCCCCAGCGCCCGGACGCCGCTTGGCCACTCCAAAGACCACCCGGAGTACAAACTACTGCAGCCACAGAGAAGCCCCTCCTCGTCCTGACGCGCCGCCTCCCAACGCGGGCATCCGGGGCCGCGTGGATCAGGCCCTCGGGCCGCCCCCTGCCCCCGCTCCCGCATCCCCGAGACCCCGCAGTTCCTCAGAGCAGCCGGGGAGCGCGGACGACAGGAAGGCGGCGGCGGGCGGCGAGGGGCCGGGGCCAGGCCTGCGGGCCACGCACTCACCTTCCAGCCGGCGCCCCCGCTGCCGCCCCTGTCCGCTGGACCAGGCCGGTAGGAACGGCCGGCCCGGCTGGGCGGGGCGTGGTACCCTGCGCGGGCACCGCCGATTGGTCACTGAAGGCCCCTCCCCTACCGCGGTCGGCCCCGCCCCTGGCGGGGCTGAGGAAGCGGCTGAGCGCGCAAGTCGGGCAGCGTAGCTGTTTAGGCAGAGTTACCTGATCTGACGTACACGGGGCCGCGCGACTGACTGGCGACCCCGGATTGCGTCACCCGCCGCATTGCGTCACCCGCCGCGAGCCAAGACCTGCGCCTGCGTAGGAGACACCGACGTCTGCACTGCGGCACGCCACAGCGGGGCGGAGCCAGTCGCGAAAGGTCACGTGAGCGTTCGAGGCGCGTGGTCACTTTCGCGTCCGTTCCTGGCTTCTGGCCGCGAGGCGCCAGAGCTTCCTTGTCCCAGCAGCCTGCGGTCAGGGTGTGCCCTGCAGTTCGCTTCCTACTAAGAGCTGCTCAGGTCCCCGAGGCCGAGCGCACCCGCAGGGCACCGTGGCCACGCGAGGGACCTCGCGTAAAGCCGGGCTTGGAGCTGGCACTCGCCGTGGCTATTGGGGGTGCAGCCGCGCGCAGATGCCTCTACGGTTGCTGGAGAACAGGCGCCAGGCGGGGCGCGGCGCTCTCCTCTGGGGTGCTTTTTCCACGGTGCCCCCGCCCCTGCTGGGGGACCCGGCGCGCCAGGAGCCGGGACTGCACCCTGAGGTCTTTATTGCAGGGCTTTATTTTTCCAGGAGTTCCCTGTCACTACAGAATTCCTCAGAGACCCATCCACTCTTCTGGGGAAAGCACAATTAATGCCCTAAGATTCGCTGACTCCTCGAAATCTTGCTGTTTCCACCAATTCTTGCTCAATACTAACTAAAGCCCGCTTTGAAACACCTGCCTTAAGTCAGACTTCCAGTTTTCCATAAACTGACTGCCTTTTGCTCCCAACCATTGCTAAAGCTTTGCCAGGTCATGCTGTCCCTTACTGTGGCCCGCAGTTAACTCAGCCTTGTCTTATCGATAGGTTGAGTTTGTAATGTTTGGGGACTGTCAAGACAAGTACAAATTTAAAATAAGAGGTTTATTACTTCCTGTTGAAAATAAGAGATTTCCCTCCCTTTTTCTTTGAACATTTACTTTTAGAAAACTGGTAATTAGTGTACGTACTTTTTCCACTCTTTGAAATATATAAATCCTTTTGAAGACTAGGCCTTTTTGTCCGCTTTTTAACCTAGATATATGTTTCTCTAGGACCTTAAGTATCAAGGGAACTAATGCCCCTATCTCCCAGTTTTAATGGGAGAGTAGGAGCCTAACTTCAGTGGGCCCTTTGCTCCAACTTACAAAATTATCTCATAAAGATACAAGTTTCTTTTTCCTCTAGATAAAGCCAATTGGCTAACACAAAGGATCACCCCAATATCAGGTTAGATGAACTGTGTGTGATGAAAAGTGCTGCCAAGTTCCTTTGAGAACTACTTATTGTTTATCTTGAAAACGTGTGTAATGGATTGCTGGGCTGCACAAAAGAGTGGGGTTTCTGTCTTTGCAGTCTCTTAGTGGATTGCCTGTGATGGGTATCACATTCTAGTTTAATGCTTATTCAATTAAAAAGTGTTTTCTTTCTCCACTACCTTTCTGAAGAGGGTTGGGAGATTGTACTTTTAATTGTATTTCCTGAACAGGAGCCAAGTTCCCACACATAGTAGGTGCTCAATAAATATTTGAAGAATGGATGAGTGACAGAAATCTTTCTTAGGCCGACTCTCTTTATATTTGCATTCCATGATTTGAAGAAATTGGAATGGATGCAGTTTTCACTCATGGCTCCAGCAGGCCCGGAATCATGTTTTATGATTTTGTTTTGCATTACAAAAAGGTGGCCAGGCACGGTGGCTCACGCTTGTAATCCCAGCACTTTGGGAGGCTGGGGTGGGCTGATCACTTGAGGTCAGGAGTTGAAGACCAGCCTGGCCAACATGGTGAAACCCCGTCTCTGCTAAAATACAAAAATTAGGCCGAGTACGGTGGCGTGCACCTGTAATTCTAGTACTTTGGGAGGGCGAAGTGGGCAGATCACCTGAGGTCAGAAGTTCAAGACCAGCCTGGCCAACATGGTGAAACCCCTTCTCTACTGAAAATACAAAAAGTAGCCAGGTGAGGTGGCACATGCCTGTAATCCCAGCTATTCAGGAGGCTGAGGCAGAAGAATCGCTTCAACACGGGAGGTAGAGGTTGCAGTGAGAGGAGATTGTGCCACTGCACTCCAGCCTGGGCAACAGAGCGAAACTCTGTCTCAAAAAAACAAAACAAAATTAGCCGGGAGTGGTGGCAGGCACTTGTAATCCCAGATGCTCAGGAGGCTGAGGCAGTAGAGTCACTTGAACCCAGGAGATGGAGGTTGCAGTGAGCTTAGATCATGCCATTCCACTCCAGCCTGGGCAATAGAACGAGACTCCATCTCTGATTACATTAGCTAGCATTCAATGCTGAAAGGATTGCTTTAGTTGAGTGTCTTAATAGCTTTAATGCCTAACCAAAGAAAGAAACAGCATATGATAATCATATATTTTATATTAAAATTATCTTTAGAAATGCTACAGGAATTTATAAACTAGATCAGGTTCCAAGGTAGAAATTACAACAAGCTTATTCAAAGTAACTTCTGGAAATGAATAAGGTAAAAAACACCAGCCTAACACAAAAGTAGCAAAGTATATGGTAAACTAAAAATAAAATTCTAAGCCTCCCAGCTGACTGAACAGACTCCTTCTTGGCCAAGAGGGAGAAAATAAACCTTAAAAACCGAGTTCCTGGCCATGATGGAACAAGAGGTTGGACAGGCCTCATTTCTGTGCATCACCCATCCTAGCATTAAGGTTAATATAGAGGTCATAAGACTCACGGACTCTGTGGCAATACTAAATGATAAACAATGAAGGGCCATGCCCGGCAAGGGTTGTCACGCACCTCTACACTTCAGGAAGAAACTATGCCCTAACTGCCACAAGGTTTTTATTCTCTAGCAGCCAAACAAGCACTGGCTTCTAGATAAGCAATATTCAAACACTGTGCATCTCATCCACCTCCACATGCTGACGCCCCCCATCCCCCGCCATGCCACTTCCACAAATAATTACTACTTTGATTGGACCAGAGGCTGACTGCAGTAACTTTTTCCTGATGGGAAACAACCGAACAGGGGCTGATTCTGGCGGTTTACAGAGGCTGCACACAAGTGCATTAGTGTCCTGAAAAGACCTTTCAACATATAGGGTTAAGTGTAATACATGAATACATGTAAATGCTAAGAGTCCACCCCAAAGTAAACATAAGTCACCTGTAACATGCATGTTTGTCCAGTAAGCATGGGTCAGGATGCGTTTCATGAATATTCATAGCTCTTCCTGTACTTGGCTAAGCCCTTCAGCTTGAATGCCTGTCTTAGGCCCCCTTCCCTCCAGGTGCCTGCCTTTTGAGCTTCTGCCAGAGGCTATGCTTCCCAGCCTGTCAGAAGGGCCACCTTGCAGGTTATCACCCTTTGAAGAAATAAAGCTCTCCTTTCTAAGTTTATGTTTGTTATTTTTTTAAAAATAATACGAATAGACAATTCACTTGAGAGTGTGAATGGCATACTTCACTGACAATGGAATACTATAAAAACAATAATAAACCACTGATAAAACATGAAACTGACAAATACAGTGTTTCATGCTGCAGAACTCTGCACGAGGAAAGTACACGGGAGTGAACTTTTATGTAAGGGCGTTCACTGCAGTGCACTTTTATTAGTGAAACTTTGGAAACAATCTCACCTATAAGAAGATGGTCAATAATTTGATATATCCAAGCACTGGATTATTATGCCGGTCATTAAAACAACGTTTAAAAATATGTGTAATAGCTTGGGGAAATGCTCACCATGTTACAATGAGTAAAGACGGCTACACTATTTTACACAGGGCCTGATTTGGTTTGAAAACAAATCTATAGAAATAGACTGGAAAGAAATGTATCAAATTCTAAACCGCGCTAGGAAGAACGCGGAAGCACGCGCAACCCCGGCGCCCTACCCACTAGACGTCCTCGCTGTCCCTCACCTGCACGGCGGGCGCACGCTCACAGGCTCGTGAGGGCGCGGCCGGTGGGTCAGGCTGGGCGGCGCTCCCCGCCCATTGGCTGTCCCGTAGTCCGGCCCCGCCTCTCCCCGCCTTCTGGAGCTGCTGGTATAGTTCCTTCCAGGGCTCCTTGGAGACGGAGGGCGGGGTTAGGGCGCCGGAGTCACATGGTGCGCGGGATTACTAGCTGACAAAAGCGTCCTCCGAAGGGTCCTGAGCGGTCGCAGGGTAGTGACGTCGGCTGTATCCGGGAGACTGGAACCTGCGGTTGAGTGCCAAACCAGCACGACCCCCTGCGTCTTGGTTTCGGACTGGTGGCCAGCGGGGTCTGGGCTGTGGTTTTACCCAGCTCCTTTGCGGAGCTGCTGTCCTTTCCTCAACATCCCTACTCTGCTGGGCAGCCTACCTCGGTCAGCACGTTCTGGCGAGAGCTGCCCATGGGCGCTCTGGGTTCCGAGAGCTGCTTAGGGCGTGGCGTTCTTGTCATGGGGGAAGAGCAGCCCTCAGAAGAGCGGCGGCCGCGCTCACAGGGAGCCCGGCTCGGGAGAGGGAGCCCCAGGAGGCGTGTGGGCTCTGATCGAGAAAGAACGCCACTGCCTCGTGGGGGCTCTTCCTAATGTGCAGATTCCAAGGCTCTACAGTGCTGCAAAATAGATTACAGTCCAACATCAAATTAAGCAGCTGGGGTTCAATTCAACAGTTGAGTTTTAACACACGCCTTTACCTGCTTTAAAATTGGGCAAGGTGTCACAATGTTAAGCCATTTCTCACAAGGCTCGTTGGTTATGTGTAAGATTTTTTGTTTTTTGATACGGAGTCTCACTGTCGCCCAGACTGGAATGCAGTGGCGCGATCTTGGTTGACTGCAACCTTCGCCTCCTGGGTTCAAGCGATTCTCCTGCCTCAGTTTCCCGAGTAGCTGGGATTACAGGCGCCTGCCACCACGCCCAGCTAATTTTTCTATTTTTAGTAGAGATGGGGTTTCGCCTTTTTGACCAGGCTGGTCTTAAGTTTTGCATCATGGATCCCTCCTCTTACCTAGTCGCAGGCTTTTGTCTACAGGACAAAGTAACTTTCTCCAGTTTTCTGTTTGCTCTTTAAAGGAGAGACTGGGCCCTAAGTTGGCAAGGTGATAGGGGAGGCAGGGCTGGTGTTCAAGGTCGACCAAAGCAGCATCTAAATCTGCTCTTCCCCCAAATTGTCCAAATCAGCAGCAACAGGTGTGCACCTTCCAAACTTGCAGCAGACCACATTCAGAAGTTTCTTGATTTCCTGGTGTTCTGGGCATAGCTGGATCAGAGGTAACGGGTTCACTAGGACTCCTCAGCTTCACTTAATGTCTATTTCAGCTCCCCCGGCCTTCCAATGTCTCTTCCAGATATCTCCAAGCTACTCTCCCCTTCATCTCCTCCGCCCCCAGGCCCCAACTCCTGCCCCTCCCACCCCAGCCCCTGTTCTCCCTGCCCACCCCGTACCCCACTGGAGTGGGTTTTCATCAAACCCAAATCAAAGAAACCAACAGACCTTGCTGTCACCACTACTCCAGTACCTGGAAGTTGAAGCGAGGGAGAGCCGGTGAAACACAGAAAGCAGAACGCCTTCTGTTCTTCACACCACAGGGTTTGTGGACGTGGCCACTATAAGAACAAACTCGCACTGCGTGCTGATTACACTCCTCAGCATAATTAATTTCTTAAACTTTCTAGAATAACTTAAAATTTACAAAAAGTTGTAAACATAAAAACCAGTAAACTCTTCACCTTCATCTGCCTTATAATTAAGGCAGCGGCAGCGCGCTGGACAGAACGGGAGGGGCTTGCGCTTTCCGCCGTTGGGAAACCCCACCCACAGGGACGAGCCGAGCCATCTGCCTGTAACTGCTGCACGGCCGGTTGGTGATGTGTCCCAGAAACGAAGGAGAAGGGTGCCACGCACACCTGTCTTGCCTTCCCGGGTGGCGGGGGCATGGCAAGGGCGGAGCTTCCCGCTGTGCCTTTAGAGTCCGCCGGCAACCAGGCTAGTGTGGGTGGGGACGCAGTGCCCTGTGCCCTATCCGCCCTGCCCACTGGGGGTCTGGCCCGGACCTGAGGGGCAGTAGTTGGGGCCGACCCGCGTCCTCTGGCCCTAATAGTGAACACAGTCTGCCCCATTCAAATCCTTTTCCTCTCTTAGGATTACTGCTGTGTGTCAGTGTCACACACCCCAAACTGATAATGGCTTAAGATGAGATTTATTTCTCATTTAAAAATAAGTCTTAGGTTGAGTGAGCTGGGCCTATTTTGGTGTTTACACATGGGACCTAGGCTCCTTTTAGCTTAGCATTATCCTACCTCTAGGGTATAGCTGCGCTGTTCTCTTGGCCAAGACTGAGCCAGAGCCTGTGGTCAGGTCAGCATAACCTTTCCAGGCAGCAGGATAGAGGGGGGAAGAAAGAAGGGTCTGTTGAAGGAAAATTCCCACAAGTTCAGTCCTTGTATTACATTGGCCAGAACTTAATCACGTCAGGCCTAGCTACAAAGTGAATGAGAAAGTCAAGTATTTAAGATGGGTCCCTTGTCTCTCAAAACACTGGCCTTCAGATCATAGAGAAGGGAAGGGGTGTCAAGAGGAAACAGCTACCCATGTCACTGTGCTCATCAGAATTCTTATCCTTCTCAAAATTTCCCATTCCAATATCTTGATTACCCTATCCCAAACCTAGCACACTCTTACCAAAGACAACTGGGGAAGCTGCAGCATGGCAGGCACATCATCTATTGGTCCAACTTCTACAGGGTTTTCTATTCTTTACATTGGAGAAATGCAATTGGGTTTGGCCTTTAGGATCAGTAAAAGCAGCTTCTAGTTCTGATGTCCTCCATCACAGTTTCAGTGCTTCTTCCTCTCAGAATCAGTACTGATTCACTTTCTCTTTATGAATGAGTTTAATATAGTGGCTTCATTTAAAAGCAATTATTAGCTAACTCTAGTATTTCATCTGTTCTCATCAATTCTCAGCTAAGGTGCTAAGATAGGGCCCAGTCATCTGTTAGGTGATTCTGCTACATCCTAAGGTGATGTATCCTAAAAGACAACTAGGGTGCTTTTAAAAACTGCCCATGCCCAGCCCTACCCTCAAAGGTTCAGGCAAACAATTAACCAGTGTGGTGGCATGTGCCTGCAATCCCAGCTACGCAGGAGGCTGAGGCACAATAATTATTTGAACCCAGGAGATGGAGGTTGCAGTGAGCCAAGATTATGCCACTGCACTCCAATCTGGGTGACAGAGCAAGACCCTGTCTCAAAAACAAACAAACAAACAAAAAACAAAAAAAAAAACCCCTATCCACCACCACACACACAGACTCAAGCATGGTTGGGTCTGCAGTATGGCCTTGGCACAGGTAATTTTCAGTGTCCCAAGGGATTCTAGTGTGCATGGGGTTGTGAATCACAGTTCCAGGTGGGTCAACTGTGTGCATACCGGTGCCTGGGGTAGGTACTAAGCCCTGATCCTCACCCCTGTGCGGGTGCTTCCTATTATGCTTTCTGCCTTTAGCCTTCCTCCTCCCTCAAAACCTGGTCAAACACATCAGACGGGGGGAAAGAAGCAACATGTATATTATTAAATTATTTGTCAGAATTTCCAGAATCAGAGTCTCTACTGGGCAAGTAGAAAAATAGAAAAGTTTACTACTTTGAAAAGGAAACTATCACAAACAAGTATATATTCAGGAAAGGGACTCCTAGAACTTGAGCAACAAAAAAAGAGTTCAACCTCAGCACAGTGGAGTCTGCAGTGTCTCCGCAACAACAGAAATGAACTTGTGTTCCTCATATCCTTGAGAGTTGAGGTTTGCATTTCTCTACAGAGCTAGGGCTGAATGAAGCAGAGACCTCTGCCACCCCCACTAGCTGGCCCAATCCTGGAAGCGGAAGCAGTCACTTGCGATCTTCCACACTGTGTTGCTGGGTGAGGCCTGGGCGGTCAGGATGAAGTTCTGGTTGAAGTCCCGTTGTTTGTTCCCCTCAAACTTCACTGATCCACAGATCACAACAAGGACTGTGGTCTGGCTCGGTGTGGCTTCATCATGTACAGGCTGGCAGTCTACCACACTGATTTGGAACTCGCTGGAAGGCAACATTTCAAAAAACTCACTCAAGGATTCTTGTCCTGAAACAGCATTGCCATTCCAGACCAGGGTGGCTGTGCCCATGTACAGGCGGGAGAGCAAACGCCGCCGCTTATCCATGGTGGTGTAGTAGACGTTGACAAACTCCTCAGCAGCTCTGCAGGCCTGATCCACGTAGGTCTTGAAATCCACAGATGCCATTTCTGGTTCTATGGAAGAAGGGCTCCACCAGGGTATTTCCTCTGCCTTGGGGAATCAGGGGCTGCAGGGAAGTAAGGTTGAAGAGAACCCATGTGAATGCCAAAGTTCATTCTGCCCTGACAATGGAACATTCCTCCTTTTCTACTACTGGCAAAATAGTTACAGACTGCAGAACAATGACTGTAGGCTCAAATAGTACCCAACACCTAAATGTCTAATTTTACCAAGCCTCAGTTTGCTCATTGTTAAGATGGGATTACCACTGTGGCAAACTGAGACAGTATACATTGTGTTTAGTTAAAAACATTTAGTTATAGTCAGCACTCCATATCTGAGGGTTTTGCATCCACAGATTCAAGCAACCTCAGGGCGAAACCTGCAAATATATTGGGCTGACTGTGCTATGCCATTTTGTTTTTGTTTTTGAGACTGAGTCTCACTCTGTCACCCAGGCTGGAGTGCAGTGGCATGATCTCGGCTCACTGCAATCCCCCACCTCCGAGGTTCAAGGGATTCTCTTGCCTCAGCCTCCCAAGTAGCTGGGACTACAGGTGCCCACCGCCACGCTTGGCTAATTTTTGTATTTTTAGTAAAGACAGGGTTTCGCTATGTTGGCCAGTCTGGTCTCAAATTCCTGACCTCAGGTGATCTGCCCGCCTCAGCCTCCCAAAGTGCTGGGATTACAGTCATGAGCCACCGTGCCTGGCCTTAACGCCATTTTATATCAAGAACTTGGAGCATCAGCAGATTTGGTCTGTTGCAGGGGTAGGGGGACTGCTGGAATCAATTCCCAGAGGATGAGGAGGGCTGACTGGACCATTAATTTTTTAAATCACACTTTATAAAATAGAGTACATTTGACTATGGAAGGCCACTCTTTCCTGAATGCTTGCAACAGACATGACTGCCCCTTGGTAAAGACAGTGGACCATTTAGAAGGGAAGAGTGGTCACTGGCTCAATAAAGGCCAACCAAACCAACGAAATGCTCGTCAGCTGCTGAGTCTGGGAAAGTCTATCATGGAGCTCACTCAAGAGGAACCAGGAGGGCAGAGAAGGCAGGTTTCTTAAGAGGGTAGAAACACAAATGACATGAGGACAGAACCAAAATGGCAGCCATAATCCCCATGGTAAACTGGAAGCAGCAAATCTCTTGGGTGAGTGGGGATTAGAAGGGAGGACACCCAGCTTACATAGGTACTAATATCCACCACATCAGTCCTGTGGAGCCACAGTGCCTCCACAGAAAGACATGTTAAATTTCAAAGTTCTTGGGTGTGTGGGCACAGAATGTGTACTATAGCTGAAATGTCACACTGTCCCCCCAATAAAAAAGTAAAAAGCATAAAAAAAAATTGACATTTACTTTTTTCAGGGTACAGGTACAACTGTTACGTTATTTTCTCCATAATTAAAATATTTCACTTAAAATAGAAGACATTACTAAAATACTGGATTACTAAAATAGAGGACATTACTAAAATAGTTTATACTTACAAACTTAAATAGTGATTTTTTTTTTTTTCATTTCAAAAAAAGACCTTTTTTTTAAATGATTAGCTTATGAAAGCGATAAAACATTCCACATAGGGCTGGAAAGAGCCAGGTTCTTTTAACGGCTGCAAAGGTGGTGCATTGCCTCTGGTAAAGGGCTGGCTGGGAGGGAAGCTGTCCTAAAAATGAGCAGTTAAGAGCCAATTTCAGACCTGGGTCTTTCCACGCCCTCCACAGACCTCAAAGTGAAGCCTCAACTGTACTCTGAACTAAGTACAGCGGTCCTTCGGTATCTGTGAGGAACTGTATTCAGGACCCCCGAGGATACCAACACCTGCTGATGCTGAAGTCCCTGATAGAACGGTGTACTGTTTGATACAACGTATGCGCAGCATCCTCCTATGTACCTTAATCACCTGTAGGTAACTTATAACACCTAATACAATGTAGAAGGGATGTAAATAGTTGTTATACTGTATAGTTTAGGAAATAATGACAAGAAAAAAAAGCCTCTACATGTTCAGTACAAAGGCATTTTTCTTTTTCTGAAGAGTATTTTTGATTTGAGGTTGGTTGAATCCACCCCACGCGGAACCCACGAAGAAGCAGCGCTGTGTTTGCTAAGAGCTTCACATATATTACCTCATTTAAATGTCACCACAAATGAATGAAAAAGGTATTACTATAACAATTTTACAAATGAGAAAAGGGAAACCTAGGGCTGGATCAAGGTAATGACGGTTAAGAGCATTCCTGATCTATCATTTACAAGACTAGACTGAGGGCTGAAATTTTGTCAAGACGATGCTGTCCTTTTACTCGCGTAAGCAAGTCTCCATGAGGACAACTCCAGGACTGCCGGAGTGGGAATTTTCTCCCAGGGACCCCATTTCTCTTTGGCTGGAATTCCCGATCTCCACCTCACTCCTCTTCCCTCCATGGCACCAGTCCCCCCATCATCTCAGAAATGCCCCTCTTCCCCGCCCCTGGCTGTCCTTCCAAACACAATCTAACAATTGGCCACGCCCCCACACTCCATAGAAGGACCATCTCCACTTTTGGTTCTCAGTTACCTATGGGGCTGTCAGCCCCGCTGCGTCAAATCAGAAAAAGAACCAGACCTTGAGGACTGGAGTAAGAGGCTGTGAAGATCGCCGCCTCCTCCCACGGCCCGCACCGTCGAGTGTCCAGAGCTGGACGGGAGAAGCTACCACAGTGGCATTTCCTGCGAGTCGCCTTTAATTCAAACCTAGACAGACGCACGCCCTGCCCTGCCCTCCTCAGACCCGAGAGCTGCTCTGCGAGGGGACGCGCCTCTCCTCATTGAAGAGAATTCGCTGCCACGCGTTTTGCACAGTAGAGAGGCAACTCTACCACGTGGACAAAGGTACAGCCGTGTCTTATTCCCGACAATGGAGGAGGGCGTGGGGTATGCACGAGAGGCTGTCTCCGGGGTCAGACCGCCGGGGGGACTGCAACCTACCTGCGCGGCGACGTCCAGGGTCAGCGCGGGCCGCTGCGCCCACGGTCGGGATGCCCCCCGCGCGGGCCGCAGCTCCACCGAGGGGCCGGCCGCGGAGGTCACAGGGTGGGCCCACCGAGGCCTCGGGTAGGGGCACGGGAAGAGCCGCCTTTCTTCCCTCCTCTTCCTTCTTGGAGGCTTACTCTGGGTCACCGGGGCCCCACAGCCTGGGGACTTTCCGGCGCAGTTCCGCGGCTTCCCGCGCGCTGCTAGCCGGACTCCGCGCAGACGCGAGCGCTCCGGCCCCGCCCCCTCTCGCATTCCCGTGACGGGCAGCGAGGTTAGCCAGTGGGACTGCGAGCCGGAAGGCTATCTCCGCCCGTGTGTGGCTTATAAGAGGTGGTAGCTTCCGGGAGTGTCACCTTCCCAGAAACCCCGGCAAATCCGCCGTCGAGTTTTTATTGGTCCAACAGGGTCACAGACCCCGGCCCGTCTGGTTAGGTGGGATCCCTGATTGGGCCAAACCTCTCAGGTCCCGCCCCTAGATCCTCGCTGTTCTTTCCGCTGCGAGGAGGCCGCTTGGCTGGAGAGGGAGGGGACGTTGTGTGGGGTTGGGTGAAGTGCTTTCACCTAGTCCCGCATGCCCTTGTATTGGAGTGATTTCAGTTAAAAGGCTCGTGAAACGTCACTACTTGATGCAGTCACGGCCAGCAGCAGCTGCCTGACCCAGCCGAGGCCTTCCGTATGGCAACATGTGAGGCGCCGCGGTGCTTGAGGCCACAGCGAGGGCAAGGCCGGCCGCGCCCTGTGGCATGCGCGTGGCGGAGTGCCTGAGCCGATCGCGCTCCTTAGGAGCTTAAGCCACTTAGAGGCGATGTCCTGGTGGACACAGAGAAAGCCAGTTTTAGTCACATGGGAAATGTAGCTAAGAGTGGGAGGAGACTGGGGCGAGGGTAGGACGTGGGTGAGGCGGGGGCTTGACGGCGGCTTCCCACTGCCCTGAGGCCTGAGGTGTCCCGGGAAACGCGGGCCCGTCAGGAGTTGGGATTCTGTTATTCCGCGTCCCTAGCTAAGTTTCAGCTGTTCTGGAATGAGGACTGGATTTTTACTGAACTTTACCAACAGGCTCAACAGGATATAACCATTCAGTGTGGAGGTTTGAGAAACTGTAGCTTGTAAATTAAAAGAAAAACCTCATTTCTTTAGACAACATTTTCAGCTCCATCTGCTGGTCTGAGGCTGAAAAATTAATTGCAAAGCCAGGAGAGAACTGGGGCTAGATGAAGTGAAGTAGTTTAACCTGTGCTTTCTTGGCGTCCCATCGGCTCCCTTTGCTTGCATTCCTAAGAGAATCTTGGTCTCAGATTTCAGGACACATTGAAAACAGTTGGGCTGTTTAGTATAGGCCACCCCTCCCCCCCCCCGCTCCCTCCCCCCCACCCCACGCACACACTTCAGTTAAGTAGGTGGAGAGTTTGGATTATTAAAAGGACAAGTTGGAGGCTGAGCAGAGAGGGTGAAGGAGCATTTGCGGTGCTTTATGAACTGAAATGACTTTATGAACCCCAAGGCAGTGATACTTGGATTGATCTAAATCGGCATGGATGGAATGGAAGTGGGAATGAGAGTTGATCTACTGCACGCTCAGTAGTTTGGATGTTGTGCTGCTTTTGTTTCATATATAATAAGTCCCTTTCATTTCTTTCACATAACTTATTGGGGGAGGTACCATTATTTCTGATTTCATAGACAAAGAGGCTGACAAAGAACCATCCTGGTGTCACAGGGTCAATTCATACCTAGAAAAGCTGGTTAGAAGAACATTAGGACGTTAGAAGAACGTTAATGAAGCTCCAAGGCCTTTTAAAAATGCGAGACTTTAGCCTTGAGAGGCAGCTGTTCTGCCTTGTAGGTTTGTGGGGTCTGCCTTTTAGGTTAGGGTCCTTTTAGGTTTGTGTCTCCAGCATATAGAGTTGTGCCTGACCCATAGCAAGGGCTCAATAAATACTGTCTGAATGAACAGACAAGCCTGGGTTCAAATCATTGCTCCTCAACTGCATGGTTGTGATGATCTGTCCTCAACACACTCCCTGCTCTCTTTGGAAGCAACCCTGGCTTTTATTCCCCCTATGATCCTGGAGTTTGGGGACGTCAGAGACATCCCTGGTTCCAAAGGGCATACAACTGGCACTGTATGCGTTGAGCACAGCTGAGGGTGGTGGGAGGCCCAATTAGGGCCATTGAGCCTGGAGGTGTTTGCTGAGGGATTCTGGGAAAGGATATTTTTCTCCCTTCCCTTCTGGACCCATGGTGTGTAGATAGCACTGCTGCAGCCATCTTGCTGCCCTGAGTGGTAGACCCTTGATGATGAGGCAGACAGGAAAGCTGGGAAGGAATCAGGCTCTTGATGACTATGTTGGGAGTCAAATCATCCCTCAAGTTTGGACTTTTTAGTTTCAAGAGCCAGGAAATCCCTTTTATCTTTTATACTGTTTAAAATTGGGCATAAACATAAAGTTATTTACAACTTGACTAGTGTGGCTTAAGCATTAGCAGGGTGGCTGTGGCAAGTGAGTTACCTCTTTGGGGCTCAGCTGCCTCCTCTGTAGAATAGGGGCAATGGTCAAATCCATCTCCTTGGGCTGACGTGAGGAGCGAAGGAAACAATGCAACGCTAAGTGCTTCATATGGGGCAGAGCACGAAGTAGCATCCAGAAAGCATTAGGAAAGCAGAATCATGCTTTGACATTTTGCATCTACAGCAGCTTCCTTATCTGCCAACAATCCCTCCAATGACTGGCTTTTAAACTTGGAAGAAGTGTATTGACAAATTGGTGGGATTTGTCACCAAATTGCACGGGCACCTTCTGAAGACGAGCCCAGTGGTTTAAGCAGCCAAGGAGCCAGTGGTCCCATGTGCAGCATGAAGTCCGTCTGGGGAGGACGGGCACATCTGGTCACACAGGCAGAGTCCTTGGCAGCTCTGACGCCCAGGCTTGACTTAAGGATATTTAAGTCTGTAAACACAGGATTGATCTTTTCCCTCATTGTCAATGTTGTTCTCTGGTGCAGGATCTTAACAGCATTTGTTTGCCATGAGAGGCTGTGTGACTTGGAGCCAGTCGACCTACAGTGACAGCAAAGCAGTTGTGACTCTCATGCACTGACACCAAAAACACTTTTTTTTCCCGTCTCTCGGCCTTAGCAGGATCATCTGAGCCACTGCCAGTTCAGAGTGAGCTGGGCTGCTTTTCCAGGAGGACAGTTGGGGACCTGACTTTTGAGGAGATTCTGAGGTTTACCGAAGGAGCAAACCTTACGGGGTCAGACAGTGTCTTGTGAAATCTGAGCTCTGCCTTCTCTGTCCCTCAGTTATTGCCTCTGTAAAATGGGGGTGTGGACACTGTAGACATTAAATAGCAGTGTATCAAGGAGGCACCATCTGGAGCATTTGCCCAGCCTGCAGTGATGCCATTTGTCTGAGAAGGTTGTAGGGATCATTTCTCGTTTGGATCTCAGCCCTCTTCCCAGCTCAGCCATCAGCCATCTGGAATTGTGGGAGAGGTCAGACGGCTGCAAAGCCTCTATGTGGAATTGGAACTAAATATGCATATTTATCAGTGTTTAATGGAAGACTGCAGGATGCTTGCAGAGTCTACAGAAGGCACGGGTAAGGTAGCTCTTGGAGTCTGGGAACAAGAACTGGACAGTGGATGCCTCAAGGGCTGAGTTGGACTGACAGAACTGTGACCAGTGTCTAGCACCTGGGATTCTCCACTAAAGTCAGATTCTCAGGAAAGAGTTGGATTGGCCCAACTCCAGTCATGTGCCACCCCTTTGCTGCCTGGGAGGGATGGGTGGCCTGAGGGATAGTCCCACCAAAAACACCTGGGGAGGAAGTTTCTCAAAAGAAGTAATGTGGAGGAGCTCTTTCCAAAGGAAGGAGGGGGGATTCTGAGAAGGCAGAAAGAACTGAGGCCAAGAGCACAAACAGAGGATGAAGCAGAGGTCAAGGCCATGTGACCAGAGAGAGGAGAGAACTGGAGCAAGACATGTATGCACACATGGACACATGCACACATGGACACTCACATATGCACACTTACATGTACACACACGCACACACGAGCTATGGAGAGTGGTTGCATGGATTCCTTACTGTGATGGATTACATTTTCTGAAAATGGCCACAAAAAAAAATTTCTGGTCCCATGTCCTCATCTGGAACCTTACCTTGCCATCCCCCATCAGGAGATGGTGTTGAGTCCTTCCCTTGATCAGGCAGGCCTTTGTGACTGTGTGAGCTCAGGCTAAATGGTGTTACATGGCTGCCAAGGTTGACCTATAAAAGGAGATACAGCTGGTGCTGCTCTCTAGCTGTACATGTCCCTGGAGCCCAGTCTGTGCTGCAAGCAAAGCCCAGCTCCAGCTGAGCCACCCCACAGCAACATGTGCCCAGTAGCCAGTTGTGTGAGTGGCTTGTGTGAACCATCATGGTCCCAGGTTGGCCTGGCTTGGAGAGAAATGAGCCTACCCTGCCATGCCCCATCCAAACTGCAGATGTGTGAGCAAAATAAATGATTGTTGTCATGCTAACCTACTAAGTTTGTAGTGGTTTGCTATGCAGCAAGAGAGAGTTCTTACTCATTACTTTCCAAGTCCTTGCTGTGCTCCTGCCCCAAGGCTCTAGGGAATAGCCTAGTGCTGGCAATAACTCCTTTTTAATTTATGTCTGACCTGGGTTTGCCACTTACTGCTAATGGAACCTTGAAAATAGGGCCCCTCGGCTAGGCACGATGGCTCATGCCTGTAATCCCAGGACTTTGGGAGGCTGAGGTGGGCACATCATGAGGTCAGGAGTTTGAGACCAGCCTGGCCAACATGGTGAAACCTTGTCTCTACTAAACATACAAAAATTACCTGTGAGTGGTGGCAGGTACCTGTAATCCCAGCTACTCAGGAGGCTGAGGCAAGAGAATTGCTTGAACTTGGGAGGCAGAGGTTGCAGTGAGCTGAGACCACGCCATCACGCCATTACACTCCAGCCTGGGCAGCGAGACTCCATCTCAAAAAAAAAAAAAAAAAGAAGAAAAGGCCCCTCAAGGCCTTACATAGTGACGCTACCTCAACGAACTCACCACAGTCCTGAGGCTGGCTTTGTCCTGATTTCTGAGAAGGGGTCCATTGGCCAGGGACAGTCACAGGAACGAGCTCACAAGGCTGCACTCCAGAGCGGGTGTTGGTTGGTTCATCTACAGCCAGAACCAACTTCCTAGGGCCTAAGCGGTGTGTGTTCATGTGTTCTCTATGTGAGCAGGTGCAGGTGGCTATAAGAGCATGGGCCAGAACAAGAAAGCACAGTAGATGGCATGATCCCAGTGTCCAGGGGCACAAATTGACAGGGCCTGAAGGATCTATGTTCTCAGGAAGGAGCATGGTCACCAGGGAGACCAGATACCCCACAGTCTGGTGACCACAGTCCGTTCCCACCAGCCCTGCCCACATTTGCCCCTGTGAATTATCCCACCCCTTTTTTTGGGCGTTTCCATATTCTGGTGGTGGATATTTTAATTTATTCCCCTCGTGGGCTGGGAGCCTCTTTTCTTTTAAAGGTGACATTGTATAGGTATGTTCCAAGTCTTACTGACTTTTAACTCTCAGGGACACTGTTATTTCTCTGCTTCTAAGCCGGTTTTATAAATTACTGTGTAGGAAGTGCCTAGCACATGGTACATGTCTTAGTTTGGATTCCCCAAAAAGTCGATCTGAAGCAGGTATTTGGTGCAAGTCATTGATTTGCTAGGCATAGGGGTGTGGGGAATTGGGATGGGTGAGGAGTAGATTACCCAGGCTGCTACCACTGTGGGTGACTGGATCCTCATTATGCTGTGCAGCTCCTCATTGAACAGCATAGAACACATGCTTCAGAATTATTCCCCCTGGTGCTGGGAGCATGTGGGCACTGTGGAATTTACACACAACTCCTGAGAGTTGAAGGCTGCTGGGGAGGGTGTCATTGTCTGGCAAAAGGGGGGGCAGAGAAGATTTTCTTCCACTGGCCTGGAAAAAAGCCCTTAGCCATTTGGAAATCAGCTGGAGCCCCCTGAAAAGGGAAGTACCAGGCCTCAGACAGGCACTGAAGGTGTCAATCATAGCAGGCATTGTAAGTGGCTGCATAAGCAGTTTCTGGAGGACCCGGCACATTCAGTGTCCTTCACAAGCAACCCCGTGGTGACCTTGGGCATAGCCTTGGAGGTGGGTATTCCTATGGACCCAACCGTGCAGGCCAATTGTAGATCTGAGTGGGAAGGGGCTGTGAACCTCATTAAGCCATGGGTACTCGGAGCTGATGACACAAAGGAAAGGTAAGATGTATGATCCCTGCTCTCAATGAGCTGAACTTCAAGCTGAGGGCATGACAGTTATAAACACGAGGCTCTTAGGGAATGATGGCCTTGTAAAATGGCCTGTGCTGCTTTGTTTACTAGGAATGCCATTCTCTGGACATGCAAATCAAAACCCCAATGAGGTGCCACTCTGCAATCTTAGGGTGCCTAGAAGCAAAAAATGGAAAATAACAAATGTTGGTGAGAATGTGGGGAAATTGGAAACCTTGTGCATTGCTGGTGGGAATGTAAAATGCTTCAGTCACTATAAAAAACTATATGATGAATCCAAAAAAAATTAAGCATAGATCTGCCATACTTCTAGTTAAATACCCAAAGGAATTGAAAATAGGTACTCAAGTGAGTATTTGTTCATGATTGTTCATAATAGCCAAAAATTGAAAACAATCCAAATATCCAATGGATGAATGAATAAACGAAATGTGGTATACCCATATGATGGAATATTATTCAGCCATGAAAAATAAAGTACTAGCCAGGTGTGGTGGCTCATGCCTGTAGTCCCAGTGCTTTCAGAGGCTGAGGCAGGAGGATTTATTGAGGCCAGGAGTTCCACACCAGCCTGGGCAACATCATGAGACCTGGCCTCTCCAAAAAAAAAAAAAAAAAAAAAATTGCCAGGCATGGTGGGCCACACCTGTAGTACTAGGTATTTGGGAAGATAATGTAGGAGGATCTCTAGAGCTCAGGAGTTCAACGCTGCAGTGAATGATGATTATGCCACTCCACTGCAGCCTGGACAGCAGAAACCCCATTTTTAAAATAAATAAATAAAAATAAATGAAGTACTGATACATGCTGCAATGTAGATGAACCTTGAAAACAGTGAAAGAAGCCATACACAAGAGTCACCTGTTGTAGGATTCCATTTCTGTGGAATATCCAGAATAGGTGAATCTGAAGAGAGAATGCCGACTGGTGTTTGCCAGGGGCTGTGGGCAGGGAGGAATGGGGAGAAGCAGCTTCATGGGTACCAGGCTTTTGAATCATGGAAATGTTCTGGAACTGATAGAGGTTGGATGATATTGTGAAACTACTAAAAGCCACTGAATTGCTTGCATTAAAATAGTCCGTTTTATGTTATATAAACTTCACCTCAAGAAAGTATTAAACAGAAAAAAAAAATCTCTTTCCTCAAGGCTCAGATGACATGCCAGCTGCCCAAAGGCATGTCCTCTGATCCAAGTGACCGGAGGTGACTTTTGTGACCTCATGGCCACTGGGTTCCCCTGCTTCTAGATGCTTTGTCTCCCAGCTGCCATATGTCCCTTCCTCTTGACTCTGAGGGCTGGGGCCAGTGTCTCTGTCCCTTCCTCCTGACTCAGGACTGGGGGCTGGAGCCAGCCATTCCTCTCACGCTCTGAGGCTCACACTTACTTCAGCCTTGCTGAGTTGCTCGTGGCCCTGCAGCTCCTACTGTGGGTCTGGAGTTTGGGCTCAGCTGTCTTTCTCTGGGGCCGTTTGAACAGTCCTGGTGGATAGAGCAGAAAGAGCATGCGAGCTTGGAGCCAGATAGACCTGCGTGACCTCCTGTGAATGATCTAACCCTCTGAGCCTGTACAATCAGGGTACCAGCTCCCTAATGCTGGCATGTGGATAGCTGAACAATGCCTGAGTAGTGGGTACAGCTCTTGTGGCACAATTACCCCAACTCCACTCCCATCTTCTCTTCCTCTCTTAAAGGGTCACTGACTTTTCTGGTCCTGAATCCACACATGCTCCTCAAAGGGACTTACCTGGCACACAACTGTCACTCTGCAGTATCCCTACTTGTGAGCTCCCCATATCCTAGACTAGGGTCCCAGGCCCAAGGCCCTCCATAATGAGACATGAGCTGGGTTCCCACCATTCTCCACCTGTCCCATGTTTCATCCATGTAGAATCCATGCTGCTTGCCCCAGTCCTTAGGCTGCCCTCTCTGCCTTGCATACCTTGACCCCGTTTCTGTACACATTTCCACCATCCTTCAGAGACTGGCTCAGATGCCACCTTCTGTTTACAGCCATCCCACTTTTTGGAAAGGTCTGTGGTGTTCCCCCCTCAGAACATTCCTGTGCCCCTTTTGTGGCTTTCATTTCTCGCTCTCTCCCCAGTGTTAGGCCAGGCCGTGTGGGCTCAGGGCCAGGCCCTAGTTTGCCCAGCATCAGCAGAGACGTTTGAGAGATGCATGGATCTGAGGGCTGCTCTGTGTGCAAAGAGAGGCTGCTCCCAAGTGGGAGATGCTGAGGTGCTTGGCAAAGATGGGACTTGAGAGAGGCCTTGATTGATGAGTGGACTTTGAATAAGGAATCAAAGAGTCTTGAGAGCTCAGAAGTGAGCAGCAAGCACTTTTTGTCTCTGCCCCTGCAGCCTGGGAAAGCTGAGTGGAGCAGACAGTGAGGTGCCCTCTTCACTGCTTTCCAGACCAGGGTTTTCTGGCCACAGTCTTGGACCTTACTCAAGGCAGGTCAGGAATGCCCAGCATTAACACCCAAGAGCATCCTTCACTAAGGACAGATGGGAATTGGAGGGTAAATACCCCAGCTTCCAACCCCTCAGGCGGGACATCTCTGAGGCACCACCTGTACCATCCCAGAGCTCCCCAGGGACTGAGCCAGGCACCTGCAGTGCTGCCCCTGTACTGGTTTCCCTGTGCCCCGCCTCACATCCTCACATCCCAACAGGTGCCCCTGAGATCACCTCTCAAATAAGTGACTTGCAGTGCAATTGTTGTCCCAGGGGCTGCTGCTGGGGACTCTGTCTAAGCTAGAGAGCAAAGAAAGGACTTTCTCTCACTATTAAGTCTTGAAGAATGTCTAGATGGGTTTTCCTGGTCCCTTGAAGGGTCAGTGCCTTGACTATCAGCTCTCTTTTGGTGCCAGACAGTAACAAATCTAATGCTAACTACAGTTCTCAAAGTGAGGGAGTGTCAGAATCCTTGCTAACACAAGGGTGCCAGAGCCTTAGGTTCAAAGTTTCAGATGTACCAGGGCCCAGGCAAGGCCAGAGTTTGCATTTCTAACCAATTTCCAGGCATGCTGGATGCCCGGGACCACACTTTGAAAACAACTGCTCTTGATTAGAGAATAAAAGTAGCCTAGGTTGAAAAGTGCTCTGCATGCAGCTTATTTAATGAAGTAAATTATTATTTTATACTCTTCTGCAATTAGTTCAGGCTTGACAGTTGAGCTTAGTTTTCCTTTTTTTTTTTTTTTTTTTTTTTTTTTGAGACAGAGTCTCACTCTATCGCCAGGCTGGAGTGCAGTGAGTATTCTCGGCTTACTGCAACCTCCACCTCTCGGGTTCAAGCAGTTCTCGTGCCTGAGCCTCCTGAGTAGCTGGGACTACAGGCATGTGCCACCTTGCCTGGCTAATTGTTTTATTTTTAGTGGAGATGGGGTTTCGCCGTGTTGGCCAGGCTGGTTTCAAACTCCTGACCTCAGGTGATCTGCCCGCTTAGCCTCCCAAAATGTTGGGATTACAGGCGTGAGCCACTCACTGCGCCCAGCCAGTTTTCCCTTTTTTAAAGCTGTCTGATGTCTTGCTCTTTGAATCTGAATTGCCATTCACAGAAGCAGCCACACGAGGGTGGTCTAGCCTTTGACAAGAGCCGGTCTGCTTGCATTGTAGACAGGATGTGAGTGACATCTTTTCTGATCAAGAAACCAAAGTGTGCCTTCCCTATATCAAACATATGGCATGTTAAAAAGTCCAAGGAAGTCTCCTTTCGTCTTGACAGGTGGCTGCTCAGAGAGGCTTTTTTGTTTTTCCCTAGGAGATTTTAGAAACGGCTTGGGAAAGCAAATGTCCCTGCCTCTCCAAAGCAGCACTGCTTTTAGTGTGGTGGTATTTCAGATTTCTGAAGTGCTGTCTCTAAAATGCTTCCTGTTGAGCATTTTGGTCTAATGGCTGGCTTTGCAACTTTGTCCTGGGATGGTTCCAAGGCGATGAATGCACAGTGTATGATGGGATGAGCGTGATGGCGGGTGGGGGTGATCAGCTCAGGGTGCCGGCGCAGGGCCCCAGGCAGCCCGTTCTTGCCAGGCAGTGCCTATGACCAGCAAGGGGTGGGGGCATCGAGAAGATCCTGCCCCTCCCCATGACCCCCCACTTCTCCCGTGATGTCAGAGGGTCATCACAGGTGGAACATTCCCAGTCTCCCTTCCTGCTCCCAGCTGTGGGCACCTGGAGGGCACTCCGGGTGGTGAGGATTCTCATCCCTGCTGGGTTTGAAAGGGGAGCCCTGACAGGAGAGCCGGCCATGCCCCAAGCCTCCCCAGCCTTGCCCTCTGCATTCCTTAGGGGCCCTGGTTTCATGGGGTTGAGGGAGGGCAGCTGTCAGCAACTGGCCAAGTGGTTCTCTCTTCTTTCTGGTAACTCTTCTGTCCCCAACCTTGAGTGGAAGCAGAGGCTGCATTAATTTAATTTAAAAATGTAAGCCAAAGTTCCAACTCGTAGTAGTGATCCAAGAGTGTAGAAGGTTTCTAAGGAGAACGGGTACCTCTTGTCCTGCCCCTTGCTTTCCCTTGCATTCAGGCTCTTGGGGTAAAACACTTGCAACTGTTCCTGTGTTTTTGTTCTTTTGGCAGTTACCTCTGTAATTCTAAATAATGAGCTTATAATTCAATTGCTTGACTTACCAATTTTGGACAATCTTCAATGACTATTACAATGGAATCTTACAAAATAGTCCCTTAGCTAATTTCATTAGATTTAGTTCTAGTGATGACCTTTATAGCTTTAAATACATAATTCCTCTCTGCTTCTTATTCCATCAGTGATAGAGAACTGTTGTCTAACTCTCTGCCCTCTGGGATGGGGATAGCAGTTCTCTCAACCATCTCTTCCTAAGTCCCATCTCTGTGACTAACCCATGAGCTGCTGTCACCTCTATGCTCTCCTCCACCTGTGGAAATAGAACTGTGACTTGCATGGGGCCACTCTGCCTGAAGACCATGCTTCCTAGTTTCTCTCCCACTAGCTGTGGCATATACCTCATCTGGCTGATGAGATGTAGTTTGAAGTGTTGTGTGGGACTTCCTAAAACTAGGGAGGCTGGGCCATCTCCTATGTCTTCATTCAACTGCCTGAAATGCAGATGTGATGGCTGGCACTTCGGCTGCTATTTTGGACCATGCAGATGTGGGCCAGATCCTAGGGATGGTGGAGAGAAGGGTGGAAGGACTTGGCTCCCTTTATTTCATAGAGCTATGATAAGTTCTCTTTTAGGCAAGTGAGAACTACTATAAGTCTATTTTGTTTACATCATTTTGAGCTCATCAGTTAGATGCCATCAAAACTAATTCTAGATAATATGGTAAGAACTGTCTTCACATTTACAGCATCAAGGATGACTACATTTACCTTCTGTTCTACAGCGATGATTAGGTTTATTCTTTGTCTAGATTGAGTCTAAGCATTGAAAAGAAATAAACAGCATTTTCATTATTAGGCCTAACTGTTGATTACTATAGAACCACACACATGTAGGACTCACTCTGTTCTCTCTCACAATGCCTGTACCCCCTAAAGGGTGACGTTCCCAAATTCAAAGTCTAGTGTACAGCCTTCTCTTTTCCAACCCTCCTTACACCATGCTTATTTTAGTTTACTTTCTATTTGGCTATATCTTTATGGAACAGGATCTTGTTTTTCTTGGAGTTCCTAATTGTTTTTATCTTTGTTGCTTTTGCTGTTGACAAAATAATGTGCCTTAATCCCTTCATCTGGTGGGCCAGTCTTTCCAGAGCACCCCTCATTGCTTGAAAGGCCCTTTACCCTGGAGTCACTCCCTAATGATCGTTGGACCTTTCCAGTCTGTATGGGTTTCCTTCTCCCTCTGGAAAAGTTATTCTGTTTTTTTTTGTTTTTGTTTTTGTTTTTTTTTTTATGGTTTTCCCCCATTTACTTGCTCTCCTTTTTTGTTTTTGCAATTTTGGCCTCTCTCTTGGTTTTTTTTTTTTTTTTTTTTTTTTTTTTTTTTTTTTGCCTGTGCCTTGGGAATTAAACAAACAACTTTATTGTGTATCCTTCTATTGATTTATTATTTCCCTTATCTTGCCAGTTATATTTTTATTTTCTAAGATTACTTTCATGATCTCATGTTCCTGACTGGTCTTTTTTTCTAGTATTCTGTTCTTCTATTGTACTTTTTGCCTTGTTCCTTTTTATTTGTAAGGAATACAATTACCTCTCAAAATTTATGAGAACAGGCTCAAGTCCATAGAAACCTCTGGAGCTGAGCATCCTCAGTTCAAATCCTGGCTCTGCCATTTACCAGCTGCATGATCTTGGACAAGTTAGTTAATCTGCCTCAAGGCTTTGGCAAGATCAAAGAGTTGCTATGACCTGATGCACACGTGGTGCTTGACTTCAGGTAGGTACTGAGTGCATGTCACTGGTGGCAGATTGCATTGCCCGAAGGTGTCTGCACAATTAAAGATTTCCCAGACCTCCTGCTCTAACAACATGACTGACATTGCTCTCACTGAGAGGTGGCGTCTATGTTCCTCCGCTTGAATCTGGGCAGAGAGGAGTTCCCAGGCTGGGTCATAGAAGGTGATGAGGCTTCCACCCAGCTCACCTGTGCTCACTCCCTCTTCTTTTTTTTCCTCTCTCTCTTTCCCCATCTCCCCACATCTCTGTCTCTCTCTCTGCTCACCCTCGAATGCAGCTACCATGCTGTGAGGAAACCTGGACTAAGCCAGCTGCAAAGAGGACATAGACAGGCCTATCTGGGGAGGAGCTGAGTGAGGCCCCAGTGACAGCAAACGTCAGTTGTCAGATGTGCAATGGATGAGCCTTCAGCTGGCTCTGCTGTGCCCTTTACAAATGCATATTTATTATGCAGCCAGAGTTGGCAGCAAGGACTAAGCTGTGACAGTGCATTAAGTAATTTAATAGGTGAGGCCCATTCTTACAACCACCTCTGTGACTAGTGGAGTCAACTCAGATCCCAGATAAAGGTTGGGGTGCTGAGTGAGCAGGCCAAACCAAAGCTACCCCAGGGGGGTTGGAGGAATAATAATGTGCTGGAAAGGGCTCTGTGGTGTGTAAAAACGGGTATCTTCTCAGGATCTAGCAGTGGGGCTAGATTTGGGTGGAAGAAGTGCCAAATGAGAGCAAAGACCTTGAGGATGAGATTAATGAGGTTACTGCCCTATGTCTGACCTGTGCCCTGCTGGTGCTCCTCTTCCAAGGGCATTCCTGCCCATGGGGAACAGAGGCTTTGGGTAAGGAACACAGCCATCATATTGTATGAGCAGCTACACAGGGAGGCTGGCATGAAGCTAATACAGGCTACAAGTCTCTCCTGGGAGGAGGCTGCCACGTGGTGCTGAGGACCACATGGAAAGTTGTAGATCCAACAAGGATCCTGGGCCCAGGAAGCTCCACAGCATCCCTCAGTAGCAGGCTGTGAAGTATCTGACCTGTGTTACTAGTAGAGGGCCTTGGTCTTGACTGCAAGTTATCCAGGTTCTTGGAGTTTTCAACAAAGAATTGGACAAAGTGCACAGCACAGCAAGGAAAGAATGAAGCAACGAAAGAACAAAAACAGAGATTTATTGCAAATGAAAGTACACTCCACAGTGTGGGAACGGGTGGAGCAGCAGCTCAAGGTTCAGGATATGGAATCTACAGAGTCCAAATGCCCCTTAGAGGTTTCCCATTGGCCACTTGGTGTTCACCAGGTGTAAATGAAGTGGCGGCCTGCTTTCCACAACCAATCAGAGGCTGAAGTGAAGTTACAAAGTTACACTCCTATGCAACATCTGATTGGTTGCAAAAAGCAACCAATCAGAGGTACTTTCAGTTTCACATCTGCTGCACAGAAAAGGTGAGGGTTTGCAAAGGGAGTAGTTTCTGATCTTTTTGTTACTAAGGTGTGGAAAGTTAGGGCTTTACTTTCAATTTAGTTCTAGGAAGTCAGCTTGAAACGGCCTTAGGTTCCCTGCCTTCAAACCCTATTCTCTGCCTCATCTGGACCACCCATGTGGGGGCCGCTCTTCAAAAGATTTATCCTTAGAGAATAAAGGGCTCAGAGAAATACTGCCTCAAGCCGCACATTGGCCCAACTCAGTTTTGTTTTATTTTGTTTGTTTATTTATTTATTTATCCATCTATCTATCTATGACAGAGTCTCATTCTTGTCGCCCAGGCTGGAGTGCAGTGGCATGGTCTCGGCTCACTGCAACCTCCGCCTCCCGGGTTCAAGTGATTCTCCTGCCTCAGCCTCCTGAGTAGCTGGGATTACAGGCACCTGCCACCATGCCCAGATAATTTTTGTATTTTTAGTAGAGACGGGGTTTCACCATGTTGGCCAGGCTGGTCTCAAACTCCTGACCTCAAGTGATTCACCCACCTCAGCCTCCCAAAGTGCTGTGATTACAGGCGTAAGCCACTGTGCCTGGCCAGTTTTTTTTTTTTTTTTTTAAGTTTCTTCTTGGCATCACCAGTTAAAGAGATTGAGAACAAGAGCGTTCTTTTAGCATGCCCACACCCCTGCCTGCCTTAACGGGTCTGAAATGTGAGGAGAAGCCAAGTAGCCAGCTTGCCTCTGTTACTCATGGCCCAGTGGGTCAGCTTATGACCCTCGGGCCAGCCTGTGCCACTTTGGTGGCTGGTGGCTACTTTGTGGTCAACTCCTGAACAAACCAGAAGTGAAATTCATAAATGGCCGCAGAAGCCAAACCGTTCCCCGGCCCCTCTGAAATCCCCCAAACACTGGGGGAGCCACAACAAGTTTGGGGACCATTAGGAACATTTTAATCTATAAAGCTATGTACTATGGAGGGGTAGGGGAGAGATGGTTGCAGGAGGCCATGGGAGGGTTAAGACCCACAGTTGAGAATGTTGAATGTTGACAATAACAAAATACTACTACTGCTACTACTACTACTACTACTACTACTACTACTACTACTACTACTACTACTACTACTTACATTTTAACATTTTTCAGAGCTTTGCTATTTTTATTATTCTGTCCTAGATTATCGCAGCAACATTATGAAGTATGTCTCAGGTTGGATCCCCTAGAAACTGACCGTGAGATGGAGATTTGCATGTAAGGGTTTGTTGGGGAGGGGATCTTGGGAGTCCCACCTGGGAAGGGTAAGAGGGCAGTGGGGCTTTGATGCTGCTGCAACAGAGGCCTCCACTGGCCCCTGGGGAGCTTGGAGCTTTGGAAACCTGCAGAGTTGAGGCAAGGGTTCCCCGTGTCCCTGCCATAGACTGCTCATTAGACCAGTGGGGGCTTGGTGAGGATGCAGAAGGAGCTCAGCCATCAGTGGGGAAGGGGTACCCTGGCCCTGGAACAGGATCTGAAGAGGGCAACTGAGCATCCATCACACATGGGCACTCTCAGGATCTTGGCTGCAGAGCAGGCACTGAGTAGTGAGGGATTTGCCCAGGGGACGAGTCTACCTTGTGGGATCATCATGTGGACCTGGAGGTCCTGACTTACTCAAGATCACTCAGCTACTGAGTGGCCACACTGGGATTCCAGCTAAAGACTGTTTTAGGTTAGGGCTTCCTGATCTCAGAATGGACTCCCTGACCTAAGAATAGGACCCCCTACCTCAGGATGGACTCCCCAACCTTAGAATAAACTCTCTGAACTCAAAATGAATTCCTGGGCCTAAGAATGAACTTTATGAGGCCGGGCGCGGTGGCTCAAGCCTGTAATCCCAGCACTTTGGGAGGCCGAGGCGGGCGGATCACGAGGTCAGGAGATCGAGACCATCCTGGCTAACACGGTGAAACCCCGTCTCTACTAAAAAATACAAAAACTAGCCGGGCGAGGTGGCGGGCACCTGTAGTCCCAGCTACTCGGGAGGCTGAGGCAGGAGAATGGCGTAAACCCGGGAGGCGGAGCTTGCAGTGAGCCGAGATCGCGCCACTGCACTCCAGCCTGGGTGACAGAGCCAGACTCCGTCTCAAAACAAAAAAAAAAAAAAGAATGAACTTTATGACCTCAGAATGGATTCCCTGACCTCAGAGTAGACTCTCTGACCTCAGAATGGACCCCCTGACCTAAGAATAAACCCCCAACCTAAGAATGAACTTCCAGCCTAAGAATGAACTCCCGAACCAATAATGGATTCCCTAACCCAAGAATAGACTCTTCAACCTAAGAATAAACTTCCTGACCCAAGAATGAATCCCCTGACCTAAGAATAGACTCCCCAACCTAAGAATGAACTTCCTGACCTCAGAATGAACTGCCTGACCTCAGAATGAACTTCTTGAATTAAGAATGAACTTTCTTGGCCGGGCGCGGTGGCTCAAGCCTGTAATCCCAGCACTTTGGGAGGCTGAGACGGGTGGATCACGAGGTCAGGAGATCGAGACCATCCTGGATAACACGGTGAAACCCCGTCTCTACTAAGAAATACAAAAAACTAGCCGGGCGAGGTGGCGGGCGCCTGTAGTCCCAGCTACTCGGGAGGCTGAGGCCGGAGAATGGCGTGAACCCGGGAGGCGGAGCTTGCAGTGAGCTGAGATCCGGCCACTGCACTCCAGCCTGGGCTACAGAGCGAGACTCCGTCTCAAAAAAAAAAAAAAAAAAAAAAAAGAATGAACTTTCTGACATCAGAATGGACCCTTGACCTCAGAATGAACTCCCTGACCTCAGAATGGGCTCCCCAACGTTAGAATGAACTCCCTGACCTCAGAATGGACTCCCCAACCTCAGAATGAACTCCCCGACCTAAGAATGAACTCCCCGACCTCAGAATGGATTCCCTGACCTAAGAATGAACTCCTTGGTCATTTTGCAGGTGATGCCCAGGAGCACCAGTAGGGAGTGGGAAAGCAGACAGGGAAGGGAAAGAAGGCCAGCTGGGCACAGTCACTCGAGCCCGTAATTCCAGCCCTTTGGGAGACCAAGGTGGGTGGATCACCTGAGGTCAGGAGTTTGAGACCAGCCTGGCCAACGTGGTGAAACCCCACCGCTACTAAAAATATGAAAATTAGCCAGACGTGGTGGTGCACACCTGTAATTCCATCTACTTGGGAGGGTGAGACAGGAAAATTGCTGGAACCCGGGAGGCGGAGGTTGCAGTGAACCATGATCATGCTACTGCACTCCAGCCTGGGCAACAGTGAGACCCCCATCTCAAAAAAAAAAAAAAAAAAAAAAAGGGAGTCACTGGGAATGTCTAATGAGCTGGCAACCTGTGTGGTCTGCTCAGGCTCACCCCACTGAGGGGCTCTGGCAAAGGGTGTAGCACACCCCTCAGATACTTGTGGGATGGAGATGCTGGGCACTGACCAGCCAACTCCTTGTCTGTCATGGACTGAGGACCACTCCTGGGGTTTTGGCCCCTCTCCCAGTACCTCTTGCTGTATGCCTGGCTGACGTGCTGAGAGCCAGAATCACCCTCATACAGAGTTCCAGGAGCTGATATTGGCAGTTTTGGGGTTATAGAGGTGAGCCAGAGGGAGGGTATGGTAGGTCTGACTCCAGGGTCCATGAGATGAACCCTCCTACATGTAGAGGATGTCAAGACGCAAACACAGACTGAGACATAGAAGTTAATGTGTATTCATCCATTCCTGAAACCCTGCAGGATGTACCCCATGCTATGTGCACCCTGCTCAGTACAGACACACTAACCACCACTGCCACCCTCCAAGAACCACATGGTGCAGATGAGAAGCATGGGCCTGTGGGCATGTGTGTGAATGTGTGAGTGTGCGTGAAAGTGTGTGTGTGTGCACATGGGTATATGGGCATGTATGAGTGAGAGTGTGTATATGCACATGGGCATGTCACCGTGTGTGTGAGTGTGCATGGGTATATGGACATGTGTGTGTGTCCACCTGGGCACATGGGGATGTGCGTGTGTGTGTGCATGGCATATAGGCTTGTGAGTGCGCATGTTTATGTGTGCACTTGGGCATATGGGCATGTGTTTGTGAGTTTGTGTGCACTGGAGCAAATGATCATGTGTGTGCATGGACATATGGGTGTGTGTGTGTGTGTGCATGTGTGTGTGTGCACATGAGCAAATGGTCGTGTGTGTGTGCATGGGCATATGGGCATGTGTGTGTACATGTGTGTGTTCACATGAGCAAATGGTCATGTGTGTGCATGGACATATGGGCATGTGTGTGTGCAAGCGTGTGTGTGCACATAAGCAAATGGTCGTGTGTGTGTGTGGACATATAGGCATGTGTGTGTGTGCATGTGTGTGCACACATGAGCAAATGGTCATGTGTGTGCATGGACATATGGGCGTGTATGTGTGCATGTGTGTGCACATGAGCAAATGGTCGTGTGTGTGCATGGGCATATGGGCGTGTGTGTGCATGTGTGCACACATGAGCAAATGATCATATGTGTGTGCATGGGCTTATGGGCATGTGTGTGTGCATGTGTGTGTGCACATGAGCAAATGGTCATAAGTGTGTGTGCTTGGGCATATGGGCATTGTGTATGTGTGTGTGCCTGTGCGTGTGCACATGAGCAAGTGGTCGTGTGTGTGCATGTGTGTGTACACATGAGCAAATGGTCATGTGTGTGAATGTGTGTGTCTGTGTGTGCATGAGCAAATGGGTGTGTGTGTGCACGTGGGGTATATGGGCATGTGTGTGCATGGGCATATGGGCACATGTAGGGGGGCTTTGAGAGGACATAGTCATGGAGGAGGTGACTCCTGGGTGGCATCTCCTCCCCCGGTAGCAGGGTGGAGGGAAGGGGAAGGAGTTGGGAACAGAGGCGCAGAAGGCATGTGGTGTGGAGACGCGCAGCTGGTTTGTTGGGGGAACAGGCCAGGGACAGAGGTGAGTTATCACGAGAGCTAGGGCAGGGCGGGTGGGCAGTGGTCACTCTGAAGAGGGCCTGGGAAGCCCAGCTGAAGCATCATCTTGGGAAAACGGGTTAGGGAAGTGTTTTATGCAGCTGAATTAGGCTCTAGGTACTATGGGCTGTGAACCAATTGCCCCTAAACAAGAGCAAAAAATAACCTTTCATTATGCTCACAAGTTATGTGGCTCAGAGATTTGGACAGGAAAGGGCAAAGATGGCTTGTCTCAGCTCCATAACATGTGGCCTCAGCTAGCAGGCGGGAGTGACTCAGCAGCCGGAGGCTTCTCTCACCTGCTGGTGGTTGATACTGGCTTCTGGCAGGATCTCCAGGGTTCTTTCCTGGGATTCTTCAGAGTGTGAAGCTGGGTTCTAGAGCTGTAGAGGCGATGCGGGGGGTCACACAGAGAGGGATGGAGGGAGAGGGAAAGAGCCTGCAAGTGAGCCCAGTGGGTGCTGTGTACCCCTTAGCATGACCTGGCCTCAGTCATCACATAGCATCCCTTCTGTTGCATTCTGCTGGTCAGGATGGTAATCAGGTTCTGCTCTACATAGACCCTCATCTTTGTGGGAGGAATGTTGATGTCATACTCTATGAAAAGCATGTGGGATGGGATATAGATTGAGGGGCTGTCCTTGGAAGTTACATCTACCACCAGTTACATGGGCCCACTAGCCCTAGCACTGTGGAGGGGGCTTTCTGGGTGCTGGATGGAGACAGGAGGACAAATTGAAGACAAGCACAAGGCTCTCTTGAATGCAGTAGCACTGAAGGTGCAGATTAAATATTATTAGGAAGAGAGTCCCCGAGACTTGGACACTAATTGCTAGTGGTGGGGAGAGGGAAGAATGAGAAGGAATCCGGAGTTTTTCCTTGGGTAATTCCATCCATAGTGATGGACTGGGGAATACAGAAGGGGATGACTGGGGGAGAGGTGGATGTGAATCTGGAATACTGTGCTAGGGGTGGGTTATGGGATGTCAAGCGGAGAAGGCCATTTGGGGCTGGGGCCAGAGCATGGGTGAGATTGGGGCTGAAGGTCTGCATTCTGGGGATCTGATTGCAAATGGAAGACAAAGCCTCAGGAATGACAGGCACAGCTGACCTTGTAGGGGTGTATGAGTACAAGGAGAAGCAAAGGAGCCCAAGGTAGTATGCACCTGGCTTAGAAAAAGTTCTTTGTAGGTGGCAGCTGTCATGATCACATCACACCTCATTTTTCTCTGAGGGTTCCTTGTGCTGTTTGTATCAGCCAATATGCTGGCTCCATATTGCTCTTTTATAGGTTCTTGTGTGTCTGTTGAATATTAGAATTTATTATACTTCTAGTAGGAGGGGAAAATGAAAGTGGCAAATTGGATGGAATATAGAGTGATTTGTAGGGCTCACTGGAGCTCAGGAGGATTGCAGGGGTGCCATGAATCAGAGTTTACACTGGGGATACCAAGTGATTTAAGTACCTGGGAGTAGCACAAAACACTTTGATGATTCATGGAGGAAAATGACCAGGAAGAATTAGGGGAACATTTTGAAGAATAAGGTGGAGGGGAGGCCTTTAGTTGCAGTTTCAGGAAAGGGCAGTGGTCGGGACATTTTCCTCTTCCCAGACTCCCCACACTCCAAGAACTGAGGTCTTGAGCCAGGCAAGGTAGTGCACTCATATAGTTCCAGCTACTAGGGAAGCTGAGGCTGAGGTGGGAGGATTGCTTGAGCCCAGGGTTGGAGGCCAGCCTGGGCAACACAGTGAGACCCAATATCAATTAAAGAAAAAAATGAACTGAGGTCTGATGCCACTGGAGAGATGGGATGCAATGCTGACCTGCTTGCTATAGCAACTGAGTGGTTAGTCTCAGGACTGAGTGGAAAGACTAAGGAGAAACAGGGTAGGAAGGGCCACCTGGGTTCCCTGACTGGATGAGGCTCCTTAGCCCCAGCCCCAGAGAGTCCTGTAGTAGCACTTGGTGATTATCTGTCCAGAGCCCTTTCTGAAGCATTGCTCTGCAGACCCTCCAGCCAGGGTTTTCATTAAGTAGCATTAAGTCGTAACATTAAGTAATAAAGCAAGCATGCATAGAAGGGCAAAGCCAGTCACTTCTTGGACCACGAACCCCTCAGTGAAGGTTGGTGCATGCAGCGGGCTGGCCTTTGGGTGGAGACTGAAGGAAGAGTTTGTTGCAGGTGGGAATATTATTTAACCAGGGATTGATGGAGGACAAAAGGGGTTTCTGGTTCCATGAGGCAGGAGATAAATGAGATGGGAATCCTGAGTCATGCATTTTATTCACTTCTCTGGAAAGGGTTTTGGGGGCTTGTTTAGTGGAGAAATTAGGACAAGAAAACTGGACTCAGCTGGCATTGGACAGAGACAAAGCCAACTGCCATCTGGGTTCTAAATTTTTTTTCGTCTTTATTCATATGTGTTGGTTGTTTGGGTTGGTTTTCATTGACCATTGTAAGTTAAATCCATATCAGGAGGATCTGAAAAGTTTATAACAAAAATATAAAGTAGAGACCAAGCACTCTAAAAGTGGCATTTTACTCAAGATATAGTCAGGCTGTTTTACAATAGTGGGTAGTAATGAATAATTTAAATGAAAACCCTCAGGGGTTAGATGATGATAGAGCTGATGCTCTTATTTACCAAGAAGCACCAACCAATCTCGAAGAGGATCTGGTTTTGTAAATGAGCAATGCAGAAGAATTCCCAGAGGGAGCCTAATGTCTGTGAAACGTCATATATTGCTTACATAGAAACCAGTTACTCAAAGAGCTATGCTGTTCTTGTGCCCTGTGATGGATCCACTGGGCAGAAAGATCAGAGCCTGTCTGCCTACCTCAGCCTGTGCACCTGATCTTCCTTTTCCTGAAGCAGCTTGTCATGCTTCACATTGCACACCTGAACCGTTCCAAGCCAAAAAGGGATGTGCCTGGACGTGTGTGGATAGATGGTTGAGGGAGACATTGTTGGTGAGTGAAATGGTTCTTCCTGGGTCTGGCATTTTATCTGAATGATTCTTTAGAAATTACTTAAAAATTTTCTGCCAGGCAAAGGTTTGTACAAGTGTCAACAAATAGCTCACCCTTACCCAAAAAAGGTGGGATTTGAGTTCTGGAAGTTTATGTTGAAAGGAAGACGTCGATTCTTATGGTTTTAAGATTTATAATGGGAAGTGACGGGGATTTGTCAGCATTGAATTGTGGTGATTTTTAATGAAGCTATTGTGAGAGAAAGGTGAATTGACGATCTCAGGATTGAGTCCCTCGCGAAGGACCTTGGTTGGTCAGATATGCCTCTACTGAACATCTGAGAAACAGAAAAGAAGACTTGAATGTGGTCCTTTCTGTTACTGATACCGTTATCGTCCCAGTCAGTCATGTGTAAAACATCAGCATTAGTCACTTCCTCTTTCCTTTCCAGTCCCTGCCATGGGTCTCTTGCAGTATTTTCCAGTTAAACTTTGCTTAGAAAAAACACCAATAAAAATCCTTGCAAACAAAATCACCAGACCCTGAAGAAGTAGCATCTTCTCTAGGGATTGATTCCTTTTCTCCTTCTAACACCAATAATACCTCCCTTGGCCAGCCACTGACACCCTTTTGGGGACTGTATTTTTGGCTTGAAACTTGGCCTGTCAGTAAACTTGAACGGGTGTGTGTTGTTCCAGGGTTGATGTATCATAAGTCTGCAGGTGCCCTGCCCAATTCATTTTACTGAGTAGTCACACCCCCAACTATTGTGTACGCTGGCTGGAAATAGCCGCATTACCAACATGGTGCCTGTGAGTCAAGGTGGATCAATGCCACAGCACAGTCCCTGCTCCAGAGCCCCCAGTGGGACCAGGCTAAGGTGTGACTGCAGCAAATATGAGGCTGTCTCACTCCTTCCCTGACCTGTTATGCTTCCCTCCCTCTCTTCCTCCTGAGTCCTCCCTCCAGTCATGGGCATCCACACCCCTGTCTCTGGCTCTGCTTCTATAAGACCTGACTCCAGGCTCTACCTTCACACTTGGAGTATCACAAGTGCCTCCATCCTTCTTTGATCTTCTCCAGGTGTCCAGCACCCCCTCCACTTAGTGCATATTACATAAACTGCTGGACTGAACTTCCTAAAATGAAGCTCCTGCATATGTCCTTATTCCTGAATATCTATGGCATTGGTTCTCAAACTTGTGTGCAACCACAAGCAAACAAATTAGGCACGTTTCCTTAAAATGTTGAAGTCAAGACCCATCTCTAATGTTTTGATTCAGTCCATGTGGGCAGGACCTGGGAATGTGCACTTCCACAAGCCCCCACTCCCACCCTAGGTGATTTGTATTTTGAGAAATCTACTTTAACACTGATTCTTTCCTGGTTCCTATTCAAGTTCTGAACCTGTTTTGATTTCCTTTCTGGAGCATCTTTGAGGCAACTATATGCAACTCTTTCATCTTTGTGGGAGTCAAGCTTGGCCCTATCTCTGAGTATAAGTAATCCCATGTCATAAATATTCAATAAGGAAGAAAGGAAGAAAAGAGAGAAAAAAGTAAGGCCAAGAAGGGGGCAGTTGTAGCATGTATGTGGGTGATCATCCTGGGATACTGTGGGCTATGCAAAATGCTACTACACTTGGTACAGTAGTCAGGGTTCTCCAAAGAAACAGAACCAATAGGGTAGTGGAGATATAAATCTATATATCTTCAATGGGTGCTGTTATATATAATATATAATAATAATATGATAAACTATATGAATATAAATTATAAACATAAGAATTATATGAATAAATATATTTCCAGATATATATCTAGAAAACAAAGATTTGTTATAAACCATTGGCTCACATGATTATGGGGGCTGAGAAGTCCTACAATTTGCCATCTGCAAGCTGGGGATTCAGGAAGGCAAGTACTGTGGTTCAAAGACCTGAGAGCTGGAGAGCCGATGGTGTGGATTCCAGTCCAGTCTGAAAGCCTGAGGATCAGAAGCAGAGGGCAGAAGATCCATGTCCCCGCTCAAGCGGTCAGGCAGTTCTTCTATCCAAGAACTCAGGAGCTGGTGCCCTAAGACCTGGCTGAGCCTGAAGACCCGAGAACCAAGAGCTTCAGTGTCTGAGGATGGGAAAAGATGGATGACCTAGTTTCAGAAGAGAAAGCGTTTGCCCTTCCTCTGCCTTTTTGTTTTATTCAGGCTCTCAACAGATTGAATGATGCCCATCCACACTGGTTAGAGCCATCTCTTTACTCAGTCTACCAATTCAAATGCTGGTCTCTTCTAGAAACAGCTTCACAGATACACCAGAAACCATGTTTAACCAGCTCTCTGGGCACCCTGTGACCCAGTCAAGTTGATACACAAAACGACCATCACACTTGGTGAAGTTTTATTATATCCTTGACTTGTGTGTGCTGGACTTTTGAGAATAGGGTGCAGCCATGCAAAAGCAGACTGAGTTCCACAAATAGCCTTTGATGGAGAAATTCTCCCAATCTTAATCATTGGGTGGTGGCAACAAGGAATGACTCCAATATGCACTATGGAGCCAAGAACAGCATCTCACTTTATCAGATACAATTCTTCAGCTAGGGTAGTCGTTTCAGCTCTCAAGGACCTAATCTTTTTAGCAGGTGGCAAATAAAGGCATTCGTGTAGGTAGCAGGTCAGCAAAAGAGATGGTATCCATCCAAACCAGGGACACTGGGCCTTCCTCATTTTATCTAATTTTTCAAAACTGATAGAGCCCACTGTTAACCACAGCAACAGCCCCAGTGGGGTCTGGTTGGCTCTGTGTGTTACGGGCTGCACCATGAAAGAAGAAGACTGAAGAGATGCGTCTGGGCCCACCAAGAAGGGGTGGACAAGGACTGAATGGGAGCCTGCTGGGCAACTACAGGCATGAGGAAGAGGTGGGGTTCTAAAGGCTTGGGCTAAGAAGGGGAAATGCCTTGGTGGTACCATGGCCCATGAAAACCATGAGGTCTCAGGAGGGCAGTTCTGCCCACAGGTATGTGTGCAAAGCAGGGGCCCCAACAAGCCAGAAATCAGCCACCTGCACTTTGTAGGTACAGGGGCCTGCAGAGATGCACTCCCAGCCCTGAATAAGAATGTGGTACAAGAACTTTGGGGGTTTTGAGTGGGACCAATGATTGGGAGCAGCAGGGCAGCCAGGGTAGAAGACAATGGCCCACCAGGCCAATACGTCAGGAGTCAACTGCCTCCCCAAAGAAAAAGAGAAGGCCACTTTCTTCTTGAGATCCCTAAGGCAGAGGGCAATGGTGAGGGAAAGGCAGACACCCTTGGCCAAGGCTTACCCTCAGCCAGCACAGCTGCTGCTAAAATACAGCCCTGGATTCTCTCTGTTCTTGTGCGTATTTCTTAAAGCCTGTGCTGTTGCTTAGGAACAAGCCCTGTAATTTGGAAATCAGATCAGATATTTTCTTTTAAATAACTTGTGTAAAACAATTGCAAAATTATCATTATTCACTGTCAGGATTCATGATTGGCAGCAGCTCCTAAATTGTGGAGTTTTTTTAGGGGGAGGGAAAAGCAAGCTGATGATGTTCCAAACTGAACATTGTTCTTCAAGATTCTGAGTTCATTGCTGCTTTTCTGGTCTTAAATAGTGATGAATGCTTTCATCTGGGTATGGCTTTGTAGTTTTGGAAGATTTTTACAATGGTCCTGTCAGGTGGGTTTTATGACTGCCTCCATTGTACAGATGAGGAAACCGAGGCTGAGAGGTGAGGTTGGGGCACTGTGAGGAGCAGCGTCATGCCCTTTGTCTGGGCAGGACTCCAGAGAGGGGCTGCACACACCTGAAGAACCAGCCAGCTACACCTCAGGGCTCTGGCTGGATGGTGCCTGTCGACCTGGCCAAGCTCTGTGACCTGAACCCCTTCCCTGCATGGCTCCAGGTTACAGTTGGCCAAAGAAAAACTTGCCTGAGATCCAGGAGGCTGCAGTGAGGTGCCGGTCGTCGCTCTCAAGCATTGTTGAGGTCAGATATGGTGATGGACAGATGCAAGATGATCAGCAGGTCCTGGTATGGCATGGCCCTCCTTCGCTCAGGTCCAGCCTGTCCTCCTGACCACCAATCCTGCTGATCAGCAGTGGCTCAGGCTTGGGAAATGTAAACATCAAGCAGCCTGAGGTCTGACTGCCAATTAGAGTGGAATTTGTTTTTACCTTGAGTTCTTAAATATAAGAAGTGGACAATTACATAGGAGAACTCTTTGACCTGCAGCTTGAAGTGGCCACTTTGCTCTTTTGCCAAAAGGGAGAAATCTAATCTCTAGGAGCCCACTGAGGCCCAGTGGCTGGTGCCAGTGTGGTGTCCCTCTGCTCCTGCCTTGTGTTGTGCAGACACTGAGCCTCCTGAGAGCCCTGTGCAGGGTGCCGGTTGCTGGGGAGACCTTCGGATGGTGGCCAGCGGCCAGAGCGGTATAGAGCTTTCAGGTCCTCGCCCTTCCAGATGCAGGTGATGCTGAAATCACCAGGCTTCTGCTGGGATCCTATGGCCTTCTGTGGTTCCCTCTTCCCTTTCCCTGCACTGCTTAATTCCCAGAAAAAAATCCTTGCTACGGCACTATCGAGAAATGATATCTTCCTGAGGCCATCTGGAGAGAAAAGGGTGTTTCTGTCGTTCAGCCGGCTGTAGCCGTCTAAGCCATCCCCACCAGAGGTGGCCCCTCTCCCAGATCTTGCCCCGTGGTCCTGGTTGAGGGTCTCTCCTCAAGCCTTCCCAGCCTGCAGCCCCCTCCGTGTGTCTGGGGCTCTTCCCAGCTCTATTTACAGCCCTCGTGTGACTTAGATTGTGGGTAAGTTTGTGACATGCCCCCTTGTGCTTCATCTGGAATATGATGACATCAACCCAGGACACTGGCTCTTCCTCATTTCATCTAATTTTTATTTATTATTTTTATTTTTTCTGAGACAGAGTCTTGCTCTGTCACCCAGGCTGGAGTGCAGTGGCATGATCTCGGCTCACTGCAACCTCCATCTCCTAGGTTCAACTGATTCTCCTCCCTCTACCTCCCAAGTAGCTGGGATTACAGGCGCCCACCACCACGCCCAACTAATTTTTGTATTTTTAGTAGAGACAGGGTTTCACCATGTTGGCCAGGCTGATCTCGAACTCCTGACCTCAGGCAATCTGCCCACCCTGGCTTCCCAAAGTGTTGGGATTGCAGGCATGAGCCACGTGCCCGGCCTCATCTAATTTTTAAAAAACTGGTAGAACCCACTGTTGACCTAAGCAGCAGTCACCTATGGGGTCTAGTGGGCATGTGTGGAGAGAATGTTTGCAAGTGCTTCTTGTGTTCTACACATAGCTGTCTGCCTGTCACTGGCTGGTTCCATAGGGGAGCAGTTCTGCATTGAGATTGGAGAGCAGGAGGTTCACTGGGGAGAAACAAGGTTGCAGGTGTCTCTACAGAGGCCTCAGCCACCCACTGGAGACCCATCAGACTATAATGGCTCTTCAGAGCTGGTCAGCTCAGGGGAGGGCCTCCACCCTCCAGGCAGATCAGTATTGGGTGCAGCTGCTCCCAGGAGAGACAAGACTTCATGTGGACTCAGCTGGGCTGAGGTGGCTCCTGGGGAGGGCTGACAGCTGAGGGTATCGGCCGACACACCTCCCAGCAGCTGGGGGACAAATTCCTCGGTCGTGAAAGCAACATGGCTGCTGCCATCATCAGCGAGGGGGAGAGGCCTGGCTCAGGAGGGAGGACACTGTGTGTTTCTCTTACTTGTGGGATATGCCAAGCCCTGGGTTTCCAGTTGGAAACCTGGGGAGGTTGGAGACAGGGAGGCTCCGTTCCTTCCCCACAGCTTGTTTGCTAATTCCTCATGTCATCTGAATGAGGAATTGCATTGTGATAACCTACTGAGAATCTGTGATTTCAGCCCCCTTTATCCCCTGAACCGGAATTGGTTAGGGCCTAGATTTGTCTGCTCTGATAGCCACCCCATAAAGAGAGGTTCCGCGAAGAAATAACTGGCATAACTTGCATTCTTTTCACGTAATAGGGCAGGTGTAGAAAGTCCAGGCAAATGTGATGGTCCACGGTATCTGGTACATTTTTGTCCTATGCCTTATCTTCTTGACCCAAGCAAGATGGTATATTTTGACCAAGGTGGGAAGGAAAGGGGGGACAACTCTTCTTTTTCGGCGTCAGCAGTCTTGGTGGCTGGAAACGTCCTCATCATAACTCAGATGGCAAAATCATTAACTCTTCTTTTTAAGGACAAGACCAAGAAGTTGTACACTTCTTCCTGCTTACTTCCTGCTGGCTGGAAATTAGGCACATGGCCATGCACAGCTGCAAAGGATGCTGAGGAATGTGGCTTTTATGCCGAGTAGCCATGTGCTCAGAGGAGTATTGGGGAAGGAGAAAATGGATATTGAGGGACCATTTTCTTCCTTGATAGACAGCCTGCATTTGTCACTGTGGATTGGGTGTGCCTCTTCTAGAGCTTCCCATGAATAGAATTGCACTTAAATGTGGTCCTTTGCACTTGGGTTCTTTTGTTCAGCATAATATCTTTGAGACTCATCCATGTTCGGTGCATTGATGGTCTGTCTCTTTTCATCAGCGAGTAGCATTCCATGTATGGCTGTTCCACAATCTCTTTATTTACCTATGGGCTGTTTCCAGTTTTGGACAAATAGGGCTTCTAGGGGATATTGTCTAGAAGCCTTTTTGTGGTGTTATGTTTTTATTTCCCCCGCCCCCCATTCCACCTACCTTTTTTTTTTTTTTTTTTGAGACAGTCTTTCTCTGTGCAGTGACTGGAGTGCAGTGGCATGATCTCAGCTCACTGCAACCTCTGCCTCCCGGGTAGAGCAATTCTCCTGTCCTCAGCCTCCCCAGTAGCTGGGACTGCAGGCGCCCACCACCATGCCTGGCTAATTTTTTATTTTTAGTAGAGATGGGGTTTCACCATATTGGTCAAGCTGGTCTCAAACTCCTGACCTCAAATGATCTACCTGCCTTAGCCTCCCAAAGTGCTGGGATTACAGGCGTGAGCCACCGTGCCCAGACTTTATTTCCCTTGAGTAAGTATCTGGGAGTAGAATTGCGATCTTGTGGCTAAGTGAACATTTCACTCCTTAAGGAACGGCCAGTTTTCCAAAGCACTTGCACCATCTTACATCCCACTACCACAACTAGCACAGCATGAGAGCTCTTGTTCTTCCACATCCTCACCAGGACTTCATAGGAATAGTTAAAACACAAAGGACTTTATATGAGGTATCAGCTAGCAAAACAGCCTCCTGCAGGGATTGCAGTGAATGGAGGGTTTGCTGTAGCTGGAGAGCAGGCTGCATGCTAGAATCAGCAGGAGAGCCATTTAAGCTTGCTCTGTCTGGGCCTCATCCTAGATCAATTAAATCCAAAATTCTGGGGTGGTTCCCAAGCATAAGCAGTTTTCAAAGCTGCACAGCTGAGGCTGAGATCCACTGTTGCAGGAAAGATAACATCCTACAGAAAGAGCTATTTTGCAGAAAAGGTTGGGACCTGGTGCTAGGGAAGGTGCTGCTGCCACCCAAAAGGCAGGAGCTGTCAGTCCCAAAGGACCTTGTTACCTCTTCTCACTCCGAAAGTGGATTCAACCTCCCAGCTGCCCTCTGTCCTGTTTCTGCTGCCTCAACCGATTGCATTTCTTCCTGAGCAGGGGGTGCAGTGGCAGGATGTTGGGCAAAAACCAGAGAGTGAGCCCTTTTTCTTACTGTTCCCAATTAAACTCATAAAAGGAACAAGAAACACTCTCTGCATATCTCTCTCCCCACCAGAAGCCTCTTCTCAGTCTCCTGTGCTGGTTTTTCCTCATGGCCCAGTCTTCTAAGCACTGACATTGAGAGTTCAGTTCCCACACCTCTTTCTTTCCATTCCCAATATAAACAGAGCCTGCCCTGGGGTCTCACATCCTATCCAATTGTTGGTGACCCCACAACTTACATTTCCTGCTCAGATCCCTGAATTCCAGATTCAACCTCCCACCAGCCAGCTCCACTTCTCTTCATTGGGTGCCCAGTAGGATGTCCCAAATCAACACCGCCAAAACCAGGGCTTGACTCTTGCCCCCTCCCCACAAACCTTCTTCTTCTCCATCTCACTAAATGACAAGTCCAGTCTCCTGGTTATTCAGCTAAAACTTCTGCGGAGGCAGAATAATACCCCCTAATGATGACCATGTCCTAATCCAAGGGAACTGTGACTACGTGACCTTACATGGCAAACGGGACCTGTCATGTGTGGTTCAGTTGAGGATCTTGTGATGGGGCAATGATCTTGGCTTCCCCATCTGGGTGGGCCTGATGTTCTTCTGATAGGAGGGAGGCAGGAGGATCAGAGTCAGAGAAGGGGAGGTGACTACAGAAGGAGAGGCTGGAGTTAGGTGGCCATGAGCCAAGGAATGCAAGCAGCCTCTAGAACTGGAGAAGGCAAGGTAAGGATTCTCCCCTAGAGCCCAAAGAAGAAGCTCAGCCCCACGCACACCTTGAGTTCAGCCCAGTGAGACCTGCACCAGACTTCTAGAGGGCTGTTTACTTTATCTGTGCTGTTTCAAGAGACTGGTTTCTGGTAATTTGTTGTGCAGTCATGGAAACTGAAAACAATTTTGGTTCCTGGCTCCCCTCCGTCACTCACATCCACACCTCCGTCATCAGCAAAACAGGTCAGCTCTGCCTCCAGAATATTTCCAGAATTTCACCACTTCTAAATATTCACTGTCAATCTAAAAAGAAGACGCTGGGGCACAATTTATATAAGTAGAGTTGATCTGGGCCAGCCTTGAGGATTGCAACCTGGGAGCATTGATTCAAGTTGCCCTGAATACATATACTCCAGTTAGCAGCACTCACAAGGGGATTTTCAAAGGCAGGAAAGGGGGACAGGGAGTGAGCCAGTGCAAAGTTGTTTGTTAGGAATTCTCATTGGTTTAACTATAATAATATTGGTTAGTGATTGATTGGCTACATATTGTCAAGCTATAGAGTGTGGGTTATAGTGTCTGCTGAAGCATTATTATGTTAATTAGCTACATAAGACATTATAGCTACTTGTGGCAATAGCAAGCAGTTTCAGGAGATAAATTCATAGCTCAAGGCAGAAGTAGTATGTGATTGCTGTCTCATTTTAATATCTCTCTGTGCCTGATGTTTGTTTATTTCTATTTTTTATTTTATTTTAAATTTTTAAATTCTTTTATATAGATTTTATTCTTTTACATAGAGCAGTTTTAGGTTCACAGCAAAACTGAGCAGAAAGTACAATGAGATCCATGTACTCCCTTACCCTCAACTTATTATTATTTTTAAAAATTAGTTCTTAAATTTCAATAGCTTTTGGGTACAAGTGATTTTTGGTTACATGTATGAATTGTACAGTGGTGAAGTCAGAGGTTTCAGTGCACCTGTCACCTGAGTAGTGTAGTGTACATTGTACCCAATATGTAGTTTTTCATCCCTCATCCCCCTCCAGCCTCCCCCCTTCTGAGTCTCCAGTGTTCATTTCGCCACTCTGTGCCTCCACGTATCCACAACTTAGCTCCCACTTATAAGTGATAACATGCGGTGTTTGGTTTTCCATTCCTGAGTTACTTTACTTAGAATTATGGCCTCCAGCTCCATCCAAGTTGCTGCAAAAGACACATTATTTTGTTGGTTTTAATGCCTGAGTAGTACATTCCATGGCACATACATCCCACATTTTCTTTATCCACCTGTTGGTCAATGGGCACTTAGGTTGGTTCCATATCTTTGCAATTGTGAATTGTGCTGCAATAAACATACATGTGCTGGTATCCTTTTGATATAATAATTTATTTTGCTTTGGTTAGATAACCCAGGAGTGAGATTGCTGGATCGAGTGGTAGATCTACTTTTAGTTCTTTAAGAAATCTCGACACTGTTTTCCATAAAGGTCGTACCAATTTACATCCCACCAGTAGTGTATAAGCATTCCCTTTTCACCCACACCCACACAAACATCTATTGTTTTTGACTTTTTAATGCTATTCTTGCAGAGTAAAGTGGTACCTTATTGCAGTTTTAATTTGAATTTCCCTGATGATTAGTGATGTTAACCATTTTTTTTTAACATGCTTGTTGTGGGTTTGACATTTAAAAAGACTCGTATTCTCAGATAAGTTTTTTCTTTTTTCACCCCCACCCCCACTATCCCCATCCCAGTTGAGCCTCCATCATCTCTCACCTGGACTCGTGCAGTCTCCTCCAAGGTAAACATGGCTAATGGTCTCCCCAACATTCATCCCCCGTTTTTCCTTAGGAACAGAACTCCTGATTATTTTGAAGTCGGAGGGCACATGGTAGCTCAGAATACAGACCTGCATTTGCCAGCCTCCCCTGGAGCTCTGGTCAGTAGGAAATAAACAGAAGTGTCCTATACAACTTCCAGGAAATACACTTAAAAGGACAGAATGGGTTCTTTTTTGACCTTTCCTTACAGCAGCTGGCTGGAATGCAGGCATGCTGGCTGGGGCTGAACAACCCTCTGGGACTATGAGGCAGCAACGTTGGATGGCGGGGAAGCAGGCTAGAAGAAAATTTAAAGTCTCCATTACCAGCCTCGATCGGCCTATCTCTATACTTGGTTTACATTAGAGAGAGAAGCATCTGTGTTACTGAAGTCATTGTTATTTGGGAATTTTGGCCTCATGCAGCCGATCCTAATTTGCCACATCTTTGATATAGTTTCCTGCCCCTGCCCTTACCTAACCCCCTCACTGTTCATTTCCAACATAGCAACCACAGTGGTTCTTTAGAAACTTGTCAGTCCCCCTCTGCCAAACCCTCCTATGGCTTCCCTCTCACCCTGACTCCTGACTATAAGCCAAAATCGAATCAAAGCCAAGTCCCTGCATGGCATGCACCCCGCATTTCCCCAACTCATCTTCTCCCCCTTGTACCCTTGTTCACACCAATTCAGCTCCAGTGCCCTGTTTGCTGTTCTCAGAGCAAGCTGTGTTTGCTCCTTTCCCAGGGCTGAGGGTTAGGGGTTAGCTATTCTTGCAGTGGACACTGACAGGGCTGGCTTTCTCTTTTCGTCCTAGTCTCTGCTCAAATGTCCTCAAAGGTCCTCATCTGAGAGACCTTTCCTGACCCTCCTACCTAAAACAGTTCACACCTTCCCCATCCCTCTCTAGCCGGGTACCTTTTTTCTCTACCTGTGATAAGGACGGGAGACAGGGAAATACTGGGTAGAAGTGGGCAGTTCCCCAGCAAAGATCCCACTCTCAAGCCTGGAAACCCATGGCCCTAAATGGGAACACACATTCCTGTTTTCAAGCCCAAAAGTTGCCTTTTGGCCTGCCATGCCCCGCTATCCTGTACCTGTATAAACCTAGACCCTAGGCTCCAGAAGCAGACGAGGAAACGAGCAGAACAGAAGAACAGTAGAACAGCATGGCAGAGAGAAGAGAAGGACTATCTGAATGCTAAAAGAAATTCAGCTGGGGGTGGTCAGAGAGGAGATCGACCGCAGGATGGCCAGGCTCCAGGGGAAGATCATCTTCCCACTCCATTCCCTTTCCAGCTCTCCATCCATCCTGCTGAGAGCTACCTCCACCACTCAATAAAATCCTGCATTCACCATCCTCAAGTCTGTGTGTGACCTGATTCTTCCTGAATGCTGGACAAGGACTTAGGTACCAAGAAGACACTAAGCTGGTTAACATTTAAGCTATCTGCGGACAGTAAAGCTAAAAGAATGCACTGTAACACATGCCTACCTGGGCTTTGGGAGTTGCAGGCACCTACCCCTAGAAGCTACCATGGGGCTGGAGCCCCAAGGTGCTTACCCTGGCTCCTGCACCTGCTCGTCTGCATGCTCCCCTTCCTGTAAGGGGTTTGAGCAGGTGAGGTGGCCAAACAGATGAGCCACACCCCTATTGCATATCATGCGATGGGGATCAGGAACTCTTCCATTTCACATGGACTTTCCACTGACGTTGTATATTCACTTCCTTGTGTGCTGTCCCCTTCCTCTCCACTAGAGGGAAAGTTCTTTGAGGCTGGGCTAGCTTCCGTCTTGTGTGCAGCTTTATCCTCATTACTCAGAGCAGTGCCTGGTGTGCAACAGGTGCTTAGCTAAATGAACGCAGGAACAAATAAGTGGCGTGAGAGGGGCTCCTGGCTTTTTTGGGGAGGACACAACAACAGTGGAGAACCAGGATGCTTCGAACAGATGACTATGGAGTCTGGGATCTTTTTTCCAGCTAGCAAATTTTTGTTGAAAAAGGGTCTTGCAGGCCGGGCATGGTGGCTCAGGCCTGTAATCCCACCACTTTGGGAAGCTGAGGCAGGTGGATTATTTGAGGTCAGGAGCTCAAGACCAGCCTGGCCAACATGGTGAAACCCCGTCTTTACTAAAAATACAAAAATTAGCCAGGTGGTAGTGGCATGCAACTCTAATCCCAGCTACTCAGGAGGCTTAGGCAGGAGAATTGCTTCAGTCTGGGAGAGGGGAGATTGTGGTGAGCGGAGATCATGCCACTGCACTCCAGTCTGTGTGACAGAGTGAGACCCTGTTTCAAAAAAAAAAAAAGGATAAAAAAGGTTCTTGCAGAGCTGAGTCAAAATAATTGAGAGTTTTTTTCCTGAATAAATATTTAGTTATTTGGGGTCATTGCTCTAAATCAGTGATTCTCAAGGCAGGACATTTTGCTCCCAGAGGACATTTGACAGTGGAGACAGCTGGTCACATGGAACTGGGGGTGCTACTGGCACTGAGTGGGTAGAGGTCAGGGGCATTACTTAGGAAACACTTCCATGCACAGGACAGTACCCCCAAACAAAGAATTACCCAGCCCCGAATGTCAACCATGCTGAGATTGAGAAAGTCTTGTTTAAACATCTCATGAAGTAACAGCATTCAAATCATATTATATGCTGCTGGTATGAATACAGAATTCTGTGAGATTCTTCAAGTTCAGGAGAAGTGGGAGGAAGACTATATTTTGCTTTCAGGATCATCAATCCTTAGTTATTTACAAGTGTTTCCATAAATAGATCAATAACCCAACAAACATTTACTGAATATCCCAACCGTGTGGCGTACTGGTCTATTGCATTATTTCCTTCTCTCTCCACCTCTGCTCCTCTCCACACCCCACCTCTGGGCCTTGTCACTGGACTTTTGTAGTCTTACTGTACCATGGAACCTCTTTTAAGAATGAATGAATAAAGGAAATTCACATCGGAAGGTAGGCAACATGGAACTCAGGTGGAGGGGTGGGCATTGGGCCACGTGGCTGTCTTTGGGCCAAGGGAATTTCCCAGACAGGGGCTCAGCAGGGAGCCTTTGGCAGCCACCATCGTGGTCTGTTAGAGGATGAGGGGTGTCTGGGAAACCACAACACAGCATCCACCATGGCCTTTCCCATTCCATGATGGTTTACTTAACTGACACTCTATTCTTCCATTTTATAGGGAAAACCCAAACATGAATTGTTCCCAGATATTGCCAGATATCAACTTCCCTTCTTTCTGATAGATGAATAGTCAAAAGACATATTGTTTGAAAATTGTTGCTGTTTCCATTCTAATTAACAAGGTCTTACTTCACACGAAAATCAAGATTTACAAAAACACACCTGGCAGGGCTGGGGCAGGGAAAGAAGCAAGTGAGGATTGACACTGGCACAGCGAGATTCATGGGACTGCTTTAAAGAGCTCCATTCTCCAGCAGCCATGCTTTGCCATAACTGCATTGCCATGTGCCCTTTGAGGAAGTCCGCTACTGGATTTCCACGACAGACTATTTCATCCCTTCTGCCTTCTTCCAGTGTCTTCTAGATATGTAATGCATTTAATTTGCACTTTAAAACTCAGAATGTCTGAAATTAGCAGAAAAGAATACGTCCATGTGGTTAACTTTGCCTAAACTTAATGAAAACCAGAATTCTTCCAGCACTGGCCCCCGCCCTCCACACAGCTCCCTGTGTGGGCTTCTCCTGCAGAGCTCAGCTGCTCGTCGCTCTAGGACCCATTTACAACATTGCATCTCAGCTTGGGGAATAATGTGTTCAGTTGGTAAGGGTGAGAAGTGGATGAAGAAGCATAATTCAGGGTGCACGGTGCCTGCAAGGTCTGGATGCAACAAGAACACAGAAAAGATTATGTTGGTTTTATCCTCTCGCTGCTGTTAGCTTAACTGTTGTTTATTTAGAGGAACAGGGCAGACAAAAAAAAAAAAAAAAAAAAAAAAAAAGGACTGAGCACAGTGGCTCATGCCTGTAATCCCAGCACTTTGGGAGGCCAAGGCAGGAGAATCACCTGAGGTCAAGAGTTTGAGACCAGTCTGGACAACATGGTGAAAAGCCGTCTCTACTAAAAATACAAAAATTAGCCGGGTGTGGTGGGGGACACCTGTAATCCCAGCTACTTGGGATGCTGAGGATGGAGAATCGCTAGAACCCAGGAGGCTGAGGCTGCAGTGACCAGAGATCGCACCATTGCACTCCAGCCTAGGTGACAAGAGCGAAACTCCATCTCGAAAAAAAGAAATAAATAAAAAATAAAACAAATACAAGTAGTTTGCAAAACAAGACTGTCAGCAAGTGGTTCCCTCTATACCAGTATAGTTTTGCTCTTGCAGCTTCTCACAAGGGCTTCTGCTTGGGCTTAGGACAGAGTCCTGTAGTGACACAGGCCAAAATATTGCATGGAAGTCATTGAAGCCCTTCCAAAACTATCTTCCCTTGTGGAGATGGAAGGACAGCCAGGCAATTTTGCTTTATGACCCTTTTGAAGGTGCTTGAGCTCTTACTTTCAAGCAGGGACCTCAAATCTGAGCGTCTGAGTTCGGGTCCTATACTTTCTGGGTAATTTATGAATCTTGAGTTGACACAGGCAAATCTGGAAACTGGAGAGGACATTTGCAAAATATTTTGAGAAGGTCACGCAAGAGGGTGGGGCACGAGCTCCCTAGCAAGGGTAGAAAAAATTTCTGGGTTACTCTGACCTAGTTATAAATTAAAAATGATACCTTTCCCTTAAGGCAAACAACTCCTACAGCACAGGGTTGGCAGTTGGGAAGAGTGGAAACAATGAAGAAGGAGCCAGAAAACCCAAGCACCAGTCCTGATTCCTGCCAACTCATAGGTTTGTTCCTCCCTGCCTTCATTTAGTTGTTAAATTCATTTGCTGAGCACTTTGGAGTGGTGGAGTGGAAGAAAGCCATGGGAAAGTTGCACAAACATAGAGCATCTTGGCTTTCCTGCATGGGACTTTTGGCCTCTGACATGCACATTAGATCCTCCTCACCATCCGTGCATGGCCACCCAGGTGCCTGGCACCAGGGCTGACTTCCCAGCACATGGTATGTGCAGTCGCACAGGGCTCAGAAGGGCCCCATGCTAGGTTAATGCTTTGTGGTCATCGTCTTGAGATTCTCAGTCAGTATTGAACAAGGGAACCTGCATTTTCATTTTGCACTGGGCCCTGCAGATTATGTGACTTGTTCTGCCTGGAACTTTGGTTTTCTACTCAAAGGAGGAAAGAGCAATGTGACTGCACATGGTAGCCCTTAGAGAAGATGGCCTGACATTTGAACTCAGTGCTGTGGACAGGGTCTGGGCAAGGCAGAGTTGGAAGAATGGGCCTTGAGAAAAGAACCCCACAAGGCATATGGATGAAGACTAAGTTGCCTTGGGCCCAAGGGACCACATACATGATAGAAGAACCCCTCACCCTGCACAGAACCTAGCCCTGCCTCAACATCCAAATAGCTGGGAGAGCTCAGGATGTGGAGTGTGGTGTGCCTGTGACAGGCACAAGTGGCAGGTGGTTTCTGTACAGCAGAAGTTAACAAGGAACAGCCATTGAGGGGACAGGGAGCATGGTGGACACTCTGTGCTGGCTGCTGAATGGCCTGTGGACTCAGGTATGGTTGCCGTCTGGGAGAGGAGTGGGAATTGGAGCCATTTTATTTGCACATTGGGATAATTTGTACTGTGAGAGTTTAGCAGCCCAGAGACATTTGGGGGACAGGTAAACAGGAGTCTGGGGACCTCTGGCTCAGGGTTGCTGTGAAGCTTAGGAACCTCAGTGTTATATTCATTAGGGCATGGCCTGTGGTTGACTAGGTGCTCAGTAAGCGGTAGTAGTCACAGTGACTACTCTGCAAAGCATACCATGATTCTATAAAGCTGGAGGTAGAACACAGAGAAGCTGGGATTCTCTGCTCCTAAATAGAACATAAGAATGGGTGGGCCTTCAAAGTCACGAAGTCCACATACTTCCGTATCTGGAAGGCACTAAGCCCATAGCTGAGTAGTGTCATTCCCTGGATCCTGGGGCAGGAAAAAATATTTCCAACTCCTGACTCCCAAAGGAGCGCTCTTTCCCTGAGACAAGGCTAGGACATCCCTAGGTGGTGTCAGGTCTGGAAGTCTAGTGAAGTCTGGTGCAAGAGAGCTGATGGAAACTGAGGGAGGCTGGCAGGGAGTGGCTCTGCTGGATCCTCCTGATATCTTGCACTGGTGAGTCTTGCATATCTCTCAGGTCTCAGTGTAGATGTTATTAAACAGCAGAGGCTTCTTGAAACCTCTCAGCCACATTAGGGGTGCATGATCTACCCAGAGGAACATGTAATACTGGTTGCCGAACTGTGCATTGATTCTGTGAGCTCTTAGACAGCTTTCTATTGAGATTTCCCCTTTGGCCGGCATTAGCCAGCTTCAGACTCTGTTGCTTGCAAATAAGGTCCCTGACTGTTCCAGGTACCTGGGTTGGTTTGTGAGGACAGGGGAAATGAATGAGGGTGGATGTGTGGGGGATACACAGGAATGATCTCAGCAGGGGGAGCCTGCAGCCAGAGCGCATTGAAATCTTGCCAGGTGATGGTGGACCAAAATGAACGAGACTCCGGCTCTTCGTGACTTGCCAGAATATTGTTGAATTCAGTGTGCTTGTTTAGAAAGTGGGGCCAGTGTCCCTGCTTGGGCAGGGCTGGCTGATGGGAAAGGACACGGAGGTGGGACTGAAGCTGGTTCTCACCTGGTGTACATGGCTCTCCAGGTGTGCTCACGTTCTTAGGAGGGGCATATTTTGTGCCATTCAGAACTCTGTGTCTTGAGCAATTTCCCTTGTGGCCCCAGTCTGGAGATGGAGCATGAAAATGCTGAACTCCAGAGAGCAATCCTGCAGAGACAGGAGTTTTTGGTCTGCCAAGAACAGCATGTTTGTTTGGGTCAGCCAGGGTGTGGAGGAGCCTTGGGTGACCTGACACTCTCTTTGAATAGGAATGAAACTAACCTTCAACCCAAAGTGAGACCAGAAAAACACGTTTTCTCCTAGTTCTATTCACTAAACCGGTGGCTGACATGTTGACACATGCCAGCTGGGGTTGTACTCCCTGGATGCATGCTTGTTTGTAATTGTATTTCTGAGTGAAAAGCGTTTCTAGTGAAGGCCATAGGGAGACATGCCGATGGTCATTTCCCCAGGAATTTGAAGGAAACACCTTAATGAGACATAGCAAATGTGCAGCTTTGACATGGGAGCCAGGCGTCCCTCCCACGTGTAGCAGCCTGTCCCCTTGAGCATTAGAGGATCTCTTGGAGAATATCTGCCTTCCTTTCAACCTTTAGCAGAGGTCAAAATGTTGCATATCCTGAGGTTCCTTTGTGCTTTGCCTGGCACTGTGACACATGCTTATAGTGAAATGGTCCCCAGTGAGGCTGTTACGGCTACACCCCTCTGCAACGTGATGTTACTGCTCTTCCCAGGAAGAAGTGAAGCCTCAATTTTAGCCCTGGGAATTGCTTTGACCAGCAGACTGGAGGAATGATGTTCTAGTTCTGGTCTCAAGAATCCCATTCTCACTCTCTTGGAGCCTGAGACCTCCATGATAGGTGGAAGTCTGGTGCAGCCTGCCGGAAGAAGACGGAGACATTCCAGCCAGCAGCCACCACCAGTGCCAGCCAGATGTGAGAGCAAGGTCATCCTGGGCTGTCCAGCCCAGCCCAGCCCAGCCATCAACTGAAGATAGTCACAGCAGCAAGACCTGATGAGTATAGGAGAATTGCCCAGGCAACCCACAGAACTGTGATAAATAGTACATTGTTATTTTAAGACACAAACATTGGGTTGGTTTGTTACACAGCAATAGACAACTGAAACAGACAGACACTAGACCAACTTATTGAGAGTGCCTGAAACGTTCTCCGGGGCCATTTCTTCTACTTTGACAGCAGCACCAACTACTCTGTATTGAGAGTAAGTAAATAAATGACAATCTAAATGTAACTGCTGTTGCCTGGACACAGTGGCTCACATCTGTAATTCCAGCACTTTGGGAGGCTGAGGCAGGAGGATCTCTTGAGGTCTCATACCAGCTTCGGCAACATAACAAGGCCCTGACTCTAAAAAAAAGTCAGCTGGCAGCAATGATGTGTACCTACAGTTCTAGCTCCTTGGGAGGCTGAAGCAAGAAAATCACTTGAACCCAGGAGTTCAAGGCTGCAATGAGTTCTGATCACATCACTGTACTCTAGCCTGGGTGACAAAATGAGAACTTGTCTCAGAAAATAAAATAAAATAAAATAAAATAAAATAAAATAAATAAATAAATAAATAAAGCTTCAATTACCTACTCCATGAAATTCATTCTCTATATAAAAACTTGAGGGATATATACATACATATTTGATATATAAATAGATATAAATATATAAATCTGTATCTATATCTATATCTATATTTGAACTCCTTTGCTCTACACCAAAAATCTAATTTTTTCTACATGTTCTTTCTGTGTCAAAGATTATTATTGTTATTATTTTTTCTGGAGACATGGCCCTGAAGTTTTAAAATGTCCTCATGCCAAGTATTTAGGGGTGACATATCATGATAGCTGGTGTATGCTTCTCATATTTAACAATTATAAAAATTCTTTATTTCGTATTCTAATGTTGTCACAATCAGTATAATCATTTTTTAAGTGTTTATGACGTCTGCCAAATATGGTGAAAGTTTCAACATTGCTATTTTTCGTCCACTTCCTTGCTCTGTGCTCTCTGCTTTCTGGAAGTGTGTTCCCTGTGAATCTGCCATTGGCTGGAATTCAGGAGGAAGGGAAAGACAGAGTTGGGGAAGGAACTCAGTCAACAATATTTGTAAGGTTCCCGTTTTACTATACGCATGGAGTGGGGGCTTAAGGAGATAAAGGAAGTCCTGGCCTTCAAGGTCTGCTTGATTATTGTACCTGAGGGGTGATGATGGCATCTTCCTCATCCTTGTGCCCTCAACACCTGGCCCTGGGCCTGGGCTAGGATTGTCGCCAAAAGATGTTTGGTGGTTGGGGTGGGTGGTGAAAGAAAGAGTTTTCCAGGTCTTTGGGAAGATGGGACATAACCAAATAAAAGAATGTCTTCATTGAGTGCTCTACAAAGAGAAGGTGCCATACGCTATGGCCACCGAGTTCCTATAAAAGGTATGTTTCCAGCACTAACCATTCCCTTGCCCGGCCTCCTGTGGGCAGATCTCTGCATTTAAACATGTTAGATGCCAAGCCTTGGACAAAGAGCATAGGCCAGTGTACTGAATCCCATCACCCTCCATCACTGACATTCTTGACCTCCTCCCAGAATGAAGCTCCTCCAGTCATCCGCCCTCCCCAGAGTTCTCTCTGCTTCTTCTGCTGCTGCCCTCACTTACTCCTCCACTTACCCATCTGGTGAAGCCCTGGGGACACCTCCATCAGAGTCCTATCCTGTCATTTTGGAATCTTTTGCTTATTTCTCTGCCTTCTTCACTTACCAGCAATCCTGATCGTGGAGATCAGGATTGTGTCTTGGCCATTTCTATTTCTTGGGATCTGGGTTAGTGTTTGGCTCAAGATGGGTGCTCAAGATGTTTTTAAAATAAATGAACAGGGCAATCTTTGAAAGAACAATCTGATTCCCTGTCTTTGATAGACAGGATGTGGGAACACTAAAATAGTCTGTGTCTATCATTAATTCTATTTCTAAAAATTAAAGACAGATAAGCCTATATCCTTTTTTCCAAGGATCATTTTGGGAACCTGACGATGTTTTACCAAGAACTTTCTGATTTATCTTTCTCTGCTTGCCTCATCGTCCAGGACAAACACAAAGAAAATCACTTAGGTTTCCTGAGCTTCGTCACTCAAAGCAATGAACCAGGATGTTGTTAGCTGAGAATCCTGGTGACAAAGGTTACCAGGTAGCTGTTAGTGTAGTAACATCTATGGCAGTCCTAACACCAGGAATGCTTTTATTTGAGGCAGCCTCCAGTGTGGAAAATACTGACAGCTCCTTCTTGCCTTAACACTCCTAGGAATAAAGACAGCTGACACCTCAGACACATCGTAACACACAAAATGACAGCCGTCTGAGTTGACTTGATTTGTCAGCTCTTTATCAGAAGTTCACAGACAGAGTGCACAAGTCAGAGTGACACCTCCTCCCCCGAGTCCCTGGAGAAAGGGCAGCACTTTTCCTGTGATTAACAAGTCTCTACATTTTTGTCCTGTTTATCAATGTCCCTGAGAGGTCACACACAATAGAAAACATTATTGATGACAGCATTTTTCATCCTTTTTCCATCTTCTGGGATTCAGGATTACAAAGGAAAACCTGCAGTGTCCTTGGTGTTGCTCATGACATACACATATTCACTCTTTCGGTCGCTTGTTCAACAAGTAGTAACTGGGCATTGCCTTACTGCCAGATGTGTACTTTTGGATGTGAAATACAGCAATAAACAAGAGTCATGGCCCTGCCCCTGGGTGGCAAAACAGATAACACACACACGCGCGTGCACACACATACACACACACACACACAGAAGATGATAAAGAAATTTGGGGCACATTGTATGTTATGAAGGGAACAGAACCTAGAACCCCTCATGACCCATTTATAAATAAAGGAATTGTAAAGAAGGAGTGACTAGTAAGTAAGAAATGGAAGACTGGCTGTAGATAGGATTGTCAAGAGAAAGCCTTTAAGAGTGGGCTTTTAGCCGAGTCCGTGAAGATCAGAGGGGAAAGATCATCGTAGGCAAAGAGAATGGCTAATGCAAAGGCCCTCTGGTGGACTAGATTTGGGAGTGTTCAGGGAGCAGAAGGAGGACCCCGTGGCTTGTGCACAAGGTTGGTGGGAAGGCAATCCTGCCACAGAGTGGCATAGGATGAGGCTGGAGGAGCCTCTGGAGACAGGTCACGCCTGGCCTGGTGTGGCAAGGAAGAGGGAGGAATCCTGTTCATACCTAAGAGGAGCCGCCAGGAAAGTTGCAGGTGCAGCAGTGACGTAATGCATGCACAGCACACTAAAGGGCACCCCCCAGGCTCTGTGGGAAATGGGTTGGAGAGGTGGGGCGGGAGGGGAGAGGGACAGGAGGGGTGGTGGTGTGTAGGAATGAATGGGCGAAATCTGAAGCACTCAAAGAGAGGTCGTGGTGGCCAGGGAAGGTGACAGGAGTGAAAAATGGAGCAAAGGGGCCTTGGGTGAGAGGCATTTTGGGGATTGCATAATCTGGCATTGTTTCCTCACTGTTGGGGTGAGGAAAGGGAGGAACCATAACTATCGTGTGTGGAGGAAGCCAGAGCACATGTGAGCCCTTCTGTGTATAAAGTTCATGAGGCATCCACATGGGGTAACCCCTGGAAAATCAAAACTGGAGCTGAGGGGAGAAATGGGTCTGGATTTATAACAGGGAGTCATCAGGCTTATAGGGTTATTTGAGTTTATGGGAATGGGTGAACGTGTCTATAGTGAGAACTTCCAGGGGTAATAAAAGAGCATTTAGGGCGAGAGAGAAGTGGAGAGCAGGCCAGGCTCTGATGGGAGAGACAGGGTCAGGGAAGGCACACAGCCCCAGAGAGGATGTGGGTGGGTGTGAGTCCCTGAGGCCAGCAGAACCCTCGGTTCACCAGCAACTGGGGGCAGCAGTGGCATCCAGGCCTAAGGGTAGAGCTGGCCCCTGTTTCTACTTTTTTGGGGTGAAGTAGGAGAAAAGATCCTGAGCAGGGGTAGGACCAAGTGTTGAGGGAAGATGAGGAACGCACAGTCCTAGGCCTGTAGGGAGAGTCTGGCACTAGGGCAGATGGGAGGCACCCATGTCGTGGGGGCTGGTGGGCTCCCTGCCGGGTCTTGGAACCCAGGCTGGTGCAGGAGGGGCTGTTGCAGGGTGAGGAAGTGGGGGTGGGGTGGGCTGGTGTCTGGGTGAAGCTCTGGATGGATAGCAGGAGGTGTCAGAGTGGATGAGCTGAAGGAGAAAGGAGGTAGTGGCTGCAGACAGGTGTGAAGTTAGACTTCAGATGCTCTCAAATGTCATGTTCACATGTATTTCTGGGGTGAAGATGATCCCGATTAATGAGTTCTTTCCAGCAGTCAGTTTGTTATCACTGTGATTATTCAGTACGTCTTTGTGCAGAGGCTGCGGCTCCTGGGTTGTCTCATCTGAAATGTCATCTCTGATTGGGAAGCCACATCTCTCACAGATGGCCAAGCTGTACCCGACTCCTGGCTGCTGGATTTGTGCCCTTGCAGAGACGGCTGAAGCAGGAACACCCGGCGGCGATCACTGCAGACGGGTCCACAGGAGCTGGCAGCAGAAACAAGAGAGCAGCCTTACCAGGCATGAGAAGTAGGGCCTTCCATGAGAGAGTGAGCAGGAGAGACAGGCCGAGCATGAGAAGCTGGCGGGTGGCCTGGGCAGAGGAAGCAGTGAGGGGGCAGGAGAAGGAGGGCGTGGAGCTTTGACCCACTGGCATATCATCTCCATCTCCACCTGGATTGGTTGTCCTTTACTGCATGACATATGTCCTCTAAACATGGGGGCTTCCAACGACAGTGATCATTTTACTATCTCCCACAGTTTCTCTGGGTCAGAAGTTCAGACATGGCACAGTGGGATGGCTTGCTTATGCTCTACCATGGGCCTTAGCTGGAAGATGTGAAGGCCATAGACTGGAATCTCTGAAGACTCATCTAGCCACAAACCTGCAGGGTGCTAGCTCTCAGCTGGGACACCACACGACCCTCTCCATATGGACTGGGCTTCCTCATAACATGGTGGCAAGTTCCATGGGCAAGTATGGAGGAGTAGGGGAGAGAGATAGAAAGGAGGTGGAGGAGCAGGAAGAGGGAGACAGGGGGAGAGAGGGAGAGATGAGGAGAGAGAGGAAGGCAGGGGAGGAGGAGGGTGAGAGGGAAGGAGACAAAGAGGAGGGAGTGGAAGGGAGGAGAGAAGGAGGGTGAGAGATGGAGGGAGACAGAGAGAAGAGAGTGGGGGAAGGGGAGGAGGAGGGAGATACAGAGAGGAGGGAGTGGGGGAAGGTGAGGAGGAGGGAGATGCAGAGAGGAGGGAGTGGGAGAAGGGGAGGAGGAGGGAGACACAGAGAGGGAGACGGAGAGGAGGGAGTGGAGGGGAGGAGAGAAGGAGGGTGAGGATGGAGGGAGGCAGAGAGAAGAGAGTGGGGGAAGGGGAGGAGGAGGGAGACACAGAGAGGAGGGACTGGGGGAAGGTCAGGAGGAGGGAGACGCAGAGAGGAGGGAGTGGGAGAAGGGGAGGAGGAGGGAGACACAGAGAGGAGGGAGTGGGGGAAGGTGAGGAGGAGGGAGACAGAGAGGAGGGAGGGGGGAAGAGGAGGAGGAGTAAGACACAGAGGAGGGAGTGGGGGAAGGGGATGAGGAGGGAGACACAGAGAGGAGGGACTGGGGGAAGGGGATGAGGAGGGAGACACAGAGAGGAGGGAGTGGGAGAAGGGGATGAGGAGGGAGACACAGAGAGGAGGGAGTGGGGGGAAGGTGAGGAGGAGGGAGACACAGAGGAGGGGGGGGAAGGGGAGGAGGAGGGAGACACAGAGAGGACGGAGTGGGTGAAGGGGATGAGGAGGGAGACACAGAGGAGGGAGTTGGGGAAGAGGAGGAGGAGGGAGACAGAGGAGGGAGTTGGGGAAGGGGAGGAGGAGGGAGACACAGAGAAGGGAGTGGGAGAAGGGGATGAGGAGGGAGACACAGAGAGGAGGGAGTGGGGGGGAAGATGAGGAGGAGGGAGACACAGAGAGGAGGGAGGGGGGAAGGGGATGAGGAGGGAGACACAGAGGAGGGAGTGGGGGAAGGGGATGAGGAGGGAGACACAGAGGAGGGAGTGGGGGCAGGGGAGGAGGAGGGAGACACAGAGGAGGGAGTGGGGGAAGGGGAGGAGGAGGGAGACACAGAGGAGGGAGTGGGGGCAGGGGAGGAGGAGGGAGACACAGAGGAGGGAGTGGGGGAAGGGGAGGAGGAGGGCGAGAGGGAGGGAGACACTGGTGGCTTCTGACTCCTTTTGTTGTCTTGCTCAATTGAGAAGTCACACAGCGTTGTGTCCATCCTGGGGGCATCAAGAGCCCTCATTTTCAGAGGTGGGGGTGTAGACCCACCCTGGGTGGGAGGAACATTGGTCACATCAGAGAAGAGCTTCAGGACAGGACTGTATGGCCACCATTGAAACAGGGTCTCTGTCACACCCTCTCAGCTCTCAGAGCCACACCCTGGTTGACTTTGTTTATTGGCCCACTTCATTCTCAGAACCTGGGAATCTCAGATCTTCTGGGAGACTGACAGAATCTTTCACAAGCATCGCAGATGCTTGTCATTTACCGACAGAGGAAAGGCATCTGAAATCTTGCAGGGAGGGTGGTGGGGTGGTTGTGACACTGAGGAACACTGTGCAACACTCAGGAAATGATGGATTGTGCATGACCAGAGGAGTGGAGAGATTTTGGCTCAGAGTGAGTTGGGATGGCTTCAGCACGTCTTCATTCACTTTCCCATGCCCTGGCGCCTCAGTTTCTCTCTCTGCCATTTGCTCTCTCTTTCTGGTAATAGTAATGCTGTGCAGAATTAGATCATGCAGGCAACAGAGGAGCATGGCGGGTGTGTGTGCGCAGTTGTGGGGATGGTGCTGACTACTCTCGATATCACGGCTGTTATGCACCACATGAAAACTAACCCAGTCTTACTAAGGAGAGATGTTATTGGAAGAGATTCTTGCATGGGGAGGAGGGCTATTGCCGCAGGGAAGGAGATCACACCAACTGTGGGGTCTGCCAACGTCATAAGGGTGAGGCAAAGAGGGTGTTTCTTTTATGAAGGGGAGTCAACAAGGCCAGAAAGAACCAAGTGGGGAAAGTGGTTTGAAGAAGTGGAGGTGGCGTGATTGAGACCAGACTGTAGATCCCAGAGTGTTCTCAGGAGGGGCTGTGTGCTGGCTCAGAAGGAGAGATGGTCTGCCAAAGTGTGGTTAGCAAGCATTTTGTTCCAATTGATCAGTGGGACAGAAAGCTCAGTACATCACTTATGACTCAAGGAATGGGAGTTTGGAGGGTCTGTGTCTGACCTTATCATAGGTAAATGGGTGTGGGCAACTGTGACTTTTATCTAAGTCATGTGAGGGGTTTTTGCAGTGTTCTCAGAACATAAAAGGTGGGACAATTTCTTAACCTTCGCTGTTTTCTAAGATCGCAAGGCTCCTGTGAAGTTTAGCCTTGTCATGTGGCTCCAAAGGACAGGCGTGTGTGAGACACTGCCTTGGCATCCACTTAGAGCAAGGCCGGGCCTGAGAATGTGGTGGCGAGTGAAGTCTGCCTGTCCTCCACTCAGCATCATGGGGACTGGGTTCTCCGCCCCTGCAGGCATTCAGCGCAGGCTGGGCAATCTGTATGAAGGCCTGTGGCTTAAAAGTCCAGCTGTTGCCGGGAGCTCTGGGCTTCCTGAGGTCTCCGAGTCCGCTGTTTCTCTCTGCAGTATCCCAGGTGGGCTGGTGTATGTGCTGCCAAGTGGGGAAGGCTTGAGCTCCTCCTTGCTTCTGGTCGTTGGCTCCTAGAAATTCAATGTTACTCTCAGGGTGAGAGTAAATAATAGGAGATGTGTTTTTTCCTTCAGCAGCAGATGTATGTCTGGAAAACAACTGTTTGAGAATTTCATTAAAAATCAAAACCTTTTGTCATTTTTGAGACTTTATTTCATGCTGTGATATAGTGTTGGAATAAAAAGCTTGTTGTAATTTAATCCCCTAATTCTCCTGTGTAAGAGTCATACAGTCTGGAGCACTACACTTCTGATCCGAGGCACTACTGATAAAGGGGATCCTCATTCCTATCCCTGTGAGGGGCTCCCTGGCTTTTACGTGAGGAAGCTACAGCATTATGTTTGGACCAGTGCATCAGTTAAGCTGCTATTGAAGATAAAAATCCAGGCCTTGTGAATCACATGGAGATCCCATTAAAAACACAGTGATTAAGCAATCAGCTCCCTTGAGACTCCTTGGGTAAATGTGGATTTTTGTGTATTTCATTTTTGTACACTATAACTCAATGATGGTGACTTTCCTTGGGCTCTGGTTCTGGTTTGAAAGCACAGAGTTGGGCATGCAGTGCTGTATGCACAGTTCCCAGAGGTCTGCAGACTTGGCATGAAGGAGGCTCCTAGGTTGGCTGGAAACACACAGTCTGTGGAAGGAGGCAGGCTCTGGCAGACTCTGCCTACTGGAATGAGTAACTGTGAACAAGAAGTTCATAGAGTTCTGTGGTTTGGTAAACATTTTCAGCTTGCCAAGTGTTTCCACCCAAGACACCATGAGTAGAGAGCAGACAGTGATGACTTCAGGGTCCTGTTGGTGGCACACCCTCAGTAACAGCTAGTTCTGGCTGCAGTTAGTGTCTTGGGAGGAGAGTGTCAGTGGGAGGTAGATGCTTCATCATGAGGCCTGTAGCATGAGCCCAGAGAGGGATGGAGGGAATCCTGAGGCTGAAATCTGAAAGTAAATTCTAGGGGAATCACAGGTAAGCCTCCAGATGAGAACAGAAGTGAAGGAGATGTCCAGAATCACACCCATGGTCTCAAAGAAGGGAGATGGGATGCTATTGGGGAGGTGGGATGCTGTTGGAGAGGTGGGATGCTGTTGGGAATGTGGGATGCTGGTGGGGAGGTGCGATGCCGTTGGAGAGGCAGGATGTTGTTGGGAAAGTGGGATGCTGGGATGGTGGGATGCTGTAGGGCAGGCAGCATGTTGGGAAGGTGGGCTGCTGTTGGGAAGGTGAGATGCTGTTGGGCAGGCAGAATGTTGGGAAGGTGAGCTGCTGTTGGGAAGGTGAGATGCTGTTGGGAAGGTGAGATGCTGTTAAGGAGGTGGGATGCCGTTGGGGAGGTGGATGCCGTTGAGGAGGTGGGATGTTGTTGGGAAGGTGGGACGCCATAGGGGAGGTGGGATGCCGTTGGGAAGATGGGATGCTATTGGGAAGGTGGGATGCTGGGAAGGTGGGTTGCTGTTGGGGAGGTGGGATGCAGTTGGGGAGGCAGGATGCTGGGAAGGTGGGATGTTGTTGGGAAGGTGGGATGCTGTTGGGAAGGTGGGATGTTTTTGGGGAGGTGGGATGCTGGGAAGATGGGATATTGTCGGGAAGGTGGGATGCTGGAAAGGTGGGATGCCATTGAGAAGGTGGAATGCCGTTGGGAAGGTGGGATGCTGTTGGGAAGGTGGTCTGCTGGGAAGGGGGGATGCTGTCGGGAAGGTGAGATGCTGTCAGGAAGGTGGGATGCTGTTGTGGAGGTGAGATGCTGTCGGGAAGGTGGGATGCTGTTGGGAAGGTGGGATGCTGTTGAGGAGGTGGGATGCTGTTGAGGAGATGGGATGCTGTTGGGGAGGTGGGATGCTGGGAAGGTGGGATGCTGTTGGGAAGGTGGTATGCTGGGAAGGTGAGATGTTGTTGGGAAGGTGGGATGCTGGGAAGCTGGGATGCTGGGAAGGTGAGATGCTGTCAGGAAGGTGGGATCCTGTCGGGGAGGTGGGATGCTGTTGTGGAGGTGGAATGCTGGGAAGGTGGGATGTTTTTGGGAAGCTGCGATGCTGGGAAGGTGGGATGCTGGGAAGTTTCGGTGCTGTCAGGAAGGTGGGATGTTGGGAAGGTGGGATGCTGGGAAGGTGGGATGTTGGGAAGGTGAGATGCTGGGAAGGTCGGATGCTGGGAAGGTGAGATGCTGTTGGGTAGGTGGGATGCTGGGAAGGTGGGATGCTGTTGGGGAGGTGGGATGCTGGGAAGGTGGGATGCTGTCGGGAAGGTGGGATGCTGGGAAGGTCGGATGTTGTTGGGAAGGTGGGATGCTGGGAAGGTGGGATGCTGGGAAGGTGGGATGCTGTCAGGAACGTGGGATGCTTTTGGGGAGGTGGGATGCTGTCGGTGAGGTGGGATGCTCTCATGGACATGGGATGCTGTTGGGAAGGTGGGATGCTGTTGGGGCGCTGGGATGCTTTTGCAGAGGTGGGATGCTGTTGGGATGTGGGATGCTGTTGGGAGGTGGGATACTGTTGAGGAGGTGGGATGCTGTCGGGAAGGTGGAATGCTTTTGGGATGTGGGATGCTGTTGGGAAGGTGGGATGCTGTTGGGAAGGTGGGATGCTGTTGGGAAGGTGGGATGCTGTTGGGAAGGTGGGATGCTGTAGGGAAGGTGGGATGCTGTTGGGAAGCTGGGATGCTGTCGGGGAGGTGGGATGCTGTCGGGGAGGTGGGGTGCTGTCGGGGAGGTGGGATGCTATTGGAGAAGTCAGATGCTGTTGGGGAGGTGGGATGCTCCTTCCTAGGACTTGGAGAGAGAGTCTGTTCCATGCCTCTCCCTGGCTTCTGGTGTTTGCCGCCATCTTTGGTGATCCTTGGTTTGTAGACACCACATCATTTCCACCACTGCGTTCACCTTTACATGGCGTCGTGCTGTGTGTGTGTCTGTGTTTACATTTTTCCTTTTTGGGTCTTTCCTGCTCAGAGACCCCTCTCTCTGGAGAGAGAAAGCTGTTTCTCTTTCTCTTCTCTTCTGCCTGTTAAACCTTCACTCCTAAACTCCCCGTGTGTGTTCGTGTCCGAAATTTTCCTGGTGGAAGACAATGAACCCCAAGGTATATACCCCAGACAATATAGCTGCTTCATACTGGGGACCTCATCCGGGGTACCAAGGTACACCACTCATGGAAACAGTGAGTAGAGGAGCGGACTCCAACTCTGTCCTTGCATTTCGAGGCTCTCAGCCTCCATTCTAGAACCAAATCAAACCAAATACGGGGCCCCCTTCAGCCGTTTAAAAATGATTAGCATGGCTGCCAACCTTATAAGACTTGGGGGAGGGCTTACTGGGGAGAACATGGAGAATCTCCCAGCACCCAGGGTTGCTGGCATATTGGCCATATTTGAGCCCGCTTTCTTTCACAGAGGACTTAGCCATCGTGTGGGGCTGAAAGAAGTCCTGGGATAACTGAGGATTTCTGGCTGGGGCTACCTCCTCCCGTTGTTATCCAAAGGCTTCTGGACTGACCCCAGCCTCCCACTGCCCGATGAGGTGTCGGCAACAGGATCTCCAACTTTTCTGTCATAATTTCCTCCTTTCCTGTCCACGACCATCGTATCTCTTATCCCCTCTGTGTATGCAGTGTGTGGGAAGTTCTACAGTTCAGGGAAGTGATCTTGTTTGGCAAGATCAGGGAATGTCATAGTAACCGGAGGTATAGCTTAAGGGAAAGCATCCTTGTGATTTTCCAGGAACAGAAGGTCCTTGTCCCAAAATAAGATTGGAGTGAGGTGACTGACCTTCTCCACATGCTATGTAAATGTCACACCTGATGGGACTACCGCCCAGCTGAGCCCAGTCACCCCAGAGCTGCGGGAGTTGTTTTTAGCTACCAAGTTTGGGGTGGTGTTTACATTGCCGCAGATGACTGTGACCCTCCTTGGTTTTGAGAGAACAATTAAATATCAGACTGAGGACATCAATTCTGAGTTTTTTAGGATGCCAAGGTCCAGTGTGGGTTAACTCCCATACATTTCAGCAGTGACACTTGCCAGTGCTCTGACTGTGTAAGATTGGAAACGAAGTTCCTGTGAGCAGCAGCTTATGTTACTGGGTGCTGTTATTTCTAATAACAGCAGCACTGTGCAAATGGCTGGCAGCTCTGGCAGCTTCTTTCTTTTATCCCCTGACAGCCAGCCAGCTCCTGTGCTGCATGTGAGATCCCTCGGGCCCTGTGGTCAAGCAGACGTGATCCCAGGCGTAGCCTTGTAGTGGGGCTTGATTTCTTCTCTTCTCAGCCTATTGATTCTGACATCACCACTACCACCATCGTCAGCAGCAGCCTTACTGTCTATTTGCTACTCTCCATGAGCAGTGCTGTCAGGCTGTGCCCTGGCCATGAAACCAGGCCGAGAGTTAGCTTGCTCTTTCTGCTTCCCAGATGTAGAGGCTGAGGCTCTCTGGGGTTGAGTGTGACTACTGAGACCACACAGCCTGTGGACAGGATAACTGGGATTTGGACCAGCCTCACCTGCATGTGGGGCCAGCACTCCTGAATCAGAAACAAAGCAGGGTAGACTGAGAGGAAGGACACTGAGGGATGCAACATGGGGCTATGTCCTCCTAACTTCTCTGGTGACGACAGTCTCCCAGGCTGCTGTTGAACATGCAGGGCACAGGTCCTCCTCCTGGAAATCCTGTTTGGGCTGGTGGGGGCCTGAGGATGTGTTATTTGGAATTAGTGGATTCCAAATTGCAGACCTTGCTGTTGGAGGAGTTCTGTCCCTGCGTTCATTCTACCCCTTTGATCACAAAGCCTAGGTGGCCAGGGCTGGAAATTCTGTGAATTATCAAGACTGGCCTTTATGACTCCAGTAGGTTGTATGTTTAAGTACATTTTAAGCATCGTGTATAATTTAGGGATGACTTACACACTTATATCAGGTGAATGAAAGGCAATTGGCATTCAAGACAGGGCTTTTGTCATGAAAACGTGTCTGAGAAAGCGACAGAAACCATTTGAAACCGTGATCAGGCAGGTAGTTTTGATTCTGAGAACTAAGGCTTACATAGAAGGAAAGACACAGTGGGAGGGGCCAGTCTCCCCCTGCTCCAGGTTGTCAGTGGGTGCCCAGTTGTCATGAGGGAGGGAAGCACGGGGCAGGGCATGGGTCTTCTCAGAGAGAGGAGAGCAGGAGTCACCCTGGAGAATGCCTGCTGAGCTGCTGCCTGCTCACAGAACACCTGAGCTCTAGCTTCTCATTTCCAGGGCGTCGCCCTGGCAGGAGAAGCACCCAGAGGTGCAGCAGACCGCCCGCTTGGAGCACGCATGTCTAAGAGCGCCTTAGAGTTCTCTGCATTGCATGTGCTCACATCTTATTTCTCAGGGAATTATCAAGTGGGTTTCGCTGCAGGCTATTATTACTTTTTTCCTGGCATGTGCTTCCAAAAGCTACCTGCATATAGAAGAAGAAATTGTTCTTTCCCCAGAGCCTGGCTGGCCTCTGGATGCTGCTACCACTGCATCAGTCTGGTGCCAAGGGACTCACCTCTGTGTCTGCGGCCCCAACATCTGAATCCCCTTTGCAAGGTCCAGGAGCCACCCCTTCCTAGGCGTTGCTGTGGGAGTCCAGCACTCCCTGCCTGCAGCCGCGGGGAGGCTCTGTGTCTTGGCTATAAGCTAACGGGGCTAAGGTCTGGGTGTGGCCAGCCTGCCCTCCAGGATGTGTTGGCTCTGAGCTCTCTCTCTGCTTCCAAGATCCGCATTCCCAAATCAGAGCGCCCTTCCCTTCCCTTCAGTGCTATCACTTCCCAGTGTTATCATCCACCATGCCCAGCACCTGCCCTGAGCACTGACCCCTGGAGTCTGCCCAGCAAGTTTATCTGCAGGGTGGGGGCTGTGGGGCATCAGGCAGGGGAGTGATGATGTTCTACCACAGTGATGGCCACGTTGAGGGGAGGCAGTGGGACCCTTTGGGCCAGCACCACAATGGCTGCGCACAGAGGCCCAATAAACTGTGCCTCAGTGCAGAGCTGCAGAGGGATTCAGGCCAAAGCCTCCAGGGCAGCTCAGGGATGGTGCTTGGAAGGGAGGAAACATGACTGTATTCTGGGCACAGGCCTCCTGCCTATGTGACCACCCAGAGTGATGGTGCAGAGTGGCAGCCAGGGCTCTCCAGGGCCCCCCTGTCCTCGCGGTCCCTGCCCCAGCACCCTGCACTTGCTCTAGTGTTCCTCTGACTACACCCCACATGGCTGCTCTGACTCCTCTAGCGAGGCCCACGTCCCAGGGAGTTTGGAAGCACTCCGCTGGAGTGGAGGATGCAGAGGGGTGACCTGAGGACTCCTCCCCTCATGGCTCAGGGGCTGCTGGATCTAAAGCCTCTGGACAAGGGAAGGCATCTGGGAGGGTCAGGGGAGGTGCAGGGTAACCTCTGGTCATGGGCACTTTGGCCCAGCAACTTTCCCAAGGCCTCCAAAGGCTATAGGAATGGCCAAGCACAGGAAGAGGTGTTCTGTCTCCTCAGGCACCAGGGAAAAGTGGACTGAAGTTTCAGTGAGATGGCGCCAAATGCCCCTAGGATGGCTGCACCGATTATACCAAAATTGAGACGTAATTTGCAACTAGAGAAAGGCCCAGACACCACTATATAGAGTTGTTTTTAACTTGAATTTCCATAATAACTAATGACATTGAGCATCTTTTAAATCTGCTTATTTGCCATCTATATTTCTTCTTTGTTGAAGTGCTTGTTCAAATCTTTTGCCCACTTTTATTTTGGATTTTTATTATTGAGTTTGAGAATTGTTTCTATAGCCTGTCTATCAGTCTTTACCAGTTATGAGTTCTGCAAGTATTTTCTCCCAGTCTGTGGTTTGTCTTTTTATTTCCTTAACCATATCTTTCAAAGAGTAGATGGTTTTAATGATGATGAAGTCTAAGCTATCAATTTTTTAAAATGGTTTTTGCTTTTTGTGTCCTATGAAATCTTCCATTTCTCCTGTGTTTTCTTCTAGCATGTAGCATCTTTTGATTCTAGCTTGTGTGTAGGGGTGTGCATGTGTGTGCCTATGTGTGCACATGTGTGTGCGTGTGTGTGTATTCGAGGCTGTCTCCCTAATCAGCATCAGACTGCCTTGAGGACAGCAGTCACAGCTCAGCCAGCTTTGTCTCCGCCATGTGCTGTAGTCCCCTGCACAGTGTGGCCTCCTTGACTACAGATGAGCCACGATCAGTGACAGGCCCCCGCGGAATGTGTCGTTCGCCATGCCGAGCCCGCTTGCCAGTCTTCTCAGCCCAGCACTGGGGAAATGGCTCTATTTTTCTGGCAGGCTTGCAGACTTTGCTGTTGTCTGTGTTCCCAGCTCATACCAGCCTCTCTCCAGTTCACCTTAGAGTCAGACAACCTCTCCAAGTGGAGAAGGCATTTCAGCTACTTCATGTCCCTTCTCTGCAAGCATCCTGACCTTTCCAAGATTCTCTAAGGGTGATGTCAAATGCACGAGCATTTGGTACTTGAATCCTTCCACATGGGTGGCCCACCTCCTCCAGCCAGCATCCACAAGTCTGTCTGTAATGGAGAGGGGGGAGTGTGCGTCTTGCACAGTCTCCCCTCTGCTCAGTTCAGTGGGTGTCTGAGCACTTACAATGATGCCAGCTCATTAGCCCCTGACTTAAACCCTCTAAGCCATCTGTATTTGTTCACAGCAAGAAAAGGCATTCATTAAACACAGATGTGGCGGGTCCACACAGGCTGCTCTGTCCTGTGTGTTTGTTCTCCTTGGAATTCCCTTGTCTGGTGGACACTTCGTTCTTTTGAAAAGTTTTCCTCTGAGGTTCTCTGTCATTGGATTAGTAAACACTTGATTAACTCTCAGCTAAAGATAAACAGAAGCAGGAATGTAAATGATGCTGTAGATGAAACCAGGCCTGGCAGTCTCAGGGGGCGCCTTCCACTGAGCCAGCGTGGGGATGGTCTGAGGGGCTCGGCTTGCACTCTAGGTGGGTGGACACATTTTTTCCCCTGACCCTCGCCTTCCACAGTTCAGTCCTTCCCCGGACTTCTCTTGTTCTATGCTAGCTGGAGGATATAGCATTTCCATGCAGATAGAAGTTGTCTACGTGGATGTTTTGCACAGCCCTTGGGAAAGATCAGCTTCCACAGGTGCCTTCAACAAAGACCAGTTCCGCCTTTCACCTGGGGGTGCATAAGCATAGGGGGCTCTGTGTTGTTAATAAAGACAGCAGAGTTAGGATACAGATCCTGGCACAGCTGCAGCACCCCGTTGGGGGACATGGTGTGTGCTTCGATTTAGAATCTTTAAGAGGGAGAGCACCCCCTAATGATTAGAAGAGACACAGACAGAAATAAAGATTTTATTACCGTTTTTTTTTTTTGAGTCAGAGTTTCACTCTTGTTGCCCAAGTTGGAGTGCAATAGTGTGGTCTCAGCTCACTGCAACCTCCACCTCCTGGGTTCAAGCAATTCTCCTGCCTCCCTCCCAAGTAGCTGGGATTACAGGCATCTGCCACCAGGGCCGGCTAAATTTTGTATTTTTAGTAGGGACGGGGTTTCGCCATATTGGCCAGGGTGTTCTTGAATTCCTGACCTCACAGTGATTCACCCACCTCGGCCTCCTAAAGGGCTGGGATTACAGGCGTAAGCCACTGTGCCTGGCCTCTAGGTTTTATTACTTATGGGCCCTGGGCATACACGGCACTGCTGGAGGCCACACACATGGGGGTCAAGGAGCACAGGCAGGGAAGGAGGAGAGAGGGAGGCCACTGGAGAACATACTGGGGGCTAGGGTGTGGGTCACTGTGAGTTTGTGGGAAAATGCCTAAATGGTGCATGTAAAGGAAGCAGCAGAAAAGTGTGAGCCCCGTCTGTTAGGCGGAAGAGATGTCTGTAAGTTCTTAGCTGTGGCCGCTGGCTTGAGTCGTTTGGGCATGGTATAGAACCAGAAACTGTCTAGGGTGACTGAGCCCTGCCTCTAGCAGGAGAAAGCTAAGCCTGCATTCAAAGTGGATGCCGAAGCATGGCAGGATGCTGGCCACCACATGCAAAGGAACTCTTCACATTCATGGTGGCTTTACCTAAAGACACACGAGAAGTGGTTTTGTCTGCAACGAGCCTCGATATTCTCAGACCTGGGAGAGGCAATAGCCTCAGTGCTGACACTGGCACTGTGCTGTGCACACTTGGCACCTGGTGGCACAGCACCACCACACCCCCTTGCCACTGTGTCTGGATGAGCCATTTTGTGTTTTGAATCACGTGTCACCAATACACAATTCACTAGAGAATTGAATAAAGGCTTCCAGTGACCCCTGAGGAAAACACTGTTTTGCACAATGTCAGTCACAGCCACAGTTGAGTGTAGCCAGGCCTGGGAGGATGCATATTAACGTTTGGCTGGGTCTGGTCCTTGGAGGACACTCAGGCCTTCCTGATGAAGTAGCCAGTTCCCAGTCAGGAGAAACCAGCCTTCTGCAGGCTGCAGCAGCCTGGGTGCCAGGAGTTGGGTCAAGAGGATTTTGTTAGTTGATTCAACATTTTAAAAATATCCCTTGTGCTGAGCACGTGGGTGCTGACAATGAAATGGTGGGCACACAACCCTGTCCCCCGGGCTCAGAGTGTGAGTGCAGCTGTGGAAGTCACAGGAGACAGACAAGCAAGAGGGTGTCAAGACAGGGGATGAGGCATGGAAAAGAGCAGCTGCAGCTGTGACGGCACAGAAGACAGTGCCCTGGATAGCATGGGCATCAGAAAAGCCTGCCTGGCCGAGGAGGTCCATGCTGAGTGCTGAAAGTAAACGGGAGTGAGTGGGGAATGATGAAGTGAGAGTGTATCCATGGAGGGAAGGGCTCTGCCACAGAGGAACAGCCACTTCTCCAGAGGAGGGCAAGAGCAGAACGAATCCGGGGCTCTCAGGGGTGTCACGTCATTAAGAAATGGTGCTTTCCAGGTAGGCCAGGCCACCAAAGGCCCTTAGTCCCTTAGAGCACTCCTTATCTCCAGAAAACCCAATAAATTAGGCCAATAAATAAATGGGTGTGAGACAATCTAGTGTATTGCTCCGGCCACTGTTAGCCAACAGAAACCTCCCAAAGCATTCTCTTTTCTCCGTCTTCGGAGAAGAATCACAACTCCTTTTGGCAAAGTGAGGGTGGTCATTGCAGGACAGTCCTCCAGGTGACTTTGCAGCTGTCTGGTTCTCCTCTCTTCCTGGCTTGTAGTTCTCAAAATAACTGTGGAATGTGCGAGGGCTGCACTATCCTGAGATAGGGGATGGTGGCTGGGAGCAGCCTGGACTCGGTTCCAGTCCCTCCTAGAAACAGGTGTCCTTCAATGTTTTAGCCTCAGGGTCATGTGATCTCAGGGTATCCCACCCATGGTGGGCTGCCATTGGAGGTCCCTTAGCTGTGGTGCAAGTTGGGCATGCACAGTCAGACTCCATCCGCCCCGGGCAAGTGTCCTGAGCCTTGGGGGACCCTCTCATGATGAACCTGGCCTCTCCTGTCCCTCGCTGCCTGTCTGTAGGTAGTAAGCCCAGTTCGTGTGACTGGTTGCATGTGAGTGTGCTCTGCCTTACTGGACTCAGACAAGCTGGTGCCCAGTGACCAGTGACCTGCTTTACAGGAACACTTGCCACGCCAAGTGACAGAACTGGGCGAGGCCACTCCACGTGGACAGACACCGAGTTGACATTCCAGAGGGACCAGCTTTTGGTGGGAGATACAAGAAGGCGTACCCGATTTTCAACTAGACGGGGGGCTTTGGCGAGAGCCAGGACTCCAGGAAAGGGCATGGCCCAGGCGACACCGGCCCACCATGTCTTCACTTCCCCCCCTGAGCTCTTTCAGAAAACCTCAGTTCTGCTTCAGATGTGGAGCATCTTCAGCAGAGCTGTGTCAGCTCCGGCTCCTGGAGGAAATACAGACAGGAGAATTCACAAGGGAGGGAGGTGGCAGCTCCCATTCTTCCTCCCGACCTGCAGGAGGTGGCAGCTCCCACCCACTGTGGTTTGGGAGTAAAGAGCAGACTCTCGGCTCAGGACATGGTCAGGTGCCCATTGGACATTCCAGGTGCTGGGATTGCAGCAGGTGGGGAATGGGTTGGTGACTGCCATCACCCCAGAGGGGAGCAGTGGGGGCTGCACCTGTGCCACATCTCCTTTCTGCTGGTTGGCATGTGTCTTTGGCACCCAAGATGTTATAGACTTTGTGCTGGGGTTGGCATCTGCCACCTTCACAGTACAAATACCTTAAAGGCCCCCAATGTGAACAGGGCAGCTAATTCACATGGACACTTATTTTTGTGCCTGTTTCTTTTTTTTTTTTTTTTTTTTTGAGACAGAGTCTCGCTCTGTCGCCCAGGCTGGAGTGCAGTGGCGCAATCTCGGCTCACTGCAAGCTCCGCCTCCCGGGTTCACGCCATTCTCCTGCCTCAGCCTCCTGAGTAGCTGGGACTACAGGCGCCCGCCACCGCGCCCGGCTAATTTTTTTTGTATTTTTAGTAGAAACGGGGTTTCACCGTGGTCTCAATCTCCTGACCTTGTGATCCGCCCGCCTCGGCCTCCCAAAGTGCTGGGATTACAGGCTTGAGCCACCGCGCCCGGCCTTGTGCCTGTTTCTGATAGTCCCTTCCCCAGATCAATAGTGAAGACAGGATTTTTGCCCCATTAGGTCACAGGAATTTATAGTGGGATTGAAGCCCATCTCCTTTCTGGTTGGAAATCCTGGTGGGAGGGGTTTCCGCCAGGGAGGACACAGGCAGAGTTTGTGGTGACTAGGGAGAGGGCAGTGGCCACTCTCACCTGTCTGGGAAGGGTTCTTGAGGTGCTCAGAGCTGCTCTTGTTTCTGTCAAGGGTCTCAGAGATAGAAGGGGCTTACTCCCAGGTTTTCCCAGGGCAGGTCAGCTTCATTTCTGCCATGGTAGTCATCAGGGCGGGATCAAGTGTGGCAAGAGACCCTATGGGCACAGAATTTAGGGAGACACCTACCCTTTGGGTGATGCAAATGCCCACCTTGTACTTGTGCCACCTGGCACCTCCTTCAGTGTTGCCCTGGAGGCGCCTCTCTTGCCTCACCCTGGTCCTGACTCTGACAGTAATTATTAACAGCACCCTTATTGCTCTCAAAACTTTTCCCACTTTAGAAAAAAAATTATATGGGTGCCCTACTCAGAGAGAAACAGTAGCTCTGGCATCGCTGGAGAGGCTGCCCTGGGTACCATATCGCAGGGTGGGGAGAGGTGGTTGTGCCCCAGGCCGGGGAAGAGGCTGTGGGGGTGCCGTCAAGGTGCCTGTGGAAGTCTGGGTAATGAGGAGGTCGGAGCCCCCCACCCTCTTCTGGGATCCAGCATCAGCCTCCCAGGTTCCCCTGGGACCACAGGGTGGCAGATGAGTCTGGGGAAAAATGACGTTGGCTTTTTTGCCAGCTGAATGATATGGGGGTTGAAGTCAGACTTACAGACTTTTAAGAAGAGAAAGAATAAGTATTGGCTTGTATTTCGATAGAAATATCTGGAAGGATAGACAAGGAACAAATTGCCCTTTTTTCCCTCCAGGGAGCTAACTGGGTGGCTGGCGAGCTGGAAGGAGACTTAGTTTGCACTGTGTAGCTTTTTGAACTTTTTGAGAGTTATGCCATGTAAATGTACCACCTGTTAAAACATAAACAAAATAAAATTAAAAAGAAAATAAAGAAATTAGCCTTCTTCTCCACATTCAAGTTTCTGGGCGTAAGACAGCCAAGCAGCCCCGAGGCCAGCAGTAGAGAGTTTCGGAAACCCTTCCTTTCCTGGTCTGCACTCACAGCACACGACACTATACCTCACACAAAATAAGCAGCATCTCATCAGTAGTGGTGGAATCTCCTCAAACTTGATATTGGCCTCAATTTCAGATGAGGCAGCTTTTTGTTTGTTTTAAAGAGATGACATTTAAAAAGGCAAATCATGCCTCTTCTGTGGACTCTGCGCATAAGTTCAGAGAGACTTTAAGCCCCTCTGGAGCAAACCTCCTTAGCAGGGAGGTTACACCCTTTGACATCATGGGGAAAATGTCTTGTTGAATGTTTCTCTCTACATTCATTGACAGATACTCATGTCTGCCAGGCACCACTCCAGGCCTCAGGGATACAGCAGTGACCAAAGCTGTGGCAGGCCGTCCCTCTAGGAGCGTCCACGTTAGTGAAGGTGGGGTGGACTGACAGATGGCACATGCATGGATATCCACTATGCCTGCAGGTGACGAAGGCTGTGGAGAAAGTACTGCCAGCCCAGGAGCCATAGAGGTTTGGCTGGTAAGAGGTGGGCAGGAAAGGCCTCCTGGAGAGAGTGACATTTGAGAGCTGGAGGAAGTGGGGTAGCCCATCCTGGAGATGACTGCAGCCTGGCAAAGGCCTTGAGGTAGAATCATGCCCAAGCACAATCTGAAAAACAACAGAGGCTGATGTGGGATTGGAGGGGGAAGAAGAGAGCAAGCAGATGAAGCAGAGGGTCAACAGGGCCACATCTTTTGGCAAGGACTGAGGCTTCTCCTTGGAGGGACAAATGGCACCCTTACAGGCTCTGAGTGGGGAGTAACAGGATCCAACTGAAGTGTAAGAGGATGGTCCAGGCAGCTGGGAGAAATTAGACTTCTCAGGTTTGGGACCAGTCGGGAGGTACTGAGAACCCCGGCAGGTGAGGGTGGGGCTGGTGAAGGCATCTGGTGTGGGACTCCAGAGAAAGAAGATTCGAGATTGCTCCAAGCTTCAGCGATGATGGAACTGCCATTCACTGAGGTGTAGGCTATAATAGGGCAGCTGCAGTGGTGGGATGGGGGGGAGTCAGGTCCCGCCCCGCTTTGAGTCTGAGCTGCTGGAAGGCACCTGAGTGAGGCTAGAGCAGGCTTCAAAGCCAGCAAAGAGGGGACTGCAGGGCACCGTGCCCTGGGCTACTTTACTCCTTGGACACCGTCTATTCCTCCCGTCCGTCCCATACTCCCTGGACGCTGGCCAAAGAGCCGCCTAGCTTTTTTGGTAAGTCACAATTAACTCTAATTATGGGTCGGGAACAAGTTCTATGGAGGAGAAATGTGCTGAAGATGCAGTATAAGTTCCTGACAAGCATTTCCCTCTCATCATTCAGAGACAGGAGGCCAAGTGGCTGAGCTAAGCACAGTAGTGTGTTTCCAGAGCACCCCAGATTGTTTGGACGGGTTGTCACTTACTTTCATGTCAGTGTCCGTTCCCCAGCCTTAGGAACAGATGGCTTCCTTATCTAAACAATAGTTTGCAGCAGAGCTTAGTGAGCTTGCTGTCTCTTGCCAAGGACTTTCTGGAATTGGATGTTTTAGAAGGTCATGTGTCACTGGCCCTCCGTTCCCAGTCCAAATTACATTCCCTTAATGCTGGGCAAGAGAACTGAAGCAGGGCGTGCTCTTTGCTCTCCTTTTCCCTCCTTCTCTGAGTTCCTGGCAACACTTGCTTGAGCCCCGGTAGAAGCTGGGAGGATCAACAGCAATCTGACTGCTCTCCATTCGTGGAGGTAGACAAGCTGCCTGCTACCGAAGAACCTGCTGGCAGGAAGGTTCCTGATCTTCTTGGATGGGGGATCCATGTTGGCTAATTCTAGTGTTCTTGTCTGGGAAGAGGCCTAGGAGAAGCTTCCAGACATGTTCCTCCATTCATACAAAAGTCGTTCTAGAATCTCATTGCACCAGTAGTATAATCCTAAGGGTTATGCTCCTTTCTAGGAAAAACCCAGATTAACTCAAACCACTCAACTTCAAAATATAGGAATTAGATGACATGGAAGAATATACGTGCAGCCTGGTAGGTGAAGGCCCACCATGTGGGCGGTGGCGCCCACATTTAGGGAGGTGCCACTAAATGTCAATTCTCCCCTCTGTTACCAAAAATGTGGTGAAAAGTGAAATCAAACACACTCAAGGTGAGAGCTAGAGTCTACCCAGGATCTGACACTTTCTAACAATGATAATCCAGTAATTGAATTATTATTGCATTTGAAAATTGAGCTTTGAAGGAAACATACTTTTGGACTACAAAAGGCAATTCTAACAATTTTTAACACAAATTTTCAACAAAGAGTTTTCTGTTCAACTAGAATTGAATTTATCACAGACACCTGGATTACAAATAGATGAAATTTTACGGTGTTCCCAAAAAGCAGCTTGCCCATCCACTCGCCCATACTGTATAACTCAGAGCTGGGGTCAGCTGTTTCTTTTCTTCATTTTAGAGACAGAATCTCACTCTGTCATCCAGGCTGGAGTGCAGTGGCACCATCATAGCCCATGGTGGCCGTGAACTCCTAGGCTCAAGTTATCCTCCTGCCTCAGCTTTCTGAGTAACTAGGACTACAGGCACATGCCATCACATCTGGCTTTTTTTTTTTTTTTTTTCTGAGATAGGGTCTCACTCTGTTGCCCAGGCTGGAGTGCAATGGGACAATCACGACTCACTACAGCCTTGACCTCCCTGGGCTCAGGTGATCCTCCCACCTCAGCCTCACAAGTAGCTGGGACTACAGGTGTCACCACACCCAGCTAATTGTTTTGTATTTTTTGTAGAGACAAGGATTCACCATGTTGCCCAGGCTGGTCTCAAACTCCCAGGCTCAAGTAGTCTACCTGCCTCCATCTCGAAAAGTGCTAAGATTACAGGTATGAGCCACCGTGCATGGCCTCTCGCTAATTTTTAAACTTTTTGTAGATACCGGGGGTCTCCCTATGTTGCCTAGTCTGGTCTTGAACTCCTGTCCTCAAGCGATCCACCGGCCTTGACCTCCCAAAGTGTTGGAATTACGGGCCAACTGGAAGTAAGCCACTGTACCCAGCTAGCTGTTTTTTAAAAAGCCAGGCAGTAAGTATTTTCTGCTTTGCTGGCCAGAGGGTCTCAGCCTGTAGCCCTTAGCTCTGCCACGCAGTGCACGCACAGGTGGTAGGCAAATGCGTGGGCAGGGCTGGGCTCCGGCAGGGGGTCCCGCCATGGGCCTCAGCCTGCTGGCTCCTGCTGTGAGAGCAGCACTGTCCACAGAAATGCAATGGGAGCCATCTGTGTGATTTTACTTTTTAAACCACATTTTTAGTCAAAAAAAGAGCTCAAGTTAATTTTAGTAATATATATTTTTAACCTGATACATCTAAAATATGATCATGTCAACAGGGAGTCAATAAAAATGAGACAGTTCACATTCATATTTCGTACAGCCTTCCAAATCCTGTGTGTATGTTACATGTTTTGGAGTAGCTCAGTAGAACATGCGTCCAGTCTGCACCCACTGGGGAGAAGAGCTCTTGACAGTGTGTTTCACAGACTGTGTGAAATCTATCATTTCCTGCCAAGTAATTCTCCAATTAGCTTTGTTTCTTTCCTCTTCAGAAACACATTGCATGGATCTTCACGTGCAGGGCTAGGGGGGTGTGGTGTGGTGAGGTTGTATGTGAGGGTATGTGGGTGTGAGTGTGTATGTGTATGTGCACATGTGTGTATTTGTGTATGTGTGCATGGGCACGTGTGTATGTAACGCATGTTCATGTGTATGTGTATGTGTTTATGTGTATATATGAATGTGTGTTCATGTCTGTGTGTGTTTATGTGTGTATATGTGTTTTGGTGTGTATGTGTGCATGTGCGTGTGTGTGTCTAGCAACTTCATCCTCTGAGAGTTAAGATTATGAAGACACAATCTCCGTCTACTAGGAGGGAAAGCGGGATGAAAGGAACGTCTATAAAGTACAACACAAGGCACAGTGCCCGCAGGGAGGGGTGGGCAAAAATGCTGTGAGCCCTGCAGCACTGAGCGGGACTGTTCAGTGTGGCAGGTCAGAGAATGGCAGGTTCTCACAGTGCGGGGAGCAGGGGCTGGTGGCCATTCGTAGGACAAGGACGGGGCACAGCTGCCTCTGTGGAGGCGGGGAGGTTACGGAGCATCCAGGGAAATGGGAGGTCTTGGAAGAGGCTCCATGTGAGTAGTGCTTTGAGAAACAGATCTGGCATCGATGGTTGGGAGAAGTTGAGGCTGGGGACCAGGAGACCAGATAGGAGGCTGCTAGAGCCGAGCAAGTCCTGGGTCAAGGAAAGGAGGTGGCAGGAGCAGGACAGGACTCTGGTCAAGGTCAGGTGGGCACGGTGCAGCCGCAGGTGAGACTGAGAGACAGGGGCTGTAAGAAACGACAGTTTCCTTCTCCAGAAGCAGATACCATGGGTTTGGGTTGGGACCCCTGGAGTCTGAGATGTGGCTCTGATACCTACAGACATGTGTGGGAAGGGGCGGGGATGTGTGCCAAGAGGGGCCCTGGGACAGTGACAGGAGCGGTGGAAGAGAAGCTGTAGAGATCTTTACATTGAGGGGAGAGAGTCGAGGAAATTCAAGGTAGTTACCTCTGCTTCTCTCCAGAATAGTAAGAAGGACGTTATGTGCAGGCAGAGGTTTCCGGGAGCCAGTTTGGGGTGTAAGGCGATTGATAAAGGGCACACCCAATGGAACACCCAATGGATCTAAGGCTTTCCCAGCAAGAGGGAGCTCCTGGGAGAGGTTAGAGAGGAGCGTTTATTACTGAGTGGCCCAGCCCGCGCAGATGCTTGATTTTTTCTGGACATGCACCCTGTCTTCCACCAGAGAAGGGACGAAGAGGGTGGGGTGATGTCCCTCAGGCTGGAACTGGCAAGGGGATGAGGGGAAAGCTATAGTGGTGGGGCTCCACGATGCAATCCTTTTCTTCAGCGGCACAGCTTTGATTTAGTTTAAAGGTCACTTCAGCATCCTCTTAATGAATGGAGATTAATTCCTTTCTGTTTACTTAACATCCTGACCCTTGTTATCAAGCACTTTCCTCTGACATTTGCTAATATCAGATGAATTTCTAAACTTTCTTGGGTATTAATGAGGACTTCAAAGTCTTTCCAAGATATGGCTGTATTGCAATATTCTCTTTCCTCACCCTGCATCAAAATTTAAACAGAATTATGTAATCATATTGCATAGTATGTTATTTGAAGTCCATGATGGGGGATGATTTTATCAACTCTGCTCTCTTTTAAAAGTGCTATAGGTCAGTCCAAGAGCAGGCAAGTCGTGGGACTCGTTCCTGGCCTGCCCTGCCAGGGCCAGGAGCCCCCAAGCTTTGCTGGGCTTTTCCAAGTGTGTATGAGTAGGTGGGATTTGGACCACATCCTTGGAGAGTGCCCTCTGTTCCATTGCTACAAAGGGCTGAGGATGGTCCTTCAAGGATGGGATGGGAAGAGGGAGTACAAGGGGGATTTTCCTCACTCTTAAAAAAGAGAAGCACTCAGTTTGGAGTTCTATGTAAAGTTCTATTTGGGGAAAACAAGTATTCCACTCCCTAATGAGACTTTGTAAGCGCTTAGCAACAACTGAACCTCCTTCTCTTTCTGGATGTGGGGGAGATGGTGCCTGTCAGCCCCTTTGGAGCATGTGAAGGCACACGGATGTTGGGAAGTTAGGCTGAGGCAGTGGAACCCCTACTTGGCCCTCCCCGTCTCTTTCCCCAGTTGTAGCAGTCCTAGAGGAGCCTCATGTGGAGGTGGCAGAGCCACCGAAACACTTTCCCTGAATTGCCAGGTCCCTGCACTGGGGACAGTCGCCCCAAACAATTGCTGGATATGTGGCAGCCTCCGAGTGGGCAGAAAATAAAGACCCTCCGTGTAAGTCCCTGCGATGCTGGGGGAGTTTCTTTCTGCAGCACAGCTCAACCAATTGCTACTATGAACACTGCTGGTAACTGTTACCTGGGCAAGTCCCTCCCAGCCCTCGGAGTCCAGGAAATTCTCACTTTCTCTTCTACATACAGAGGTTTGCTACTCTTCAGCTGTAACCTGAGTGACAACCCTTGTGACAATCAATGCAACAAAAGGACACTGATCAAATGGAGCAGACCGGCTGGCATGGTGGTTCATGCCTATAATCCCAGCACTTTGGGAGGCTGAGGCAGGCGGATCGTCGGAGGTCAGGAGTTCGAGACTAGCCTGGCCAACATGGTGAAACCCCGTCTCTACTAAAAATGCAAAAATTAGTTGGGCATGGTGGTGGGCGCCTGTAGTCCCACCTACTTGGGAGGCTGAGGCAGGAGAATTGCTTGAACCTGAGAGGTGAAGGTTGCAGTGAGCCGAGATCATGCTACTGCATTCTAGCCTGGGTGACAGAGCGAGACTCTGTCTCAAACAACAACAACAAGAATGGCAACAGCAACAACAGCAACAACAACAAAGGGAGCAGACCAAGACCCTAGAGGAACTTGCGAGGCCTGGCGGATCCCTGGAATCAGTCCCAGCTGAAGACCCTTGGGGGAGCGGGAAGTGGCCAGAGGGCCTACGAGGGGCACCGGGAGGTCTGGAGGCTCTGCCAGAATCCAGGAGAATGGCCTCCCTCCCAGAGGGGACAGGTGCAGTCCTGTTACATCACTGGTCCAGGATCCTGGCACCCGGGGTCTGGCTTAGGATGAGAGAGTAGTGGCCAGGACTGAGGATCATAACGCTCTTTCCTGTGGGCTGGATAATTTACATGCATGTCTCTGTTTGCTGGCACATTCCTGCAGGGTAGGGACATCATCTCTATTCACTCACAAGTGAAATGCAGCTTGGAGAGTTTACACCGTTCAGTTTTGTGTAGATCTGAGGCCAAGGCCCCTATACTTTCCTCCTCACCAAGCTGCTTTTCCTGGGAAAGACTGCCAGGCAAGGCTGGAGGTGTGTCGGCGGCAAGAGGGATTTGAGAGTGAGTCCCTCAGGTGTCCTGCAAGCGAACTTCAGCTCCGGGATCCTAGGCCAGGAGCCTTTTCCCTATTGGGGTTTGCTGGATGGGTCTGACACATGGGGTGCTGCTGTCTTTATCCCTCTTTTACTGACCAGGGGCTCTAGTACCACAGTGGGGAGCGGCACAGTTCTCTGGTCTTTTGATCCAACAAAACTCTTCCTCAGGAGCAAGGTCTACACGAAGCCATGTGCTGCCTCTGGGAGTGCTGCTGGCACTCACCAGGGGACTGTGACCCCTTTAGGATGGGCGTTCCCTGCTGGCTGCGCGTCCCTGTTGCTAAGGTGCCTGTGACTCTTTTAGGATGGGGGCTCACTGCTGGCTGCCGGCCCCTGTTGCCGAGGTGCCTGCATCCCTCTAGGATGGGGACTCCCTGCTGGCTACTGGCTTCTGTTGCTGTAGAGCCCTCTGCCTGCATGGTGCTCTTGTCAGGCTGCTGCCTTCAGGTGACTAGCCTTGCTCTGCTGGCTAGCACGGACTTGAAGTCTGGGCATTTTTGTTCCCGGGCCCCCACCCCATCTACAGCCCCTAGGCTGTAGAAATAGACAGGCCAGCTCCTGGGCCCCAAGGCCTGACAACTCTGAGATGGAACTTCCACTTTATGTCCTTTATGGTATGGCCTAAAATGACCTGTCTCTTCCACACAGTGCACTAGTTTCCCCAGGGAGTCCTCACTTAGTTAATTATTGCTCAGGAATCTCTGTCTCAGTGGCACCCTCTGGGGAGGCCATGCTAAGAAAGCATCTCTTAACTCATAGCACTGCTGTCCCCTACGCTGTGCTCTCAACACAAAGCCCACTGCTCTGATGGAAAGGCTGAGACATGTTAGGTGGTGTGAGGCTAATAATTTTCTGTCCCGTTAAAATGACATTCTTTGATTGTAGTTTGGCATGGCCATAGGGTGATCTTTCATCCAAGAAAAAAAAATACTGCACCTAGAAACAGACTCACTGGAGTAGAGTCAATGTTCTGTAATTCCCAGCAATGCATTTCCCATTTTTCTGTACTTTCTGTTCTGTCTTCAGGTTTCTTCACAATGCCCTAAACCAACCAGCTCTCGCGAGGCAGATTTAGCGGGTTAAATCTAGTTGGTAAAATAAATGACTATTTTCCGACGCACAGCGCTAGCCTGGCCTCTCAGTGGTCAGATATTCAGTGGTGGCCACTGCTGCTTTTCCGGGCGATGGTGGCTGTAAAGAGAGGTCTGGGAGAGGTGGATTTCCTTGAGATGAGGAGGCTGTGTGCGGAGGTGGGAGAGGGTTCAATGCGGGCAATTTCTTCCAGTGGCACTGAGACTGTCCCTGGCTTCCTTCACCTCCCTAATGCTGACGGTGATACTAACCCCGGCAGTGACAGTCACCCTCCCCATTTTAGCAGCTGTTGGGGCTGCTTGGAAAAGATGGGCCTTGTCAGTCTCCCTGCATCTAGGTAAACTCCATGCCCATCATACTGACATTCTGCTGACATCTTTTTGAACATTTGTTCTTTAAAAACATCTGAATCTTTGTTCCTTTGGCAATACATCACGCTTTGAAAGCAATGACCCTGCTGAATGAGCCCCTGATTTTGTCATTAGATAAACATGGGGCCTGGCTCAACGCTGCTCCCTGGCGCGGGCTATTATAGGGTTGGGCACTTGTGTTCTGTCTCCCTCCCCAACTCCAGGCCGTGCTGGAGCCAGGAGCCCCACTGGCTCCTTGCACAGAGGGTGCATGACCAACGCTACCCGTCCGGTAACAGATCGCACCGTGGCACTCAGATCAGTGCCGTAGTGGACCAGGGACTCAGGCAGACCCAGCCAGAGTCCTTTTTAAGGATCAGTTTGAAAAGACAGAGGGCATGCGATGATCCCCAGATCTGCCCCATGGAATTTGTCATTGAAAGAGCCGATATATTCTCTCCCTTTTTCCTTAAAATTTTACTGAGCATTTGCCATTTGTATCTTAAATAGTCCTAATTAATATCCACTTAATTATACCTTTTCTAAAATAAAATTCTTTTTAATTTTTTAATTTTAATTTTTATTTATTTATTTATTTATTTATTTTTAGACACAAGGCCTCACTCTGTCACCCACACTAGAGTGCAGTGGTGTGATCACAGCTCACTGCAGCCTTGAACTCCTGGGCTCAAGTGAGCCTCCTGCCTCAGCCTCCTGAGTAGCTGATTCCATAGTAGGATCCACTTCCTGGCTTGGAGAAAATTCTTTCTATTGTGGTAAGACATAACAATCTCCCAAGGCTATCATGTCATACATATTTAAGAAAAGTCCCATTTCAGAGACAGATGCAAATTGATGTGACTGGTTAAAGGTTCGTTGTTACTAACAACTATTTAATCACTTTAATTTCTTGACTCATGCATTCATTAATTTAAAAATGTGTAGTGTGGCTGTACGTGTGCAAGACACTCTGTGTGGTAGTGCACAGACTGGAGTTTTTTCCTTTCCTGTCTGGCAAACATGCTGAGTCCACACAGGAGAACAGCAAGGCCACAGCTGATGAGCCCTGACCAGTGGTGTATCTCTTCCCAGTGAGGGTGGCCGAAAGCTGATAGTTTAGATGAAGCCAGAAAACCTAGTGGGCCCCCCACAGATCCTGGGACCAGGTGAGGAAATGCTCACAGAAATAGCCACTTGGAGGACACAAACAAATGGAAAAACATTCCATGCTCATGCATAGGAAGAACCAATATCGTGAAAATGGCCATACTGCCCAAAGTAATTTGTAGCTTCAATGCTGTTTCCTTTAAGCTACCATTGACATTGTTCCCAGAATTATGAAAAAATATTTTAAATTTTTAAAGTTCATATGGAACCAGAAAAGAACGTGAATAGCCAGGACAGTTCTAAGCAAAAAGAATGAAGCTAGAGGCATCACACTACCTGGCTTCAAACTAAACTACAAGGTTACAGTAACCAGTAACCAAAACAGCATGGCACTGGTACAAAAACAGACACATAGACCAATGGAACAGAATAGAGAACTCAGAAATAAGACCGCACACCTACAACCATCTGACCTTCAATAAACCTGACAAAAACAAGCAGTAGGGGAAGGATTCCCTATTTAATATATGGTGCTGGGAGAACTGGCTAGCCATATGCAGAAAATTGAAACTGGACCCCTTCCTTACACCTTATACAAAAATTAACTCAACATGGATTAAAGACTCAAATGTAAACCCCAAACTATAAAAACCCTAGGAGAAAATCTAGACAATACCATTCAGGACAAAGGCACATGACGAAAACGCCGAAAGTAATTGCAACAAAAGCAAAACTTGACAAATGGGATCTAATTAAACTAAAGAACTCTGCACAGCAAAAGAAACTATCAATAGGGTGAGCAGACAACCTACAGAATGGGAGAAACTTTTTGCAATCTATCCATCTGACAAAGGTCTAACATCCAGAATCCACAAGGAACTTAAACGAATTTACAAGAAAAAAAAAAACATTAAAAATGTGGGCAGAGGGCTGGGCGCGGTGGCTCAAGCCTGTAATCCCAGCACTTTGGGAGGCCGAGACGGGCGGATCACGAGGTCAGGAGATCGAGACCATCCTGGCTAACCCCGTGAAACCCCTTCTCTACTAAAAAATAAAAAAAACTAGCCAGGCGAGGTGGCGGGCGCCTGCAGTCCCAGCTACTCGGGAGGCTGAGGCAGGAGAATGGCGTAAACCCGGGAGGCGGAGCTTGCAGTGAGCTGAGATCGGGCCACTGCACTCCAGCCTGGGCGACAGAGCGAGACTCTGTCTCAAAAAAAAAAAAAAAAAAAAAAAAAAATGTGGGCAGAGGACATGAACAGACACTTCTCAAAAGAAGACATACATGTGACCAACAAACATGAAAAAAAGCTCAGCATCACTGATCATTAGAGAAGTGTAAACCAAAACCACAATGAGGTACCATCTCACACCAGTCAGAATAGCAATTATTAAAAAGTCAAAAAACAACAGATGCTGGTGAGGTTGTGGAGAAAAGCAAACACTTATACGCTGTTGGTGGGAGTGTAAATTAGTTCAACCATTGTGGAAGACAGTGCAGTGATTCCTCAAAGACCTAGAGTCAGAAATACCATTTGACCCAGCAATCCCATTACTGGGTATATACCCAAAGGAATGTGAATCATTCTATTATGAAGGTACATTCTTGAATACGTTTATTGCAGCACTATTCAATAGCAAGGACACGGAATCCACTTAAATGCCCATAAATGATAGACTGGATAAAAAAAAATGTGGTACATATGTACTGTGGAATACTATGCAGCCATAAAAAGGAATGCCATCATGTCCTTTGCAGGGACATGAATAGAATTGGAAGCCATTATCCTCAGGAAACGAAGGCAGGAACAGAAAACCAAACACCACATGTTCTCACTCATAAGTGGGAGCTGCATGATGAGAACGTGTGATAGACACATCAGGGGGAGGGATCAACACATACTGGGCCTGTTGGGATGGGGGTTGGGGGAGGGAGAGCATCAGGAAGAATAGCTAACGGATGCCAAGCTTAATACCTGGGAGATGAAATTATATGTGCAGCAAACCATTAAGTCACACGTTTACCTGTGTAACAAGCCTGCACATCCTGCACAGGTACTCCAGAACTTAAAAGTTGAAAAATAAACAAACAAACAAAAATAAATAAATGGCCACTCAGGGGAAACTCATCTCCGTCAATTCTTGGGTGGTTGCTGAGGCCCTGGGGAGCCCATCCTAGGTCTTCTTTTCTAAACCTAGGGTGTCCAAAATGGGGTCCCTGGGATGAGAGTCTGAAAGGCAAGGCTCTCAGAGGACATAAAAGGCCCTCATGGAATTGAGAAGGGCTGCTCCGGAAATCTATCCTGGAAGCCATTCCGGACACCAACTGCAGACGGCAAGGTGCCTGCCCTTCCTTGCCCAGAAAGCTGGAACCGCCAGGCCACCACTAAGTTTCCAGGTCTTGGACTATTATTAATGCTTAACTTCTGAAGGGCTTGTGGTGGCCTGAACAGCCACAGGGAAAGGATCTGGATTTCCCCGAAACTCTCACCCTGAGGAAGACTCACAATCTCCTGCAAAGTTCCACGGTCGTTTCCACTCCCTCATGGCTTCTTTCCCTCAAGGGCTCTACATCCTATGGAAGGTGGGCTCCACACTGCCTCTCCTCTGCAGCAACTCAAGAGTATCCGACAGGGCTGCCTTTGTCTTTTTCTGCGCCTGCGACCAGGAGGGAGAGGCCACCAGGGGTATCCGCCCAGGTGTGGGCTGTGGCTGGGCACATTGCCTCCCAGAAGGCCTGGGCTCTCCTCCCACCCTACTCCAACACTGGCCTGCAGGAGGCCACGGGGAGAGGGAAGAAGGAAATAGCGGTTACTAACGACCAGAAGGTGCAGGTCAGATGTCAATTTAGCAGTAACGCTCTAGTAATGTTTCTAAGAAATCTCGTGCAGCCAATAAAACAAAGGATAAAAACAAAGGATCCCGCGGGAAAGCAGGGCTGGGAATAGGGAATTGCAGATTCACCAGCAGTAACAGAGCTATTTTTGTAGCAGATGCTGTCAGTGCTGGTATCCCCGTGGACCACTCTGGAAGTCCCCAGAGCACAGCTCTCTACCTGCTTAGGGCTTCCTGTGGCTTTCAGCCTGGGGACCTGTCTGCCTGCCTGCTAGGGATAGAGGCTGAGTGGAGTTAACTCCCTTTTCCTGTAGCCAGGAGGAAGGGATGGGGTTGCTGAGTAGCTGCCCCGAGGTCTCCGCCCCACGTAGTCCTGATGGGACCCAGCCAGGCTACCCACAGTGTTAGCTCTGCACAGAAGTATCTTCATTGGGTATCCTCCCTGCCCAGGATCACCTCCCTCTCCTGCTTCTGGGGATTGTCTCTAATAACCTACTTGTTCCCCAGATCCTTGTCCCAGTATCTGTTCTGTAATAATCCAGACTAAGGCATTTTTCCTTCAGGAATTTTATAACAAAAGTTTCACTATGTTATTATAGTTTTATTTGCATAGTACAATGCTGCCTCCATAATTAAAGCCCTTGTTTTTACAAAATTCAACTCTGTTCTCTGGATATAAAAAGCATAAACACTAAGAATATCTAAATCTTAGAGAATTCGCTGATTTTTAAATTTATTTTTTTCCAATATGAATCCTCAGTGATAAAGTCCAAAGAGAGGAGTCAAATGCTTTTCCCTTCCCTTCCCTTCCCTCCCCTCCCCTCCCCTCCCCTCACCTCCCCTCCCCTTCCCTTCCCTTCCCTTCCCTTCCCTTCCCTCCCCTCCCTTGTTCCCTTCCTCCCTTCTTCCCTTCCTCCCTTCTTCTCTTTCTCCCTTCTTCCCTTCCTCCCTTTCTCCCTTCCTCCCTTCCTTCCCTGCCTCCCTCCCTCCTTCCTTCCTTTTCTTTCTTTCTGGTTATGGAGCTGTTTTCTAATGCTTTCTTCAGATCAATTTCAGTTTAGAATTGGTGGACGCAGCTGTATTTCTCTGGGCTCTAAGGAGGTGGGTGAGTCAGTTTCTTTCCCTAAATCCCTTGTGAACCCGTAACTCCTGAATTTTTTTGTTTTTGTTCGTTTGTTTGTTTGTTTTGAGACAGGGCTTTATTCTTGTTGTCCAGGCTGGGAAGCCTCGAACTCCCAGGCTCAAGCAATCTTTTCACTTGAACCTTCCAAAGCACTGGGACTAGAGATATGAGCCACCATGCCCAGACACTCCTGTGTGTTTTTTTGTTTTGTTTTGTTTTGTTTCTAAATAAAAAACTTCATGTTGTGGGCCATCCTTTTAAAAGGGCCACACTGGTGCAAACTCATTTTCTGACTAAACAAAGGTCTCACAACCAGTGCAAATGAAAGGAGCCATTTTCCTTTGTTAAGAAACTGAAGAATTTCATTTGGGAAATTGCCTTTTATTTCCATTTTAAGCATATACTTATTTGAACATTCCTTGTATTTCCCTAGGGGTTAGACCTGACTTGGAACTGTGGGAAACATTGAGGATTTTGTGAAATTTTGAAAGATTCCCTTTTAGCTCAATGGCTAATTAATGTAAGAGACAGTGACATCAGAATGAGAGGCATTCGTAAAGCTGCATTTGAATTGTCACAGCTCAATTTTTGTTTGAAATTTAATTTTTAAAAAATTAATTAATTTTACCCAGGAGGCAGAGATTGCAGTGAGCTGAAGTTGCCGCCACTGCACTCCAGCCTGGGCGACAGAGCAAAACTCCATCTCGAAATAATAATAATAATAAAAATAATTTATTTATATTTATTTTTTTGAGTCAAGGTCTCACTCTGTCACTCAGGCTGGAGGGTGACCATAGCTCACTGCAGCCTTGACCTCCTGTGCTCAAGTGATCCTCCTGCCTCAGCCTCCCGAATAGTTAAGACTGCAGGTGTGTGCCACTATGTCTGGCTAATTAAAAAATTCTTTTTTAGAGATGAGTTTTCTCTCTGTTGTCCAGGCTGGCCTCAAACTCCTGGTCTCAAGTGATCCTCTTCCTCAGCCTACCAAGGTGTTAAGATTAATGACATGAGCCACTGTGCCCAGCCTTTAAACTTAATTTTATCTCTTAGGTATATTTTGCTTGTGGAGTTTTTCCACTTGTTCTGATAAAACAAAGCAAAAAAAGTAAAACAAAATTTGACCCAGCCATCCCATTACTGGGCATATACCCAAAGGATTATAAATCATTCTTAAAGCATCAGCATTTGGGGAAACGTTTTACCCAACTGGACAATGGTGTTTGTTTTATGAGTGGTTTTATATATTTGCCCAGAGGCCCCTACAGAATAGATGACCTTAAAAGCCATTGATTACTGCTCTGGTACAGGCAGTGGTTTAGGTACTAAGGATGTAGCAGGGAGCAAAACAGATATGGTTGTGTGTCGCTTAGTGATGGGGTTACATTCTGAGAAATGCATCCATAGGTGATTTCATTCTTGTGCAGACATCATAGAGTATACTTCACAAACCTAGGTGACAGCTTGCTACACTCCTAGGCTGTATGGTATGGCCTTTTGCTCCTAGCTACAAACCTATACAGCAAATTATGGTGCTGAATGTGCACACAATAGTAACACAGTGGCATTTGTGTATCTTAACATAGAAAAGGTATAGTAAAAATATAGTATTATAATCTTACGGGACTACCATCATATATGTGATCTGTCGTTGACCAAAATGTTACATGGTGCATGACTGCATATTCTCTACCCTCCTGTGATGGTTACTTTTAGATGTGAGCTTGACTGGATTAAATATTACCCAGAGAACTGGTAAATAGGTGTGTGTCTGGGAGGGTCTTCTGGGTGTGTCTGGGAGGGTGTTTCTAGAGGGGATTGGCTTGAGAGTCAGTGGACTGAGTGGGGAAGACCCACCCGCAATGGACTAGAAAGGCAATGTCCTGTCTCCGAGAGCTGAGACACTCTCTTCTTCTCTTGTCTTTGGACATCAGAACTCCAAACTCTCAGGCTTTGGGATTCCAGGACTTACACACACAGGCTGCCTCAGTTTCCGAGGCCTTCAGCCTTGGACTGAGAGTTACACCATCACCTGGCTCTGGGACCTGTGGGCTTGAACTAAGCCATGTTACTGGCATCCCATGGTCTCCAGTTTGCGAACAGCCTGTCATGGGACTGCTTGACTTCCATAACTGGGTAAGCCAATTCCTCCAAATAAATCCCCTCTTATATATAAATATATACATGCACATATAAAGTCATACCTCAGTGATGTTGTGCATTTGGTTCCATACCACCCCAATAAAGTGACTATTGCAATAAAACGAGTCACACAAACTTTTTTGTTTCCCAGTGCATGTAACAGTTATGTTTACACTATACTGTAGTCTATTAAGAGTGCACTAGCATTATATCTAAAAAAAATGTTCATAGCTAAATTAAAAAATACTTTATTGCTAAAAATTGCTAATGATCATTTGAGCCTTCAGTGACTCATAATCTTTTTGCTGGTGGATGATCTGCCTCAGTATTGGTGGCTGCTGACTGGCCAGGATGGTGGTTGCTGAAGATTGGGGTGGCCGTTGCAATTTCTTAAAATACGACAGCAATAAAGTTTGCTGCAGCAATTGGCTCTCCCTTTCACAAAATATTTTTCTGTAGCATGTGATGTTGTTTGATAGCATTTTACCCACAATAGAACTTCTCTCAAAATTGGAGTCATCACTGCTACGCAACATATGCATGTAAGAAACCTGCACTAAATATATACATTAAAACATCCAGGGAAATAACTAGAAGACTAAACGGGAATACTAACAGCCTCTGAGTGGACTGTTACACATGATCTCATTTTCTCCTTTATACATATTTTAATTTTTATTTTCATATAGTGGTGTAATATCATGATAAAACCTAAACAGATAAATAGTTGCTTCTTATGAATGAGCAAAAAGATTGGTTTGTTGAGATGGAAACTATTCCTGATGAACATGCTGTGTATGACAGTTAAATTAAAAAAAAGGGACATATTTAGGAGCAAAGAGCTATAATGTTTACAACTTCGTCTCAAATGGTTACAAAATAATATGTGTGTGGCGTATGTATAAATGTGTATATACATATATATAGAGAGAGAGACAAAGAGAAAAAGAACGCATGCACACCCATAAATGATTAAGCAAATGAGGTAAAATGTTAACGATAGTGAATTTGCACAAAAGAAAATGAATGTTGTTTGTACTATTTTTGCAGTTTACTCTAAGTTTAATATTATTTCCAAAATTTAAAAAAAAGCACTATGATACAAGATTAAAACACAAAAATAAAAGGTCAAAAGTGGAGTCAGTCCTTCCAAACCCTGTCACTGGTTTATCAAGTAAGTTCATGTAATATTCTAAATCCTTTACTGTCATTTCAACAATCTTTAGTGGCATCTTCACCAGGAATAGAGTTCGTCTCAAGAAACGATTTTTTTTTTGGTCATTCATAAGAAGCAACTCTGTAGCTGTTTAGATTTTGTCACGAGATTGCAGCAATTCAGTTACATCTTCAGGCTCGACTTCAAATTCTAGTTTGTTGTTGTTGCTGTTGTTGTTGTTATTTCCACCACATCTGCAGTTACTTCCTCCACTGAAGCCCTGCATCCCTCAAAGTCATACATGAGGCTTAGAATCAACTTTCAACCTCCTGTGAATGTTGATATTCTGACCTTCTCTCATGAATCTCCCTTAATAACTTGCTGCATGAATGTTCTTAATGGCATCTAGAATAATGAATCCTTTACAGGTTTTCAATTTACTTTGCCCAGTTCCATAAGACCAATGCTATCTATGGCAGATATAGCCTTGTAAAATGTAGTTCCTAAATAATAAGACATGAAAATTGAAATTACTCCTTGATCTGTGGGCTGGAGAACAGATATTGTGCTAGCAGGTGTGAAAACAACATTAATCTCGAACATCTCTATCAGAGCATTTGTATGACCAGCTGCATTGTCAATGAGCAGTAATATTTTGAAATAAATCTTTTGTGTGTGTGTGTGTGTGTGTGTGTGCAGTATTTCTCAACAGTGGGCTTCAAATATTCAGGAAACCATGCTGTAAACAGATGAACTGTAACCTAGGCTTTGTTCCAATTATAGAGCACAGGCAGAGTAGATTTAGCATACTTCTTAAGGGCCCTAGGACTTTGAGAATGGAAGATAGGCATTGACTTTAATTTAAGAAAGTCACCAGCTGCATTAGTCCCTAAAAAAAGTCAGCTTGTCCTTTGAAGTTTTGAAGCCAGGCACTGACTTTTCCTCTCTAGCTATGAAAGTTCTAGCTGGCATCTTCTTGCGATAGAAGGCTGTTTTGTCTATGAAAATCTGTTTAGTTTAACGACTTTCATTAATTATCTTAGCTAGATCTTGATAACTTGCTGCAGTTTCTTGTGCTTTTACATTATGGCTTTTACAAATGGCTTCTTTCCTTAAACTTCATAAAGCAATCTCTGCTAGCTTCAAACTTTTCTTCTTCAGCTGCCTCACCTCTCTCAGCCTTCACTGAATTAAAGAGCAGAGGGCCTTGCTCTGGATTAGGCTTTGGCTTAAGAGAATGTTGTGGCTGGTTGGATCTTCTAACCCTACCACTGAAACTTTCTCAAATTCAGAAATAAGAATGTTTCACTTTCTTATTAGTCATGTGTTCACTGAAGTAGCACTTTTAATTTTCTTCAAGAACTTTTCCTTTGCATTCACAACTCGAATAACTGTTTGGCACAAGAAGCCTATCTTCTAAGCTTAATGATTTCTAGCTTTTGGTTTAAAGTGAGAAATGTGTGACTCTTCCTTTCACTTGAACACTTAGAGGTCCACCGTAGAGTTATTAGTTGTCTTAATTTCAATAGTGTTGTGCTTCAGGGAATAGAGAGGCCCAAGGTGAGACAGAGAGATGCGGGAACAGCTGGATAGTGGAATAGAATATATACAATACAGTGTTTATTGATTAAATTTACTGTATTATATGGGTGCAGTTTGTGGTGCCCCAAAACAATTACAATAGTAATATCAAAGATCACTGATCACAGACAACTGTAACAGATATAATAATGACAAAAAAACTTTAAATATTACAAGAATTACCAAATGTAACATCAAGACGTGAAGTGAACACATGCTGTTGGAAAAATGGCACCCATAGACTTGCCCAAGACAGGGTTTCCATAAAACTTCAATTTGTACAGAATGCAACGTCTGCAAAGCATAATAAAGCAAAAGCAATAAAATGAGATGTGCCTGTATATCCTACAGGTTCTGTCTCTCTGGAGACGCTGACTAATCCACTTTCTAAGACTCATTGGATGGTTGGATGGAATACATAACCAGCCGAGCACTACTTTAAACTTGTGAAACCTTATATAAGCACCTAAATAAATCAGCAGGTATTACTGATGTTTCCAGTGGGAACCTGAGAAAATCAGGACAACAGCAGAATTGGCCTGGCGAGTTTTCTCTCTCTCAACTTCCCAAGTCCTCTCATTGAGCAAGTTGTTCTTTGTCCCACGGACACACCCCAGCTATGTCTACTCATTCTCCTCCTTGAGATATTTCTCTGTGTTCTAAGATTTTTGTTCCTCATGTTTCTAGTATTTTTCCTTTCCCTTTAAAACCTCCTCTTTCCCATTCATCAGGAATTTGTTTAGAAAATGAAGTACTGTCATGAATTAAGTTATCCAAAGGCACAGTGGGCCATGTGGAAAGAGCTGCAGAGACCTGCATTCTCACTTCAGCTATTCCATTCACGATTATGTGACCCTGGTAAGAAATTAAACCTGTTAAGCCTCAGCCTCCTAGTCTGAAAAGACGGGATGATAGTGGTTAATTCTGTGTATGTGTAGACTAAGTACCTGGTCTGTGGCTGGAACGCAGAGTGAATTCCATTCTCCCCTCCTCTCCTTTGCTGTCTTTGCCTTTTTGTCAAAGGTGGTGATCTATGTTTCTGACGGAAGAGACCCCAGTGGTGGAAATAACTGGTGGACTGAGAGGTAAATGGGAGGGCATGGGGGTATCAGGGCAGCTGGAGGCCCTGAGCTCACAGCCCACAGGCAACATCACAGGGCCAGCTTCTGATGCCAAAACATGGGGAATGTGTCACAGGCAAAATCCACTTCATAAGCCCTTAAGCTTCATAAGCACCCCATCCACTTCACCATGGCGCAGACCCGGCACCTCAGGTTAGGCAGGCGTGGAGCCTGCTGAGCTGAGGCTGCTCTGCAGCAAATCTGCAGGGAGAGTGGGTTGGAGTTTCTGGCACACCCTGGGGCTCATGGGGCAGCGTTTTTCAAATTTGGAATTGTGCAAATTCCTTTCAAATGGCAAAAGAATTTTTGTTCTTTTTTGGTGTTGACTTATTTTATTGTAATTTATCTAAATCTGTACAGACCTCAAAGTAGATGTAAATCCTTGGTGCTTACGGGCCTTAGACCACTATGAAACCAACCCACATTTATAAATTAAATATAAATAAACCCGAAACAATTTAAATTCAGCGTTGACAGTTTCTTGCAGTGGGCGTGTTTTGCTGAAACAACTTTGCCTCTGACAACATGGAGGTTGCGTCACCACTGCTTTCAGAGTTAATGTGAGCATTTCCACTGCTGTTTGGTGGAGTCATATGATGAGGGTCAAAGTTCTGACACCAAGGGGTTATACTTAGAAACCCATCCTCAGACTCAGTCCTGAGACACTCCAGGCCATGAGGAGTGGATGTGCCCACAGGGTTTCAAAACTGTATAATGGAAACACTGCAGGCATAGCACTATGAGAATCCAAGGACTTCTTGACATTGAAGACAAAGCTTTTTATATTGTGAGTTACCTTCTAGGGTAAGAGATCCCATTGCTTTCATTGGAGTCTGTGCCCCAGTAACTTCTAAGAACCATAGGGCTATGCAGAACTTTGAAACTTTATGTCAAGATACACAAAGAAAAATATATTTATGGGACAAATATTTGTGATGACCTGGGGTAATCAATGGCTGTTGCTCTGGCCCCCTGAGGCTGGCTGCCCCGATGCCCCAAGGACCAATGGGGTCCATGCTTGGGCTCACTGTGCCCCATGCCTCACAGGCAGTTTTGGAAGAGGTGCTCCACATCCTTGCGGCTCAGAGTGGGGTCCCTGGACCAGTATGATTGACAGTACCTGGGAGCGTGTTGTCCACACATGGCCTGGCCTCATTTTCCCAGGGTTTGACAGGTCAGCAATGCAAAACCTCCACCCCACCAGACCCTCTGAATCAGAATTTGCATTTAGAATATCTCTGGGTAATCCCTGAGTTCATTATAGGGGGAGACTACTGGGGCATCGGATTGGCCTGTACAGACAGTTCCCAAAAATGTGGTGCAAAGTCTTATTACAATAGTTAAGTGGGTTCTATTTGCACTTGGAGCTATGGGGCACTATGAACATTTAATTATAATCTGTAGGATTTTAGACACTTTATGGTTGTGTTTTTCAAACTCATGTCATGGTAAGAATCACTCAAGGACATTCATTAAAAATCCAAGATGTCTGAGCCCTACTGAGAATTCGTGTGCAGAATTTCAAGAGAAGGTTAATTAAATCCCAGAATGGTCCAGTGACCTGCACAGGGTTATAGAGCTGGTTGGCAGATGGGTGAGTTTTAGGGGGCATGCATTTTCTCTTCTCTACTCTTCTTCTTGCTCACTCTTCTCTTTTTCTCTCTCTTTAGAGGATGTCCTTCATGGCACACAGAGGGGTCTCACACACACTGGACCCAGAAAGAGCTAGCTTTCATCCCAGCAACCTTACCATTTACCATGTGACTTTGGGCAAGTTAGGCTGAGCCTAGGTTTCAACACTTTTCAGTGAGATTTAGTGCCTCACACCTCACAGGTAGTTATAAAGCTCAGAGGTACCCTGATGGCCAGTACCTGGAGACTGTGCCATCCTCTGCCGTGTCCCTCATGAGGTGTGAGGGCACCTCCATGCCTTACAGCTTCTGGGCCAGATTTCTTGGATGAGGGCGGATGTGCTTCAGCCACCAGATCTGGTGTCCGAATCCAGCGCACCTAACTTCTGAGTGACAGCGCCTATTTATCATAGTCCTTCAACACTACCGACTGTGAATCTAGAAGAGTTACGGAAATAAAAGAAAATAGGATAATTGTGTTAACCACAGGAGGGTTTGCTCCCTGGTGACCTCATCTAAGGGAGGCCTTGGCGTTGGGGCTCTGGATTCTTACTTTTGTATCAGGGCCAGGGGCGGCCAATGCAGCACTTTGTAAACAGTCCACATCGCCAGGCGAAGTGAACTCCATGCTGTGCTGCAGCAGCCCACGCCCTTTGGAGAGTACTTCACACACATCCTGTCTGTCCAGTTCTCATTGCTTGTTCAGGGCAGTTCAGTGCCCTCCTTCTGCAGAGACCTGGCTGCCTTGGGATGACGGTGGGTTCATTCAGGAAACAGATGTGCCAGTCATTTTGGGCCAGTCTCAGCTTTGCTGTGTGCCCATAATCTAATCACCCATCCTTTCACCCAGCATGGCCCGGAAAGCCCTACCCACCAGGTTGGCCTGTATCAGGGGTGTCTGCAGCATGCTTTGACCTCCTGGGCAGGAGGTGTGGGAGAAGAGAGGAGACTATGACCTGCCAAGCCCTGCAGAAATGCAGCCATGCTGTGGGTTACTAGACATGCTGACCTGCACCCTGACTTTATGCACGTTTGTCGAGGTCCCTGGAGTTAAAGGCATTTGACTTTCTGCCCCAAGTTCCACTGGTCTCAAGATTGTGGATACACAGATGAGTTCACACTCTGAAATCACAGATCGCTCATGTCACCTGCCTGCTGTGGAGTCCTTCAGACACAATGGTGACAGGTGTTTTGAGTCCCTTGCTAGGTCACAATTGTGAAATCATTTACCTGAAGAAAGAATAGAGGAAACACTGCTCCCTGGCCTCACTGTTGGCTGGCAGTGTCACCTGGCCTGGGTTACAAACCATTGGTGGCTATTCTTTTGTACTGCATTATAGTACAAGAATAGGTTACAGCATCTTTTGAAAATGGGTACTTAGGAAACTTGTACCGCTCTGTGTTTTTAATTGTTAGAAATCAGTATTTGCTAAGTACCAAAATCATAAAACTCAGATAACCATTGAGGATATTCAGGAATCCACCTTTCTCTATGTTTGTGTCTCACACAATACCTACCCTTTCGAAACCTGACTTCCCCCTTTAATACTGAGAGGCTTGCTTTCCACATTGGTAATGGTCCAGGTGACATGATATTGAGATATTGAAGAATTATTTTTCCCTCCCTTTCTTGGTTCTCCAGCTGGAGTCTTGCAAATTACATTGAAAAGACACAGACTAACAAGATAAAAACAAAGAGAAGTTTATTAATATGTGCATTGCACATACATATGGGAAATTCAATGACGAATAAGGCTAAGGAGTGGTTAGAACTTGGGCTCATATAGCACCTTAACAAAAAATCAGTAATTGTACAGAAGAGGGGTAAGACAAAAGAAAAACTTTCAGGCTTCTGAGGATGACAAACTCGGGGAAGAAAAAACATTGAGGGAAACTGATGGAGTAAGGTTCGTCTGGGCAGGTCCATTTTGACACTGACTTTCCAGCTCCTTCATGGCACAAACCTGCCCCAGGATAGGGATCTATGACCATCTTCAATTCTCAGAAGTGTCTGCTTTTAGTCAGATAAGGGAAGCTCTGGGAAGGCTTCTTTCTGCATCTGCTGAATCTCAAATACCTTTAGCTCCAAATAATCTTTGTGTTCACGTGGCAAGTTTGGGGTGGCATACTCTGAACCTCTTCAGTTTGCCATTCAAAACTTCAAGAAGTTTCATGTATCAAAAGAGAGATGCACATTAGAAGTTGTGAGAGAGCTATAAAGGGGGAAACAGAGATTGGAACAAGCAGAAAAGAACAAACCTAAGCACATGGCCCTCTATTTATTGAATCAGCCTCTGAGTCTTGGGAATAAGTCAGTCCAGCTAAGCAGTTGTGTCTCATTTTGAGGGGTTACCCTGAATGCTTCATGGTACCTCCACGGAGATGCTGTATCAGGTAAAGCTGGTGGCACCGAGGGCTTGCGGCCCTAACAGCAAACATTTTCAGAGTGCATGTGTGCATCCTGAGAGCATGAACCTGGGCTGCATCCCCAGTAGGGGCTCAGGAGCAACACCTCAGCTCTTTGGAATGAAGGCATGATGTCACTCAACCATGCTGTCATTGCAGCAATGTTTTAGTACTGACGTTAAGTGTTATTCATTCTCGATACCAGAAAAGCGCATGGTGCTTCAAAGCAACCCATGAATGAACCTCTTATGTGTTCCCGCTTACCTCACCGTCCCTTCTCCAAACAGTTGTTGCAAGGCAGGACTGTTTAGGAAATGCCAGGGAAAGATAACGGGCTTTTCAGGACAGAGGCCCCAGGGCCCAGAGCTATTTATCTCTGGATGTGTGGGGCTCTGTTTTTGTACACATTTTTAGGTTGGTGAGTTTTGTTTTCCTAAATTTCTCGACTGCACTGGCACAAGGTTTGTAGGCCAGGAAATGGCTCAGAGCTGAGAAGAATAAACACTGTCCGTGTTCCTGCTCTCCCTCCACCCACCATAACCCCACAGTGGGAGACTGAGGAAATGTTTTCCCAATGCTCTCTTAGGAAGAAAATGTAAACACAGAAAGAAAATACAAAAAGCTTTTCTTCCACTCAAACACCACCTCCTAAGTGGCCTCCTAAAGCACAAGGCAGGATGTTAGCGCCACACGAGGCCTCGCTTTACCAGCCTTTGTGGGGCGCCATCCCCCCATTCCCAGACACTTCTGTCCATCCTAGACCCCTTCTGACTCCCAGAGCGACAGGCCCTTCTGCTCTCCTCAGGCTCCAACCCCTCCCTCCTAATGAATGCTTCCCTAGCTCTGAAAGGATTTCCTTTGCTGAAACAGGCTCCCCTAACTTGTTTTCACATACACTGCTTGCTTAAAAGGCTTCTGCCCCATCCTCTTATAAATACTTTGGAATGTATTTTGAGCAAAACTGATTTTAAACACAATTGCACAGTGGCCTCCTCTGGGCTGTTTTGCTTCTTGTTTATAGTGTGGCCAGCCGAGGGGGCCCACCTGAGTGGCCTGAGGGTGTGCCACAGGGGAACGTTTGCCTGGGACCCCACAGCTGTGGGCTTCCCCAGACAGTTATAGATCAGATAACCAGAATTCAGTGGGGAAAACACAGGACATCCCAGCACAGGAGAAGTTCACCTCCCAACCCTCATTCCTCACTTCCCTGCTGAGCAGAACCCCTACCTCCTGTCTGCAGACCTCCACATCTCGATTGTGTCTTTAGTTTTCATAGCAGAGCCTTGATGATGAATGTGGCTGCTCTCCGAAGGCTGTACATGAGGAAACTGAGTCTCAGAAAGGCAATGTATGCTGATCTGCCTGTGGAATAGTCATTCTTTATTCTTTTACTTTCCTAATAAATTTACTTTCACTAAAAAAAAAGAAAAACAAAGAAAGTCAGTGTAGTGCCCAGGCTAAGAGCAAGACTTCAAACTTACTAATGAGGTGTGGGTTTGGGAGTTAAATGCAGTTGTTATTGTTGTTTTAAGAAGGACCTTCCCTTTGGGAAGCCACTTTCCACTACTGCCTTGCAGTGGTTGCAGCCCCATCACCAGCCCAGTGTGAATTTCCTATGTTGTACTCTGTAGGGGATCAGTCAGGGTGGTGGGAGAAATTATAAACATAAAGTTATAGGAAATAGACACAAACCTTCTTGGAAGACTAGGAGATTTGCATAGCTTCAGTAAGAGATTTGGCTGAAGGCACCTGAATTCTCTTAAAAGCTTAGGGCATAGATACATAGGAATGTAGAGGAGCTTATCTAAATAGTTTGTTTACTCATGTGGTCGTAAGACCAACCTTTGATCATTTGTAGGACTGTTCTCTCTGGGGGAGGGTGACCAGATTAATTACCCACAGGTGTGTTGACTCAAAGCCTTTGTCCTTAAATCTGTGCTGAATAAATGCCTGCAGAGTCAGCTAGTCAGGGCGTGCAGCTGCCACACTCTTTCTGTGAGAGGCCGGCCACCCTAGCTGCTCTTTCACTGAATATCAGTGTCTGAGTATGGTATTCATCCGTCGTGCAGCCTGGGTCTGTGGGTCAGACCCCAGCAGTACTCATCACTACCTGTTGCTTTTTTTGGTTGATTTGTCTATTTGCTAGTGGTGATTGTCTCCCCTTGCAAGAGGGCAAGTTCATGGAAACAGGAGGCTTGTCCTTTCTCCCTGCTGTGTCCTGGTGCCCACAACAGTGCCCTGCACAGCGTATGTGCCTGTAGTTATATTCAAAGAAGTGGACATGTAGACAGAGCCACTGGCCTAAGGTCACTGGGCTGGTGGATGACTGGAGGTGAGGTTGCAGTGCTGTATTTTTCAGGCCAATGTCTCTGCTTTTCTGTGCAACACACCTGCCTGCTGGGTGTCCAGGGCTGTGCTGGGCCATCCTCACCTTTCTTTAAAGTAGAAAGATTTCTTTTAGTTCAGGTAGGTTTCAAGGCCAAAGTTGCTAAGAAAGCCACAGTCTAAGCTCAGTGAGTTTCTGGCAACAGACTTGCTGTGGCTGATCATGTGTAACACGTTCCCTTTGACTGAAAAGAAGCCGTCGAGGTTAGATCAATGGTCTCGGGTGACCTACCACTGGCTTATACACTGGGTCCCTCCATGGAACCACAAGTGCATGACATCAAGGGATAGGAAGCTTCCTGCTGGGCTGCTCCTGCTATCAGAATATTACAGAGAAACCAATTATAGCTAACAAACCTCTAGAAAATGTGCTTGGCTTAATATGATTGGAAGCACAGGTAATCATACACCTATTTGGAGGCCTGGCTTTGAAGTGAGCCTGCCGCTTTAAACCTCCCTAATGACAATGCAGGCCCCATCCCATCCCATCCCATCCTGTCCTATCTGCAGACCATGGGCAACTGGCAGTGATCTCCTGGGCTCACTTGCTGCCTGGGAGTTGGGGAGGCTGCTGTTGACTGTTCCCAGAGGAAGCTGCCCCGACTCAGAGACATCTCTGGACATCAAGAGGGCCAGTCTGTGTTTGAGCAGGATTCATCCCACTGTTACGGAGTGAGAGCTGCCCTGAGGAGGGCAAAGGCTGGAGTCTCTGGGTAAGAATTGCTTCCTCAAATATGAGAGACTGGACTCTAGAAGTAGGAGGATCAACAAAGAGGATGTGGGCCCTAGCCTCAGCCCCTTCCTCAGGGTATGGCCATTGGTGGGTTCAGCTGGAGCCTCACTTCACCTGTTTTCCACAGAGATGCTGAGGCGAATTCATCCAGGCACTGTGACAGCTGATCATTCCAACCCTGGCCCTCCAGGTGTTGGCCACCACGTTCCATCTGCAACACTACCTTGAAGGCTGAAAGCCAGGCCTATTGTAATCACTGTCCTGGGGTTTCAGCAGGCTGCCTGTGGCAGGAGTTCTTTCCAGAAATGATGGCCACACTAGCAACCTCAGACTGGGCAGCAATCAGCCCAGAGAGAAACCCTGTAAATGCAGGTGCATAATAAAGAAAACACACACGCAGCCAAACGCCCACCCAGGAAGCTTAGGCAGTGGGAGGTGGAGTTTCATTGTGTAAACTAAGCCCAGGGAAGATACTGCACTTTAGAAAAAAAAGCATCTGTGATTTTACCCACAGGAACAAAGGGCATCAGGGTGGGGGCCACAGGATGTCTCCAGGAAACTGATCCAAGTGTGAGGTGTGCACTAACTGGGGTCAAAGACTCAGAAAAGCAGAATTCATGTCCTGGCTTTCTCACTCCCAGGCTTGGTGCACTTGATGAATCATTTAGCATCTTAAAAGGCAGGAGTGGACTACCAGCCCTACGTCCCACCGGCCCTTCCTCCCACTGGATCTTCCTTTCACCAGTTCTTATTCCAACTTATCCTTCCACCTGCCCTGCCTCCTGCACGCTCTGCCTCCCACCTGCCCTTCCTCCTACCCATCCTACCTCCCGCCTGCTCTGTCTCCTACCTCCCAACCCCCTTCCTCCCACCCACTCTTCCTACTACCTGGCTCATAGGTAGGGATGTGACAAGAAAGAGGTGATGCCTGTGAGGCTCCTTCTAGAGCTGACATGTCATGCAGACTGTGCAGTGTTTGGCTGTTGAGCAGCCACTGTTTGCCTTCCCACGGCTCCTGACCCACTCTGGAGCAGCTGGGTGGCCCAGTTGGCCAGTTCTCTCACCCTGAGTCTAGGTTTCCTGCCCAAGACTTTCCTGTACCACAGCCTACAAGAGCACTAAGCCAACAGAGTGGTGGATGCACGCTTGGCTTGGCTTCCCATCCTTGGGGCAGACATCTACAGCCTTGTCAGCGCTCACTGGATGACACTTCTCTTTCCCTATCTCGCTTTCTTTCCCAAATGCCTCACTTGTGCCTCCCAGATTACCTCCTGGATAGATTCCTTGCAATCAAGTCCCTGTCTTGAGGTCTGCTTTTTGAGGAAACCAAATAAAAATCTTATTATAATACAGAAATTCAAACTAGCCTAAGGGCAAGTAGGCAAGTGCACAACCACTGCTCTTGAGGGCTGCAGCCAGTAGCATGGGCCTCCCATGCGAGCTGGCCCGGCACAAAAAACCTCAGACCCAGCCAGAACTACTGCATCAAAATCTGCACATTAGCAAGTTCCTCAGGCGTGGGTGTGCTTTAGAGTTTGGGGCATGCTGCTCCCCACCAAACAGCAGAGCAGGAGAAGCTTGGGGTTTGGCCTCCCTCCTTCTGGATTCAGGCCTCCTCAGGTGTGGCCTTGGGCAAATGAACTCAGTTCTTGGCATTGCAGGGGCCTAATAGTACCAGCTCCTGCATGGTTACTGTTAGAAATAAAGAAAAATAGGCTAGGCGCGGTGGGTCACTCCTGTAAGCACTTTAGGAGGCTGAGGTGGGCGGATCACGTGAGGTCAGGAGATTGAGACCAGCCTGGCTAACATGATGGAACCCTGTCTTTACCTAAAACGTACAAAAATAGCTGGGTATGATGGTGTGCACTTGTAATCCCAGCTACTCAGGAGGCTGAGGAAGGAGAATCACTTGAATCTGGGTGGCAGAGGTTGCAGTGAGCTGAGATTTCGCCACTGCCCTCCAGCCTGGGTAACCGGCTGTCTCAAAAGAAAATAAAAAAATAAATAAATTGAATACTGTCTTTCTGTGCTTTGTAAGCAGGAAAACCCTGCACACTTCTTTTTTGCCCGGTATGTGCTTAGAGTTGAAGTTTCACCATGAAGGCATCCACGGCTCTAGTCAGCCAGTTGTGCTGTTGCCCCAGTCAGGGCAAGAAAGAAACCCAAATCTTCCAGCTGCTTTCAGGGCAGCATCACCCTCTGATGTCAGCTGTATCATCAACCTGAAGGGTGTGCTGAACATAGACAGCTGCACCCCACCCCATAGTGCCTGACTCAGAGGGTCAGGAGTGGTGCTGAGAATTCATGTGTTTAACAGCTTCCTAGGGGATCTCCATGCTGCTGGTTAGCAGCCCCACTTTGAAGCTTTGCCTCCTTGGCAGAGTCCTGTGCTGTTCACACCTCACAGATGTGGATGCTCACAGGCAGGGACACTGGTGTGGACATCGCAGGCATGGGTGCTCACAGCTGTGGACACCCACAGGTGAAGATATTCTTAAGTTTAGACTTTGCAGTTGTGGACACTCACAAGGACAGGCCATTAGCAACGAGACTTCTCCAGTTCAAGGGCAAATGCTTATATCTTGGCCTCACAAGCTTGCTGCCCATTTCTTCTTGGTACTTGGAAATCTAGAGGAAATTTATAAAGTTCAACTGGCTCTTCAGTTTAGTCCTTAGCTGCCTTTTTAGATCCGAAATTGGGAACCTGGGCTAAGAGCACTGTCCTTGTGGAGGCGTGTTTACACGTGGCCAAAGCCCACAGGGAACCCGAATGATAGGACATATGTAGACAGGCACCAGAGCTGAGGAAAGGAAGGGTCAGCTTGGCAGGAGGGGGCTTCTCACTCTAGCGTGGGAAGTTGAGGCTGTGCAAGCTCTCTGGGGACGCCACGGTTCTATGACAGCCCTGATAGGCCTCAGACCTCTAACCTGGATACCTGGCTCAGCAGTCACCTGTGGGGCCACTTTCTCAGCTCCTGCTCTGTCACCCACACGGGCTGGCCAGCACCTTGTCCACTCAATGCACTTGCCAGACACCCAGTGGCAGGCCATGGGGTCCCTTGGACCTCCTGAGAGCATGTGCCCTGTTTCAGCCAGAGAAAGCCTGAATAAATGAGGCTGTGGATGGGCACTGTGGGAGCGTTAGGGGCAGGGACTGAAGACTGGGCAGCATGGGCCTCAGGATCTGTCATTCCCATCACAGCTTTTGAACCCATCTAAGTTGTCTTGTACACTGCACACATCGGAAAAATTAACTCTAGTGTTAGGGGCTGAATTAGGTCCTCCCAATTTCATATGTTGGAGCCCCAATACCTCAGAGTGTGACTGTATTTGGAGACAGGTCCTTTAAAGAGGTGATTACATTAAAATGGGATCATGCAGAAAGGTATTAATCCAATACAACAGGTGTTCTCACTTGAGGCCAGGAGTTCGAGACCAGCCTGGCCAACATGGTGAAACCCCGTCTCTACTAAAAATGCAAAAATTAGCCAGGCATGGTGGTAGGCGCCTGTAGTCTCAGCTGCTCAGGAGGCTGAGGCAGGAGAATCACTTGAACCCGGGAGGCAGAGGTTGCGGTGAGTCAAGATTATGCCACTGCACTCCAGCCTGGGTGACAACCAGACTCTGTCTCAAAAAAAAAAAAAAAAGGAGAAAGAGAAGATTAGGACACAGAGGGGAGAAAATATGCAGACACAGGGAGAAGACAGACAAGTTCAAACCAAGGACAGAGGCTTAAGGAGAAACCAACCCTGCCAGCACCTTGACCTCAGAATTTCAGGCTCCAGCACAGTGAGAGAAGAACTTCTGTTGTTTAAGCCACCCAGTACATAGTATTTTGTTATGGCGACCGGAGTTGACTAATGCACCTGTCTTTAGGCCCTCAGAAGCAGGAAACTCATTTAAAGCTCTTGTATTTCTCACAGGAAATAGCTCAGCACTGGTTTATGATTTGGCCTCAATAAGCATGTGTGGCTGACAATCGGGGTGACAGGGATTCATTCTTAGCATGTCTGATTAATGTCCTTGTATCAATGTAATACAAATAAGGCAAAGGCAGGCTAGCATAAACTAAGAGGTTTAGTCTGTGTCCTGGCTGTGTCCCAGCTATGTCCAGACCTGCTGCCTTCTGTTCACGAGGCTGCCTAAATAAGCTTATATCTGTGGGCCTAGAATGTCTCATAAAATGAAGGTAATATAGGCAGTTTTTAAATAAAGCTGTTGTGAAAATTTGCATGAGATCATTTAAATAAAGAAATTAGCACAGTGCCTGGCATAGAATAGAGATGCAATTCAAGTTGGCTGTTATATAGATTTTTTAAAATAATAATTACAATAATAATGGAAAAAGAACATTCATTTAAAACATTTGCCTTGGCACACTGCAGAATTAAATTTGGGCTTAGAAAGAAAAATCTAGTTACAAAGAGGCTTTAAAATTTGTTTGGAACATTTGCCTGCAGAAGACGTGTGTTGGCAACAACCTACCTCTATCTTTTTCTCCTCAGTCCTACAAAGAGATTTTTGCTTCTTGTTCAAAAATGAGAAATGTGTAAAACAATCACCGAAAATTAGAAGACATTAAAAAGCCACTTGAAGCTTCCTGAACCTAAAGTTGCAATATTTTTATATATTTTTTGCCTGTCTTTCAAAAAATTATAGTACAAATACTATTTATTTTTATCAACTTTACCCATGCACATTGTGTAAAAAGTCGAGTCTCTCTGCAAGATGTGCGTTTACCCCTGCCGGGGCAGCTCTCCCTTTTCTTGCCTATACCCCATTTTTTTGCTCCCCAGTAGCAGTAACCCTCTTATCTTCAACTCATTCTTCATATAAAGTTCATCTTCATATCTCAAAATCACACATTTATATTTCTACATCTTGATTTTTCAGTCTTAGACACTGTTTATTAACTTTCATTCTAAAAATGGGGATTAACTCTGCTGCCTTATCAGAACAGCAGTAGTGACAGGTGGGAGCTGACACGCAACTCAGCAGACACAACCAGCTTTAACCCTGAGCCAGGCTGGCTTCTCTCTGTCTCAGGATGCGGGATAGAGAAGACAGCATGCCCCGCATCTCCATCCATCTGGAGCCCAGCAGCCCTCACATTCATGTGGGATGTGCACGGCCATCACAGAGGACAGCCACGGTGAGTGGGGTCGCCTGGAGACAGAGAGGCCACAGACTGGTTTCCCCTCAATCTTTTACATTTTTCTGGTTACACAGGCCCAAGGCCAGTAGGCCAGTTCACAGCCTCCCCACTTCAGGACAGCCCTAGAGATCAGGGGTTCCAGAGCAAACCAAGTGGACAGCCCCTTCCTCATGGATCTACCACTGTCATCTCCAAGGAAACCACTGTGTGAAGACAGACTCTTAGGTCTTTTCTCAGGCAGACCTTGATCAGCCCAGACCCAGGCCTTGATCAGCCCAGATATTAACCTTTTATGTATACACACACACTTATTCTCCTTGTCGCCAGCATACACACACACACATGCATGCACACCCACACATACACACACAGGCATGCATGGCTGCACTTTCATCCTCTCTTCTTTTCAGCACAATCACACTGCAGGTTTTGTGAAGTCCCCTTATTCAGCATTTTTATTTTTTGGTGATGTCACCCTCATTGACAGCTGAGCCTGGCAGTGCACTATGATTGCTCTTCCTGCTTACATGACTTTTTGTTTTTCCTGGGGTTCATAATTGTGTTTTTGTACTTTTCAAATACAAATCACTAATTTATTCTCAAACTCTCCTCCAGTTACTTAAGACATCCACACCGGATACTCTTCATTTCTTTTTCTTGAAGAAGTCTCTCCTGGAGCTCCCGACTCCTCCAGTCTGGACTGAGGTCTAGATCTGGTGCATCACTGCCATCCTGGCATGTTCACCTGGAGTTCCTCCAGAGAGTCTCCTCTCCTCTCCTGTGCTGGATTTTCTGCTTCTTGGATTCTGTCTCACCACATTCTTTGATTCATTCTCTTAATTTGATGGAGTACAAACTCCAGTAGCTTCTTCAGAGAGAGAAGTGAAGGAACATTTCTGAGATCTCACATATTTGGAAATGTCTACAGTCTACTTTCCTACTTAATTGATTGGCTGGTGCTATGATCTGAATGTTGTTTGTCCCCCCAAAATTCTTATGTTGGAACCAAATCCCCAATGCAATAGTATTAACAGGTGCAGTCTTTGGGGGGTGATGAGGTCATGAGGGCTCAACCCTCATAAATGGGATTAGTACCCCAGGGAGCTTATCCGTCCCTTCCACCATGTGCATACACAGGGAAGGGTTGGCTGTCTATGAAGCAGAGACTGAGCACTCATCAGACACTGAATCTGCTGACACCTTGATCTTGGACTTTCCAGCCTCCAGAACTCTTAGAAATAAATTTCTGTTGTTTATAAATTACCCAATCTAAGGCATTATGTTATAGTAGCCTGAATGGAGTAAGACAGCCAGGTATAGAATTCTAGGTTGCAAATTACTTACTTTCACAATTGAGAAAGTTTTTGTTTGTTTGTTTTAAGATGGAGTCCCACTCTATTACCCAGGCTGGAGTGCAGTAGTGCGATCTCGGCTCACTGCACTCCAGCCTGTGCAGTGGGCTGGGGAGCCTCTGCCTCCCCAGTTCAAGCTAGTCTCATGCCTCAGCCTTCTGAGTAACTGGGATTACAGGAACCTGCCACCACGCCCAGCTAAGAGAAAGTTTTGATTTATGTCTTGTAGCTTCCAGTGTGGCTGTGGAGAAGTCAGATGGCATGCGACCCTTGGTCTTTGGTATAAGCTTTTATGGTTTTGCTCTAGAATGCATAGAGATTTTTGATCTTAGTCTATTTTCTTCCAATGTGCTGGGCTCTGGAAGGGCTCCCTCACCCTGGAAATTTTTGTCCTGCAGTCATCTTTAGCCAGATTAGCAGGATATATTCCACAACGGTGTGGCTTATGGTGCAGCTGGTTGGTTCCCCTGGTCTTGGCAGACAGAGTTTTCCCCTTCCCAGCTATGACTGCCTTGGAGCCTAGAGGAAGTTGAGTCACTTCCTGATACAAATCACAAACTGTGAAAAATGTTATGCTTGCAACTGAGTTTTCCACATATCTGAAGTAATGATGGCTTAACAGGAGCTTTCAAAACACCCAGGCTTCATTGACACTAAACTGTAGAACTTATAAAGTAATATCCAACCCACTGTCAGCTACTGAAAGATGAATGGGCCATTCAGGCTTCCGCTCTGGACTCGCCCAGGTTAATTCCCTCTTGCTCAGCCTAAGTGGCTTAGGAGTGAGCAGGGGGTTATTGGAAATAGGAGGCTGACTATAAAAAAATCCTAGCAATATTGCATTCTGGGTTTATCAGTCATCAGGCACCGAGTTTTCTCACCAACAGCATTTGCATAAGTTCAGGCCAGCCTCTAATCAATGATACAGTCCTTTCTCCTCTAAAGAAAGCCTTTTGAGTGTTTAATGGCATAATGATGGCTGCTGTTGATAAAGCTCACTCTGGGAGGTATGGCATCGGGCTTTATAAATGCTGCTTTTATGCCTCTGCACTGCGATGCCGGGCAGGGGTGATTATCCTCTCATGACTATGAATGAGCTGTGATTGGAACACTGTAGCACACTGGCACGGGGCAGCAGAGACCAGATTCACATCTAGGTATTTTTGCTTCAATTCCCCAGCTACTGGGCCACACTTCTCTTGATCCTCAGGTGGAAACATATATATGCTGAATATGAAGCATATATATATTCAGGAGAAAAGGGACAACAGCCTGTGAGGTGACCCTGTGGGGTGAGCATGAAGGCAGGGCCCTTCTGGGATGGGACCTGTGTTCCTTTCCAGACAAACCACACAGGATAAAAACCGCTTCTTAGGTAGCACAGGATTATTGAAGGCCCTGAGCCTGGAGCAGAGACTGGGATCTGACATTAGCTGTGCCTCCTTGGGAAAGAGCTCTGCACCTAACATTTTTCATCTGTAGACTGGAAATGAAAATGCTGGCCTATTTGTGGTCACAGTGCTCTGTGAGGGCTCAGATGAGTAAGGTGTCTGCTAAGCAGCTGTAGAAACCTGGAAGCCCTGAGTGATTTTTTTCACCTGCAACTCCCAACTTCTTCAGTATCCTGGATGTGGAGCTGAGGAATCGCTGCCCAAACAGACAGGTCTGAGCGCTTAAGTAGCTCAGTGGGTTTCTGCTCACATAGCACTTTTACTGTGGGAGAGAAAAGTGGCCAGCTTCTCTTTGGCCTGGCACTGGGACACTTGCCTTGAGGTGGGGGTGCATCTCTTGGAACCCGGTGTGGAAGCGGAGCCTCTTCCTCCTGGGTGGGCGTGGGGCCCCTTGGGCTCCAGCCAGGATGGAAGGCAGGATCTGGAGGAAGTGGGAGGGGCTGGGCTCATCTGCTCCCCAGGGAGTCATCTGTCTCTCTGTCTATTGTGTGTGTGCTCTCAGGGTCAGACACGCCTTCCAGGGTCTTATCAATGATGAGTGACACTGCAGGGCTGGCCACTGCTGGGGAAGGTGAGCTATTGGAAAGAACAGGTGGGAAGATGGGAATAAGCCTTCCGGGGCTGAACTGCCAAATTACGTTTCCCGAGCTGTTCTTGTTATTAAGGGCAAATGCAAAACGACGTGCATGAGAACGTGTGCTCCTGGGTGTTTTTATACATCATCCTTCCTTTTTCTAACCCTAGATAGGATGGTCAGATCCACCATGCATGCATGGAACACTTAAAATGCTCACCACTTCCTAACATCATAAATGACAGCCTCTATTTTAAGATGCAGAAACTGAGTTTTAGAGGGATTAGAGAAATTGGACACAGTTAAATAGTTACTAAGTGGCAGGACTTGGGTTGGAACCTAGGGTCTTTGTTGTTTAGTGTTGTGCTGGGGCACCTGGCCTCCTCCTGCTAAGAGCAGCCTGCTTATACATCACCTGTGATGCTTATATACGCCGTACTGGGTTGAAGAGCACCTCCCCACTCCCCACAAAAATCTGTGTGCACACAGAGCCTCGGAACGACATCCTCTTAGTGTGTTGCAGATATAATTGTTTACATTGAGATGAGGTCATGCTGGAGTAGTATGGGCACTTAATCCATTATGACTCGTGTCCTTATAAGAAGAAGAGAAGAATTACAGAGACAGAGTCACACAGGGAAGAACGTCAAGGTGGAGTCTGAGATTGGAGAGATGCAGTCACAGTCATGGAAGTCCTGGAGCCACCAGGAGCTGGAAGAGGCGGGAAGGATCCTGCCCTGGAGACTTTTAGGAGACCGTGGCCCTTCTGAAACCTTGACTTTGGACTTCTGGCCTCCAGACCTGGGAGAGAACACGTTTCTCTTGCTTTAAGCCACCCGAATATGGGGTGATTTGTTACCATAGCCCAGGAAGTGAACACACAGGCTAAGCATTGTTTGGATTCAGCCTGTGAGCCACCAGGCTTGCTGGACTCCATCAGACACAGAATTCCCTTCCTCACAGCTGAAGCCCTGCAACAGCTGCTCTGGCCCAGCCTGGAGTTTGTGTTAGGAGTTGTGGGGAATCCCTCCTGCCTTGCCTGCTTGGCTGCAGAGTTGTAGATGAGTCCCACCTAAGTGCTCCTGCCTCTCCTCCATGGAGGGAAGGGAGCCTGCTTGTCTAGGACTATCATAGGCACAGAGTCCATCCCAGGGTGCTCCTGCATGCACCAGTGAAGTGAGCAAGCCTTGCAGATGCAGGGCCCTGGAGACCCACACCAAGCAGCTCTCCCCGCAGGGCGACCCCTGGCCACACCCTCCGGGAGAGAGGGACAGGAGAGCTGCATCTGGAGGCTGTGCCTGCGACATCTGGTGGAGTCTCACACAACCCATCCCAGGCTGGGCTTGACCCAGGTCACCAGCAGCCACGATTTAAATTCTGAGGGCAACCAGCTGCAAAGAAGGGGTTACCACTGGCCTGGAAAGCCAGCTGGAGACCCCAGTTTAGTTCTGAGCAAACATTCCCTAGCACAGTCCAATCTGGCTCCTCCAATATATCTTCATGATTGTGGTTTTGGGGAGAAAAGCAGAGAAATTTAGTGCCTTCTCATCGCAGACCAGCCAGCACTGGGCATGTTCTCAGGGATCACTGGGTACGGGAGTTGGCCGCCCGCTCCTCCTTTGTAAAGATACCACTTTTCCTCTTCATACGCTGTTCTTTGGAAGCTACTCACTAAGTCTGGCTCCCCTAAAGCAGGAGATGGGAATTAAGCTCCCCCTCCTGGAGGGGGAAATGTCCACATGTGTTATTTTGTGCCCCCTGTTTTAAATTGTGCCATCCCCCACTCCCATCTTGGTTCCTAGCATTATTCTTGGTTGCTCTAGCATTATTTCTCAGAATATGAATCTTCTGAAAGAAATTGTTTCCCTCCCTCCCTCCCTCCCTTCCTTCCTTCCTTCCTTCCTTCCTCCCTCCCTTCCTCCCTCCTTCCCTCCCTTACTCCCTCCTTCCCTCCCTCCCTTCCTTCGTCTCCTTTATCCTTCCATCTCTGCCTCCCTCCTGCCTTCCAGCCACCTCCATGCTGGGGCCAGGTCAGTGAGTACATCAAAGCCCTTGCCTTTGTGCCGTCTTCATCCTGGTGACCTGCTCTATGATCCTCGCTTCTATTTTAGCTTTCTGTGCTTGCCCACATGAAATTAAAGTTACTTTCTTGCTGTTTGGTTGTTTGCAGACACTCTCCTTCTTGGGGTTCTGCAGCACCCCAGAGGTAGACCCCAAAGCCACTGAAGACTATGCAAAGAGAAAGCTGCTTCAGGAGGCAGCCTGGGTACAGGAAAGATGCCCTGCTGAGGCTGGACAGCCTCCACATGGCATGGGAGGGGGTGGCTCACTGCTTTATCCAGAGTGGCCTTCTTTCCCTTTATTGTGGAATAATGAAGCCACGGAGTCTCAAAGCTGAAAGGACTGTTAAGCTCTTCCAGCATCCAGGGTATGTGGGGCAGTGGTGTTCAGGCCCATCCAGGGGGTGCTGGAGCCCGCTCCAACCTAAGAGCCAATTGTTAAACTGTCAGGATTCTCTGTAGCCAGTTTTTACATGCAGCCCTTATGAAAAGGTGAATTATGTACACTTACAATGAAATAAATCATATTAAAACAAAGGGAATAGTTACACAAAACTCATCACTTTCTATGTTATGATTATTCATGATCTATGCCATTAAGGTTAATTTCATCTGCTGTGTCTATGTGGTGGGGATACTCTGTAATGGTGGCTTCTGCATATCCCTTCCCCAGTTCACATTTGTATGACATCATACTGGCAGCCTGAGTGGGCACGCTCTCTCTACGGGAGAATTTCTGTGTTTTCCAGAGAGTCTGTCATTCAACATTTACCAATACCACTGCATCCATCTCCAAACTATGCATCAGAATTTCTGTGACTGGGCCTGGACTTTTGTACTTTCTCAGGGGATATTGATGTAGCCAGCCAGGCAAAGTCTTCAGAGTGGGTTTGGAAAATGCTGACCACCCACTCATGCAGAGCTGGGGAGATGTTGGTCAAAAGGTACAAACCTTCAGTTACATGTTCTGGGGACCTAATGCACAGCGTGGTGACTGTGTTAATAATACTGTATTGTTGACTTGAAATTTGATAAGACAGCAGATCTTAAGTGTCTTCACTGCCTCATCCCCCCAACATGATGGTAATCATGGGTGGTGATAGATGTGTTAATTAATTTGATCATGGTAATCAGTATACTTGTATATATCTACATTAAATCATCACATCGCACCTTGAATAGATGCAATTTTTGTCAATCAAATCTTTTAAAATAAAAAAAAGGGTTCCAGCGCTGCATGAGTCGATGGGCTGGCCAGTGTCTTCCTATGGTTGCTGAGCAGTAGTGAGTTCCATGTCACTGGAGCTATCCAAACCCTCACTGGTCATCAGTTAGCAGGAATCCCAGCTGTTTGTCCTGTCTTTTCAGTTTGTTGCAAACAATATGGTACTGATTCTGTCAGCCAACTTATTACCTTTTATTCCTCGTTATAGGCCAACTGCCTCATCTAAACACCCATTCAAGTGTTTTAAGGGATGAAACCTTTAAATGGCCACCTTTCTTGAGACATTCAGAATCAGACAGAATTAGGACATTTTCAGACATGTATTTATTGTGCAAAGCAATGCTTTTCTGCCAAAAGAAGTCTCTATTTTTGCAGAGAACAAGATTTAGTGAGAATCAACCATCAAAATTCTTCCCAGCTGACTACCAATTCAGGATGAAATCTTAAATAAACAATTCCTTAATAAGATCTTTATCATCCCAGATTATGTGTTCCATTGCTCTTGCTTTTTTAAAAAACTTTTTTAGCGTTTACTTTTTTTTGTTTGAGACAGGGTCTCACCCTGTTGCCCAGGCTGGAGTACAGTGGCACAATCTCTGCTCACCGCTACCTCCATCTCCAGGGCTCAGGTGATCTTCCATCTCAGCCTCTCGAGTAGCTGGGACCACAGGCACTCGCCACCACACCTGGCTAATTTATGTGTGTGTGTGTGTATATATATATATATATATATATTTTTTTTTTTTTTTTTTGTAGGGATGAGGTTTTGCTATGTTGCCCAGGCTGGTCCTGAACTCTTGGGCTCAAGTGATCCACCTGCCTTGGCCTCCCAACCTACTAGGATTACAGGTGTGAGCCACCGCCCCCATCCTTGCTCCTGCTTTAATTCCTTTGAACACACCTTCCTGGTCTTGGCAGGACATCGCAGTTGACTCTTTGCCTCCTCATGGGTTCATCTTCACTAGGGCCTCTCATCTCATTCCCTGGTTGGGGTCATACACCCCATGATCTTGTTCTCTACAGCCACCTCCACCAATCATGCCCACACGGACCCACTCTCTGCTGGCTCCTTTTCCCCAGAGCTCTTGTGCTTTATGTCCCATCCTTAGAAATGCCCATACGAAGGGCGTGATTCCAAAACCCAAAGAAACTGCAGAATCTTTCCCTGTCAGGGCCAAGAGGATAGAACCTTTGGAACTTTACCATGTTGACTGGAAAGTCCTTGAGTTACTAGGACATGAGGTGTGGGTACAGCCACCATGGAGAGGGTAAGCCAGTGCTTGCTGTGTGGCTAGTTCCTGAGGCTGGAAGCCTGATAGAGCCAGGGCTAGGGGTTTTAGGCCAAGCCGGGAATTTGGCAGAGGCCAGAAGCAAGCTCCTAATAGTGGAAGTTTAGGCACAGTCATTTGCTCAGGGCTCATTTTAAGACAGAACAGACTTTGGCTCCATCAAAGTCAACTGCAAGGTTTTGGGACAAGTTCAGAGTAACAGCGGGCTTTGATAAGATTTCAAAGCAAACCTATTAGGCACACAGAAAGCAAGTAGCAGAGGCTGTCCTGGTTGGGTGGTGAGAAGGTCCTCTCTAAAGGTGGTGGGAGCACAGATAGATGGAACTCTTCCGGATCCCAAGTGGGGAGTATCTATGGTCATATGCAATACAGATCATCATATAGGTTGACCCAATAAATCTCCTTCTAAGAATCTATTATAAGAAATAACAGGCCAGATGTGGTGGCTCACACCTGTAATCCCAGCACTTGGGAGTCGGAGGTGGGAGATGAAAACTCAACAAATGGAAATGACTTTCAAGGAAACAGAGCACACACAATGCAATTTTAGCACATGCATAAATACTACAAGTAATAACTTAGTATATGGTGAGTGTAGCCTTTCAAATACATGGGAAATTTTGTTATGTTCAAAAATGATACTTGGATTCAATTGTGATACTTGGATATACTTTTGGGAAAAAAAATAGATCCCTCTTTTCTGTCATTAATGTTCCTGGAAGTTCTTTATAAGAAATAAATAAATATAAAAACTAAAACTGTAGTTTATATGTGTATGACATTTGTGAGACTTTTTTTTTCCTTAAAAACCTTTGTCTTCTATTTCCTCTCTGAATACAACATAATTTACTATGGAATATGTATTCCTACTGCAATGCTTTCTTCCCAAGTAAGTATCTTTTCTTTTAGAAAATCTCGTTTTTTATTTAGTCTCTGTTTATTATTTAGGTGGACACATTTTTAAGAAACTCACAAAACTTATTAAGGAAAAGTGAAGGTTCTGATTACATAAAAACATTTTAAAAATTATCTGTGATAAAGGTACTATAAACAAAATTAAAAGACATTTTAAAAAACTAGGAGGAAAAATATACAAAGATTTAGTGCAGACTATAGAAAGAAGTTCTAGAATCACTTTAGAAGACTCGTTACACAGGGGCAAGGATGTGAGGAGGTTATTCGCAGCAGTGGAGACGCTCCAGCCAATGTAGACATCACCAGTATTCAGGGAAATCCAAACTAAAACAGCCGTGAGATAATCCTTTTCACTTATTAGGCTGGCAAACATTAAAGTGTGTAATGATTTCAAATGTTAGCAGGTGTGAGAAAACAGCTGTTCCAATTTCAGGAGAACACATCAGTACAGCTATTTAGAGAACAATCTGGTGTATTTATCAAAATAAAGAGTGTGCCCAAGCTTTGACTCAGCAGTTCCACTTCCCTGTGTCTGCTCCAGAGAAAGAGGTGTGAGCTGGAGCCCTGGGAAGATGTTCACAGCAGCATTGTTCACTGGAGCAGGGAACGGCAGCATCCAGAAGGGGACGCATGAGTGTGAGGGCTGATGGGGAAGGGACTCTATTCATTTTTATTTTGTTTGAATCTTTTGCGATGTATTGGAGGATTCCAAAAAACCGATGAAAAGTTGAGAAGAATAGATTGCAAGACGAACTCATTTTTATGAAAATAATTATGTATGTACATATATAAATACATATGATGCATACTGGAAAGAAAAACATCAAAACACGAGTGGTGTAAAGTAGGATCATAGTGAAGAGGAATTATAGGTGTTTTCAATGTTTCTTAGCTTTGCTTCTCTTGATTTTCTAATTTTCCTATACAAACATAGAAAATTTCTGTAATATGTTTTAAAAGGCGTCATGATCACCCAGGGATTGTCCTAATGACTTGGGTTGACTGTAGAATACCATGACCTTGGGCGCGATGGGTTCTGGGCCCAGCCTGCTCCACAAGGGAAAGGCAAGGACTGGGCTTGAGAGATGGGAGCTTGTGGGGTCCTGCCCATAACCTGACTCAGGATCCCTGTCCCATACTTCTGGGATCTGGCCATCCCCCTCCTTCCTTCACAGGGGGTCTGTGTGGGGAGCAGGGGCCTGTGTGTGATGGGGACTCCCCTTCAGGTTCTGCCAAAGTCCATTGGAGCTTTCCACATGGCTCTAAGGAGTCTGTTAAGGACAGCAAAGGCCAAATGTGTTACCAGTGCCCCTTTCATCCTCCCTGTGAGGCAGGAAACTGAGGCTCAGGACTCAGCTCCTTGCCTAATTGGCCGAGACTGGAGGAAGCACAGGCTTCCCTGACACTAGCCTTCCTGGAGATCAGAAACCACCAATGAAGCATCAATATTCTTTTTTGGGTCTTGAACTTAAAATATGACAAGTGTTATGGCTTCAGAAAACAGCTCGAGACCTTGAGCCCTCCAGGGCTTTTACGTGGACAGGCTGCATTAGACATGTTGGTGCTAGAATAATACATCCGCTTTTGTTTCCAGGATCAAAAATTACTGGAAACCAGAACCACATCCTAAGTGTCTGAGCTGGAACAGGAACTGATATCCCTATTAAACGGGTCACCGGGCATCACTGCTGTGAGAAGTGTTGGCCATGTGTGAAAATCTCGGTGGCTTCAGCAGCTAAGAAAAGAAAACCATTAGGGATAAAAACTATAGAGGGAACATTTTTTGCATAAGCATTAGGGAAAATCAGAAGATACTGTGGCTGAATTAAAGTTGTGCCTGGGCCCTAGTGGTGTGGCTAACTGTGCTAAGTGTTGCTGATGAACATTCGGCCACTGTCAGCCAGAGGGCAGCTGCAGCATCAGCACATCCCGCTGAAAAACGCAGGGCTGGGTGGACCAAAGCCCGCTTCCGTGATCCTTTGCCAAAAGGTGGAGCCCAAAAATTCCAGACCAAATGTAATGTCTTGACCTGGGAACTAATTTGCAAACAGCAGCCAACGTTTCCTAAAAGTGGAGGTTTTGGAAAGAAAGGCAGAGGGCGAGGGTGGGGGTGGGGGAGAGCCAAAGAAGGCAGCCTGTTTAGTGTATGAGCAGTGAATAACGAGTTAAAGGATGGAGTCATTTCTGTAATCTTGATGAAGAGTCGGTCCTCGCCTCAAGTAACCATGGGGGTGGGGTTGTCCTTCCAGCTCCACTCACACTGGTTGCTTAGTCACTGGGTGAGTCCCGCCATTTCCTTCAGTTGCTCTGGATAATGGGTTGATAATTTTGTTCCACAGAGAGACTCAGCACGCCGCTCTAGCATCCCATCCTCTCTTCTGTGCATAAGCAGTGGAGACGCTGGGCACACACTTTCCTTCCCACGGAAACCTTTCAGATATTTATATCCAATTTACGCAAATATTTACATCCCCCAATTCATAGTGAGAAGTGACCCAGAAAACAGGACACATAAGAGCATGGTGGTTAGGGACATGGGCCAAACATTTGCAAGGGATCCGGGCAAGTGCCCCAGCCTCACTAGGCCTCTACCTAATCTGTAGAATGGGACTATAGCTGAGGATGGGCACACCGCTGGGGAGATCACCTATGCAAAGCTCATGGAGCTGGGCCGTTTTTACAGTAATTATTGCAGACTTTCCTCTTGATACAACTGTTGTACAAATTCCATTAGCCTTGTTTTTGTAAACTTAGGAGCAATTAGGATTCAAGTAGTAATACTAGGATTCCTTCAAGACAAGGCAGTTTCATGGCTGAACAAGGCAGTGTGATAGTAAGCTGTGTAGTCTGCTTATTTTATTTACAACCAGAGTAGTGGGTCAGGATGAAAGAGGGAATGTGGGGAGGGGACACACAAAAGCGCAGGGCAGGAGAGAGATAGCCCCAGAGAACTGGGACTTGGCCGAGTCTCCCCAGGACCCAAGACTGACCGCTGAGAGCCCAGCGGGCAAGAAGGGATGCTCACTGCCTCACAGCAGCAGTGACCAGAGGCTAATGTTCAGACAATAACCTGATAGTCCACCTCCTTCCCTCCCTCCCTCTGTGCCAGCTGCTGAGCTCGACACCAAGGTGCATGTGTACTCCCAGCATCTGAGTTCCCATCAGCGCAAAGTGGCTTATCTGAGAGGCAATGCCAGGAAGCAGCCATAAGAGAATGGGGAAGTGAGGCAGGGGAGCAGGGGCAGAGAATCAAGGTGCACGCTCCAGCAGGGGCCACTGTGGACAACTTCAGCTCAGTCCTGGGAGGAACTCTGGAGAACCACACACACACACAGACACAGACACACATGCAGATACACAGAGAGACACAGACACACATACACAGACATACAGATATATACACACACACACACACACACACACACACAGACACATACACAGACACACAGATTCACAGACACACAGACACACAGACACACACAGAGACACAGACACACACACACATCAGCACTGTTTCTCCTGGGGCGAGGGAGCGCAGGTCTGCACGCACACTGGCAGAGTCTCTGGGTGAGGGGTGCTCCCGGCCTGTTGCTTGTGTGCACCCGCGTGTACACGCAGACCTGCTCTTCTGGGGAAAGCTGCCAGGCACGGAGAAGCAGGCTCGCTGTGGAGGTGGGCAGGAGCCATCAGGAAGGGCAGGAGGAACAAGGCAGGTGCCTCATCAAGGCCTCACTCTAACGGGCAAGAGGGAGAGGCGAACGCCAGAGGGTGAGTGGAGAGGTTCTAAAGAGACTGATGACGAGTGGGGCCCAAGAGCTTTCCTGAGGGAGGTGACCAGGAGGAGACCCGGGGATGGAGAGGAGTCCGTGAGGGGTGGGGCAGCGCCCGGGGTAGGGGAACTGCAAATGCCTTGAGAAAGGATGAGGGTATTTTCATCTCTTCTGAGTTTTTAAGGAGAGGCGTTCACTGTCCCATCCATATTTTAAGATCCCTCTGGTCCCCAAGTGGAGCCCGAGATGGGAGGGGGCATGCAGGGTGTGGGCGGAATCATGGTCTGGACTGGGACGACGGCTGAGGGGAGGAGCATGGGGTGGACTTGGGATGTATTTAGGAGTGACATTGGCAGCTGCCTTGGCTGTAGGGGGTGACAACGAGGAAGGCGTGGAGGGGGACCTCGAGTCCACCCTAGTGACTGGCAGAAGGCACACACTGCCCTGAGGCCCCCGACTCTGTCCTCTTCCCTCCTGGGCCTGCTCCTCCCATCACAGACGCCCTCCCTGAACCCTCTTCCGCTTTCGGGCCCTCGGGGTGGCCCAGGGCGCCGGCGCCACTCTGTCTCTTTAAGGTGCTGGTTCTGTGCACAGGGTGACCCGGGCTCTGGGCGCCAGTCCTGGTGGGGCCACAAGTTTCTTGCTTCATCCGCAACAGGTCCATGCGCTTGTCTTATTTTCGAAAGCAGTAAACAGTGACTTAGTGTCTAAGTAGTCAACGCCAAGCTCAGAAAAATAAAGGCTCAGTAAGATCAGAATTCCAACTTCCTGGAAATGCGTCTTGGAGACAGACGACTGCCGTGGCTCCATCATTCCTTCCAGCCCTCAAGACAGAGCCTGGTGCCCTGAGTTTATGTTTGCCGCTCACGCAGATCTGCCTGGTTCTGCAGGGACAGAGCCCTCTGCCGTGGGTTCTCTGCCCCGCCTGCAGCTCCGCTGTGGGCCGGCTGTGCTTTGTTTTGTGAGCAAAGTTCCCTGAAAAACAAAATTGGGAGGAAAGAGACTTTACCCCAATGAAGAGTTTGCAAACTGGGGAGACACAGCTTTGGTGTAAAAGAAAGTTATCTTCCCGGGGCCAAAGAGAGGGTTTGGGTTTTGTAGCAAAAGTGCCATACAAGATCCCAATCAGGTTGGTTGATGCACATAAAGGATTCAAACTTGCTTAGTTCTGATTGGTCAATGCAGCTGAGTTATGCTTGGATACAGGTGAGCTGTGATTGGTCAGCTAAGCTTTCAATGCAAAGGTAGGTGAGCTCTGATTGGTTGGTTCAAGTAAGCTCTGTGCCTCCCAAAGCTAAAAAGGTGCTGGTTTTCAGAGTGCTTGTGTGAGTTACCTGTGTGACCTCGAATCAGCAAATAGCCACTCAGCTATATTTTAAATATAGGGCCAGTTACCCACATGGGATTCATCTCAAAGGATTGACTCTTCCAGATTCGCGTTTGTTCACAATTTTCACAAAGGTGTCACAGTAGGGGCAGCAGGGACTAGACCAATTGTGTCCAGATACTGATTCTGCCATGTACTATCTGAGGTCCTGGGCAAGGTCCTCATCCTGTCTGTTCTCCAGTTTCCTCCCCTGTGTCTAGCTAATCGGTTGCAGGAATGATCAAATGAGGTGCTGGGAAGCATCATTAGCTGTTGCTGCTGTGGGAATTTGACTGTTTCAGCTTCAGTTGCTGCAGCTGGTGGAGAGTGAGCTAATTAGCCTAAGCAGGGCGGAGTAGATGGTTTTTAAGGGAAAAGTAAACATTTCTGTCTGCTCTTTTTACCCCTTCTTCACAGAGCTGCTTTCACCTGAGCATATGGTTCTTGGGTGGCATCTGTGGTTTTGGCTCCAATAATTATTTGGGTATTTAGGTCAGGGCTTGGCAAATTATGACCCTTAGGACAAATTGGCTAGCCACCTGTTTTTGTATGACCTGTGGATTTTACATTTTTAGGTGGCTGGGAAGATTAATATTGCACAACACCCGAAAATTACATGAAATTCAAAGTTCAGTGTATATAATAAAGTTTTACTGGAACACAGTGACACAATTTGTTTATATATTGCCTATGGCTGCTTTGAAGCTACAACAGCAAGTTAACCAGTTGCGGCAGAGTCTGGATGGCCCCCACAGCCTGAAATGTTTGCTGTCTGCTCTTCACATAAGAAGTTTGCTCACCTGGTTCAGACTATGAACTACCCAGCAAAGAGACTAGGTCAAGCCCAAGGGTCAAGAAGGGTGCAGGCCAGCCCCTGTGTCTATTTCACTATCAGGGCCCTTCTGTGATTCCTCAGACATTTCTGTCCACAACCAGATGTAGGAGAATGTATGGACACTGGGGAGGGAGGGTGCTGAAGAGGAGAGGCTGGGGAGGGAGCACATGTGTGTGTGAGTAGGCACCACGGAATGAATGATGCCAGCAAATCCTAGGGCTGGTGGCCTGATGGGAACCAAGGCTCCTCTCTGCCCTCTCCAGCCAGGTGCAAATGTTTACCTGGTGGCTCCTAAGGAATGATGGGGACAAAACTTAAGTCATTGAGCTCTTTCTGACAAGCATAATGCCACATACATCTTGAATTCATCACGATTTTATTTTTAGATATTTTCCTCACTACTTTCACTAAAGCCTCAGAGTCAAGAAAAATTCCAGGGGTCGTTTTCTGGTTGGGGAATTGAGGAGTGTTCCTGCAGTGGCATGGTGCCCCGATGATATGAGCCAGGTGGCGAGGGCAGTGAAAGTGTGTCAGTTCTCCCCCAGCTCTGCTGAGGGCAGCGCCCCAGAACTCCCAGGCAGGGGGCCCAGGCTGCCTGGGCTCTGCCTCTCCTCCTCCTACCTCAGACCTTCTGCTTCCCTTGGATGTCCTGTCAGCCTGCGGTCCTGCCGGTCCTCTGAGCAGCCTGCTGTCCTGCCGGTCCTCATGAACCCCACTTCTATCATCCACTTCCTCCCACCAGTGGATCCATCTGGTTGATGGAAAGCACCAGTGCAGGGACTTCATGTACATGAGTGAGCAAGTGCTGCAAACCCTTCAATAATTTGTACTTCAGAAGATGCTTGTTGGCCGGACATGGTGGCTCAAGTCTGTAATTCCAGCATTTTGGGATCCCAAGGCGGGCAGATCACTTGAGCCCAGGAGTTCAAGACCAGCCTGGGAAAATGGCTGGTCTCTACAAAAAATCTCTGCAAAAAACATCTCTACAAAAAATTGTAGAATTTTAAAAAATTAGCCAGCCGTGACGGTTCATGTCTATAGTCCTAGCTACTCAGGAGGCTGTGGTGGGGGATCTCTCAAGCCCAGGAGGTGGATGTTGCAGTGAGCTGAGATAGCGCCACTGCACTCCAGCCTGAGTGACACAGGGAGACCCCCCACAAAGAAAAATATAAGATGTGTTGTTTTCCTGAAGGGTTTTTTAAAGGCAAAGTCAATGCTCATTTCTACTGATTGATTGAAGTATAGTTGATCCTTGAACAACATGGGTCCATTTTAGACATTTTAAACTGTACAGTTCAGTGGCATTAGGTACATTCACATTGCTGTGTAACTATCACCACCATCCACTTCCAGAACTTTCTTTCCAAACTGAAACTCTACACCCATCAAACAACTCTCTATTCCCCTTTCCCCAAACACCAATTGTTTTTAAGATTTATTCTTGTTGATAATACATGAATAGCATGTTGACTTTAACCAATGAGTAGCATTCCAGTATATGAATATGTCACACTTTATCTATTTTGCTGTTGGTGGACATTTAGGTCATTTCAGTTTTTACTTGTGCAAATGGTGCTTTAAAAAAAAACGCACCATGTATATTTCTTATTGTGCATATATTTCAGAGATTGATGCCTAGATTTTCTAGAATAAAGTTTGCTGAGTCATGGGACAAGCTCAATTTTTAACACTACCTGATATTACCAGCTAGCTCTTCAAAGATGTCTCATCAGCAGTGTGTACAAATTCACAATTTCCTACCACACTTTCAACACTTGTTAGGGTAGGATTTGTTAGATTTTTCTTTCCTAAGAATTGAATATATGGCAGGGTGTGGTGGCTCACACCTGCAATCCCAACCCTTTGGGAGGCCAAGGCAGGCAGATGACCTGAGATCAGGAGTTCAAGACCAGCCTGGCCAGCATGGTGAAACCCCATCTCTATAAAAATACAAAAATTAGCTGGGCATGATGGCAGGTGCCTGTAATCCCAGCTACTAGGGCAGCTGAGGCGGGAGAATCACTTGAACCTGGGAGAAGGAGGTTGCAGTGAGCCAAGATCACGCCATTGCACTCCAGCCTGGGTGACAGAGTGAGACTCTGTCTCAAAAACAACAACAACAACAACAAAAAAAGAATTGAACATATGATATTGTTACAGTGGATAGCTAGTCAAACACAAACAGGGCAGGGGAGGGCTTCCACTTCCCCACCAGGAATGCCAGGTGACCATCAAGTGATGGTCAGGCGGTTGTAACACTCCCTCTCTAAAATAATAATTGGTCGCAGGCAGCGCTAGGGAAAGGCAGTGTCCCAACAGATAAAAACACCTGTAACTGGTGATTGGCAGCTTCCTAATAAGATCTTAGGAACTGGACAAGTGGGCTCAGGCATGTGGATTAAGAGGCAAAATGAAAAAAAAAAAGCAGGAGCTGCAATCCTAGCCTCTGATAAAATAGACTTTAAACCAACAAAAATCAAAAAAGACAAAAAAGGGCATTTCATAATGGTAAAGGGAACAATTCAACAAGAAGAGCTAACTCTTCTAACTATATCTGCATCCAATACAAGAACACCCAGATTCATAAAACAAGTTCTTCGAGACCTACAAAGAGACTTAGACTCCCACACAATAATAGTGGGAGACTTTAACACCCCACTGTCAATATTAGACAGATCAATGAGACAGAAAATTAACAAGGATATTCAGGACTTAAACTCAGCACTCTGGATCAAGTGGACCTAATAGACGTCTACAGAGCTCTTCACCCCAAATCAACAGGATATACATTCTCCTCAGTGCCACATGACACTTATTCTAAAATCGGATCACATAATTGGAAATAAAACACTCCTCAACAAATGAAAAAGAACTGATATCATAACATCTCTCAGACCACAGTAAAATCAAATTAGAACTCAGGATTAAGAAAGTCACTCAAAACCACACAATTTCATGGAAATTGAACAACCTGCTCCTGAATGACTCCTGGGTAAATAATGAAATTAAGGCAGAAATCAAGAAGTTCTTTGAAACCGATGAGAACAAAGAGACAATGTACCAGAATCTCTGGGACACAGCTAAAGCAGTGTGAAGAGGGAAATTCATAGCACTAAATGCCCACATCAGAAAGCTAGAAAGATCTCGAATTGACACCCCAACACCACAATTAAAAGAGCTAGAGAGGCAAGAGGAAACTATTCCAAAATTCTCTGAGCTAACTTAGCTCAGAGAGGAATTGAAGGAGATAGAGACACAAAAAACCCTCCAAAAATCAACAAATCCAGGAGCTATTGTTTTGGAAAAAATAAAAACAAAATAGACTGTTAGCTAGGCTAATAAAGAGAGAGAAGAATCAAATAGACACAATAAAAAATGATAAAGGAAATATCACCACTAACCCCACAGAAATACAAACTACCATCAGAGATGACTATAAACACATCTACACAAATAAACTAGAAAATCTAGAAGAAATGGATACATTCCTGGACACATACATTCTACCAAAACTAAACCAGGAAGAACTCGAATCCCTGAAAAGACCAACAATGGCTCTGAAATTGAGGCAGTAATTAGTAGCCTACCAACCCAGGACCAGACAGATTCACAGCTGAATTATATCAGAAATAGGCGAGGAGCTCATACCATTCCTTCCAAAACTGTTCCAAACAATTGAAAAGGAAGGATTCCTCCCTAACTCATTTTATGAAGCCAGCATCGCCCTGATACTAGAACTGGAAAGAGACATGACAAAAAAGAAAACTTCAGGCCAATATCCCATATTGATGTGGAAATCCTCAATAAAATACTAGCAAACCAAATCCAGCAGCACATCAAAAAACTTATCCACCACGATCAAGTTGACTTCATCCCTGGGATGCAAGGCTAGTTCAACATATGCAAATCAATAAATGTAATCTATCACATAAACAGAACCAATGACAAAAACCACATGATTATCTCAATAGATGCAGAAAAGGCCTTTGATAAAATTCAACATGCCTTCATGTTAAAAACTCTCAATAAACTAAGTATTGCTGGAACATATCTCAAAATAATAAGAGCTGTTTATGACAGACCCACAGCCAATATCATATTGAATATGGAAAAGCTGGAAGCATTCCTTTTGAAAGCCGATATAAGACAAAGATGCCCTGTTTCACCACTTTTATTCAACATAGTATTGGAAGTTCTGGCCAGGGCAATAAGGCAAGAGAAAGAAATACAGTGTATTCAGATAGGAAGAGAGGAAGTCAAATTGTCTCTGTTTGCAGACAACATTATTCTTCTATATTTAGAAAATCCCATCATCATCTCAGTCCCAAAACTCCTTAAGCTGATAAGCAACTTCAGCAAAGTTTCAGGATACAAAATCAATGTGCAAAAATCACAAACATTCCTATACACCAATAATAGACAAGCAGAGAGCCAAGTCATGAATGAACTCCCATTCACAGTTTCTACAAAGGGAATAAAACACCTAGGAATACAGCTAACAAGAAATGTGAAGGACCTCTTCAAGGAGAACTACAAACCACTGCTCAAGGAAATAAGAGAGGACACAAACAAATGGAAAAACATTCCATCTTTTTGGGTAGAAAGAATCAATATTGTGAAAATGACCATATTGCCCAAAGTAATTTATAGATTCAATGCTATTCCCATCAAACTACCATTGACATTCTTCACAGAATTAGAAAAAAACTACTTTCCATTTCATATGAAATCAAAGAAGACCCTGTATAGCCAAGACAATCCTAAGCAAAAAGAACAAAGCTGGAGGCATCATGCTACCTGACTTCAAACTATACTGCAAGGCTACAGTAACCAAAACAGCATGGTACTCATACCAAAAACAAACATATAGACCAATAGAACAGAGACCTCAGAAATAACACCACACATCTACAACCATCTGATCTTTGACAAACAAGACAAAATCAAGCAATGGAGAAAGGCTCTCCTATTCAACAAATGGTGCTGGGAAAACTTGCCAGCCATATGCAGAAAACTGAAACTGGAGCCCTTCCTCACACCTTATGCAGAAATTAACTCAAGATGGATTAAAGACTTAAATGTAAAACCCCAAACCATAAAAACACTAGAAAGTGATTCAGTGCAGCTCTGAAGCTCCCTAAAGCTTAGGCCCACGGACAATACAGTTTTGTCCTAAGTCTATTTAAGTTTGACCACAGAACTCTGCACTCACTTCTCTGCTTGTCACAGTCTGTACTCTGAATTTTACATACGGTTGCTTCTTATGTTGGGATTTTAATTATAATGTCTTTGCTAGAGAACTTGCAAGAAGAAAGATGAAGATAAGATGTTGTCTTAACAACAAGGACACTGGGGCCTGGCAGTGTTTTCCATTGAATCTATATAATTCAGTCTGTGCACTTTCCACACATAACCCTTAGTGGAGACGCTTCATGCATGGAGTGTCATGGGAGAGGATATATAACCCAGTATTAGCACCATTCATAGCCAAATATAGCCTTCCCCACTTATTTTATTTTTAAATCTTTGATCAATGACTTCATATTCATAAGGCAAATAATAAGATTTTCTGTAGGTGGCAAATCTGGAGAAAACATGTTTTTTCCTAGACCCAAGAGGGAAAGACATTCTCCCATCCCCAGGCATCCTGGAAATGCAGCCTAGCCACCTCCCTCACTTCTACCTCTGTTACCTTCCCCCTGACAGTGGCAGAAAAGTGTTAGAAACTTGTTTTTGCATCAAAGCAAAGCTTAGCTATGGCATATAAGGCCAATGCTCTTGGTCTGGCTTGTCCTTGTGTCTCTCTGTACTCTGTAGTTGATATGGCCGGGTGTGTTTTTCTGAAACAGTGTCTTTTGGAAGTTTACCTGGAATCCTGCTCTGTTGCCTAGGAGACACTCAGGAGGGGACTGCAGGCTTGCAGAAATGTTTGGCCCTAAAAGGACAGTTCCACCTTTCTCTCTTGAACTTATTGCAGGTCAGTTAATTGACATTGTCACTGGAAGTCCATACCTCTTTCAATGGACTATGTACTACTTAATCGAATCTATGCTTCCCTGCACTGCTAGGTAAAAAGTTCAGATAGATTAAACTTGTTAATCAATTTCTTACAATATTCTGTCAACTGAATGTATGCGTGTAGTCGTTAAGAATTTAAAAAGATATACTGACTGAAAAAATATTACTATAAAGTACACCGTAGGGACAACTGATAAAATTTAAATAGATACCGTGTATTAGATAACAGTATTGCATTAATGTAAAATGTTCTGATTTTGGTAATAATACTATATGTATGTGTGTAAGAAATTGTCCGTGTTTTTAGAAATCACACTGAAGTAATCATCAGTAAATTAGGGAATATTTCTCCAACTTAACTCTCAAATAGCCAAGGAAAAGTCTGTCTTTTTCTCTCTTGCTTTCATTGCAAATGGAGAAATAGGTAATTAACTGGTGAATCTGGGGAAATGGTAAAACGGAAATCCTTGTACTATTTTTGCAATTTTTCTTTAAGCTTAAAATTATATTCAGATAAGAAGTTAACCAAAAAAAGATGTGTTTTGGAGAAAGCAACTGCAAGTTGTGTGTATAACCAGGATGGCCTGCTCCAAGTGGAGTGTAAACGCAATCTTGCTGTTTATTTTTCAGCCACTAAAAATTTATTGTCCTTATGCGTCTTAATGCCTTAAAGGCAGGAAGGACAACATCCCTTCCTTGAGCCACCATGGGGCTTATAAACAGAGGCGGGTCAGTCTTCACACCTAAGTGGGGAAAGATCTGCGCCTGCTGACTGTTACTACCATTCCTTCTTCCTGCCACACGGTGTCGCTGTTGGAGACGGAGCGCACAGATTCAGCCGTGCTGTGCTGGCCCAGGCCCTGGCAAATGAAGCCTTGGGTTTGCATGGAAGCTAACACGAAAGCTGTGCACTGTAGAATGGGGAGGGGGACTGAGGTCCTTGTAGGGAATAGTGGCAAGCCTTCACGATGTTGGAATAGCTTTGACCTTGATGGAGGGGTAGGTTTATTTAGGAGGAGAGGAACAGGGAGCAGCACGCAGAGGCCCCAATCTACAGAGCAGTAGATTGAAAATGAACCAAGTGTATGATGGTCAGGAGCAGAGTTCTTACAGACAGGACAAGGGGCTGCTTCTTCGAGTCTTTGGTAGTTTGGGTTCCTGGAGCTGTTTGCCTGTTTGTAAGCTGTACCCTGGCAGGTAATTGATAATGCAGCAGCTAGGTGTTTACCATAGTATATGGCAGAACTGGCTGCAATCTTTCACCACTCCCTATATCTCAACCTTTGCAATATGACTGGGCAGCTCCACTGACTTCCTCCCCACTAGAACCTGAGCTGACTTCATGACTTTCTTCAGCCAGCGGAATGAGGTAGAAGGGGTTCTGTGTCAATTCTGAGACTATACCTCAATATGCCTTGAGTGCTTTTGCCTCATTTCTTGGAACCGTGTCCAGCTTCCATGTAAACAAGCCCCTCCTAGCCTGCTGGAGGGTGAGAGGCCACAAGAGCAGAGACGAGCTGTCTGAGCTGAGGCCATCCTCGACCAGCCAGCCGTCAGCTGACCCAGCAGCTGCTGCCTATGCATGATTCAGCCAAGCTGGGATTGACAAATGCCCAAATTGTGAGAGAGATGCATGGTTTTTGTGCTTAACCTTGAACAAAATGCCAAATAACGGACCTCACCACCCTCTACAAAGAAAGATGTCCACTTCCTAATCCCCAGAATCTGTGAATATGTCACCTTCCATAGGAAAAGGGCCTTTGTGAATGTGATGAAGTTAAGGGCCTTGAAATGGGGAGAGCATCCCAGACTATCCAGGTCAGCCCAATGCAATCACTAAGGCCTTGTAAGAGGGACATAGGAAGGTCAGACAGAAGACAAGATATGGCAACAGACAGAGACTGGAATGATGCAGCCCACGAATGCCAGAGGCCTCTAGCAGCTGATGAGGCGAAGATCAGATTCTCCCTGCAGCCCCTAGAAGAAGCCAGCCCTGTAGATGCTTCAATTTTAGCCCAGGAAGGCTCACTTTGGACTTCTGGCTCACAGAACTGTAAGAGAATAAATGTGTAGCTTTTTTTTTTTTTTTTTTTTTTTTTTTGAGACGGAGTCTCGCTCTGTCGCCCAGGCTGGAGTGCAGTGGCGCGATCTCGGCTCACTGCAAGCTCCGCCTCCTGGGTTCACGCCATTCTCCTGCCTCAGCCTCCCGAGTAGCTGGGACTACAGGTGCCCACAACCGCGCCCGGCTAATTTTTTGTATTTTTAGTAGAGACGGGGTTTCACCGTGGTCTCGATCTCCTGACCTTGTGATCCGCCCGCCTCGGCCTCCCAAAGTGCTGGGATTACAGGCGTGAGCCACCGCGCCCGGCCAGCTTTTTTTTAATATTATTTTTATTTTTTGAGACAGAGTTTCTCTCTTGTCGCCCAGGCTGGAGTGCAATGGCGTGATCTCTGCTTACTGCCACCTCTGCCTCCCGGGTTTGGGTTTGAGAGATTTTCCTGCCTCAGCCTCCCAAGTAGCTGGGATTACAGGTGTACACCACCACACCCAGCTAATTTTTTGTATTTTTAGTAGAGATGGGATTTTACCATGTTGGCCAGGCTGGATTGGAACTCCTAATTTCAGGTGATCCAACTGCCTTGGCCTCCCAAAGCGCTGGGATTACAGGCATGAGACACCACACCCGGCCAAATGTGTAGCATTTTAAGTCATTAAATTTGTGGTAATTTGTTACAGGAACAATAGGAAATGAGGTGGCTTGTTAGGCAGCAAAAACTGACTGATAGACTTGTGGAAGCCTTAGGACAAGAAGGAGAAAAGGGTGGTGCTAATACAGATGAGAAGGGTATGTGCTTAGAGGCACCAACAAGTAATGTAATGCTTTAGCAGATATTTTGAGGAAAATGTTTTTCAGGATACCTGCTTTAAAAAATACATATGAGACATTCATTTACTGGTGAATCTCTTGGTTCACAAGAATCTATGTGTTAGTGCTGGATGGAGGAAGCCGACTCAAAGATAAATGAAACTTTTTCTATGCCCTCATGAAACTCATGATTGCCCCAATCAGAGCTTGTCCCTTATGAAGCTGGGCCAGATGCATGGGCTTGTCCTTAAAGGAGCCTCATGGCACTTCCTGACCAACCTGGCCTCCCCTCCTCACCCCTCACCTCTCCTCGCACACTCTGGCTCCCTTCATACCAGCCTCTCTGTCCCTCTATCCTTGATGCGTTTTTCTCTCCTTTTTTATTAGATGAACAGCAGAGGCCCACATTTTCCATCCACACTTTCCCCCAAGCTGAGCCTTCGTCTCTTGCCCTTGGCTTGGCACACGCATGACAACTCCTGGCAAAAGGACTCCTTTATTCAAACAGGTCTCCAGGACCACCCCAGTCTCTTCTGAAGATGTGTCCCCCACAAAGCCCTGCCCCAGCCCACCCTCACTTGCTACACAAAGGCCTGGACAGCAGTCCCGTGCTGGGGTTGGGCCCCAACAAGATCCACCTGGTCTGAGACACTCTCTGATGGCCTCATGAGCAAAATGCTGCAGGAATGTGGAGAGGGCGGGGATGGCTTCTTCCCAGGGCCAGGGCAAGCTTCCCCTGAGAGGGCACAGAGAGGCTCTTTTACAGCAGGTAGCTGGGACAGGGATACCTGGGACAGGGAAGGGCTTCCACCTATAAGTAAAGCAGGGCAGAGGTGCAAAGGCACAGAATGACACAGTATCAAAGGGCAATCCTCAAAAGTTAACGTGTGATACTTCCACAAATATTTTGGTATCAAATATTTACTTAGTTCATTAGTGAGAGAGCTAGAATGATAAAGCGGGTTCAAAGGACTGGAAAACCTGACAGTGCATATCAGAATGACAGCGTCCAATGATAAAGTCAGATACGACACTGATTACTGTCCTGTAGGACAATGGAACCACTATCTTTCAGGTTATTACTCTGCCAGGAGAAAGGGTTGCAATGTATCAATATTCAACAAGTTAACATCCGACTTCATAGAGTCTAGTCCTTAATCAACAAACAATTTCATTTTTTAGTGTGGTATCACCCTAAAACTTAGCAGCCTCAGCTAGCACACATTTCTTGTCTTGCACAGTTTCCGAGGGTCTCTATGAGGTTTTGGTCAGGCTGTGAGCCTGGGCTGCAGCCTTCAGAAGGTGCTTCACAATCCGCTTCCAGGCTTACTCAGGTGGCTCTGGGCAGAGGCTCCAGATCTTCGCTGCATGAAGGGGGCCTCTCTGCACAGCTGGTTACAAGACCTGGTGGTTCCTTCCCCCAGGGAGTGATGAAAAGGGACATGGGGAGGGAGGGGAAGGGGGAGGAGTCAAGATGAAAGCCACAGTCTTTTTATAACCTAATCTCAGAAGTGGCAGCTCATCACTTCCTTTGTGTTCTGTTCTCTAGGTGTGAGTCTGTAGGCACAGCCCACTCAAGGGGAGGGAAACTAAGTTCCACCCTTTGGGGAAGGATTATCAGAGTGTGTGGACATTTCTTAAAAATCACCATATTACCTCCCCTAGGAAATCTGGTCACTCTCAGGAAGGCCTGCTTGGCAGCCAGTGCTCTGGTGTGGCTGCCAGAGGGTCACATAGTAATCTTTTGACTCGTTCCCATGTTTGGGGTAATTCTTCATAACAAAGGCATATTTAGGGACACCAGGTCATCCAGCGGGGTTGGGCAGAATAGGAGAACAGACAGGCTAAAAGGACAAGCTGGCAGGGTGGGAATGGGCCTGGAATCCTGGAATATCTTGTCACATGGGGACACTCTCCTATGGCCTTAGTGTGGGCTCCGGGCACCTGACCCAGCCCTGCAGCCAGTCACTAGATGGGTATTTTAAGAGGTTCCTGACACTGTAGAGAATTGGGCTGGTTGGGGGTTGGCAAGGGAGGCCAGATGGAGACCTTGGCCTTGGAGCCTTCAGGAAGGCTGTGGGGGAAAGGGCACAGGGAGCTTTTGAAGGAAATGCTGGGGTGAGAATTGGCCAGGCCTGGGGCTGACTCACAGCCTTGCTGAGCATCACAGAGTGAGCGGAGGAGAGACAGGAGGGCAGAGGTGGAGGCGCTGTGTGGGGTAGGGAGAGGACTGGTGCATCTCAGTGCCCCCCAAGATCTCCATTTCCACATGCAGGGTAAAGGTGTGGGATTTTGAAGGGGAGCTGAGAAGAGTGTCTGACAGATGACTGAACAAATGCCAGGTGGTCCAGGCTATGAGTGGGCTGATGTCTTGGGTTTGGGAATCTTAGAGCAAGCCCAGATCCCTCCTGTCTTTGGGGAGCTGGAAGAGAATACTCTTTCAGGGATGGAGGAGTAACAGAAGCCCTAGCGACTGGAGGGCAGCTTTGCCCAGCAGCTGGTAACCAGTAACAGGCAACGCGCCTGTCCAAGACCAAAAGATATGGAATTAAAAACACGACAAGAGCTCACGGGCAGTAGGGCCAGGCGGCAGAAAATTCTGTCTCCTATATAAGGTGGAGTTGCTTCCTGTGGGGGCTAGACAAGTGCTTCCACCTGGCACATGCTGGAGCAGATGGCTCAGATGCAGGGAGCGCAGGTAGATACGCAGTGCCATGGTGCCTTGCCTCCAGCTGATGGAAGTCCCACTCCCCAGCTCTGGGACATGCCCGTCCAGAAAATACAGGGGCAATGACTGACGCCACACCTAGCACAGCATTAGTGTTTGGAAGAACAAGAAATACTTGCAGTCTGCACACACCACACCTTGTGGTACCACTGGATGGGAGGCCGTGTCCATTGGACTTGGTGGCATGTGTTTATGTGGTCACCCTGAAAGCAGACTCAAGACACGGTGTTGGGGGTGAGCAGCGCACCTGCGAGGTGATCCCAAAACGCAGGTGTGTGGGGGTGGGGAAGTGAGATGGGAGGGGAGGAACAGCTGACACGGGAGGGGATTCTTATGAGCAGGGCTGGGCAGCGCCTGCCTCAGAGCTGTCTGGCAGCAGGGACAGGGAACCAGGGCCCCTCTTTGCCATCAGTTATTTACCACTTAACTCATTCATCTCCTTGAACCACATGCCCCCCTGGGGCCAGCACTATTAGGTACACGTACGTGTTTGTTCTGCATTACTTTATTCATTAACAAAGTATTTATTCTTTTCTCACTGCCCTGATGTCTAAAAGTGTTGTTCTCTCTGAGTTAGACTGTAAATTTTTTAAGTTTCTTTTCTGGCTTTCTTTCTGCCACCCCATCATTTCATTGTTAATTTTCTGGACAATCAAAACTATCATGAAAAATACATGCACCTCAGATGTGAACTCACTTGTCCAGTGGTGTGTGGAGGCATCCTCCTGTGATGTCTACACTGGCAGGGGAGGGTGTGAGGGAGGCAGAGGTGAGAAGAGGGAGCAGGAGGCGGCTTCCTCCAGAGACACCCAGAGCAGGAATACTCCGATTTGATCATGGAAATCTCTTTTTCCCACTCAGTTAGTGACAGGCACTTGTCTGCTCTGGCTGTTGTCTGAGGATCTAACTTGGGTGTGGTTTCCACATTGGTCCTTTTGTCAAAGTACATCTTCCATATGTATTTGGGCACAGCAGGAGCAAGTGAGAAGAGGCAGGCCAGATGTCAGGTGGAAAGGAAGCTGGAGGGCAGAGGTGGGCATGACTGGGCTGCTGGGTGGGGGCTATGGACGGCGGAGAGTCTGGCATTACAGTGTGGCTCCTCAGGGCCACCAGTCAGGGGAACCATCTGGGCCACTGAGATCCCCGAAAATCTAAAACTCACCCCCAATATATGAATGCATTATGTATGTCTATGGACACACACGTGTTCTATCCTATGACACTGACAGTATATTACCTGGAAAATAAAATATACATTAAAATAAAAAAGATAAAAATAAAACAAAGATGAAATAAACAATATTTAAAATATTTTCTTGTTATGGACATGATCTTTTCTGTTTTTGAACTAAAGTGGTATTAGAAGGATTACTGACACTGTTGGACATCTCCATCGATTTCATAAACCTCGGTTTATAATTTCTGAGGCAGCTATTCAACCTTCTCAGTTTGGGCTGATTTGGGAGGACCCCTCTCAATACACCAGGTTCCCAGGGATCCAGTGAGTGCACAGAGCTGCCTAAATCACAGCACTCATGTTTTCCACTCCATTCACCAATCATGCAAAGGCTTGTGTTGAAATGTGGCTAAAACTTATTTTTTTATCTCCGTTTTTCTTACAAGGTATTTGCATTTTTATAATTTGTAGGCAAATAGCTTCAAAATCCACTAAAACACTTTGGAAGATTTTTAAACAGGTTAGAAAATCCTGTTTGCAAGTTTTTTCAATGTATGAGATACGAAGTTTTTAAAAATAAATGACATGCATATGTTATTTTTGGTAACAAAATCACATAAGGAGGGAAAAGTCCCGTGCACCATTTTTCAGTCTCTCTGTAGAGTAAGTTTTTTTGAAAAGCAGTTTCCTTAACACCTAGTGTTCCACGTCACCCTTCCCTTGAAAAGACAGCTTGAGCATGTTTATTATTTTTGGAAACACTGCTGGTTGCATGTTGATGACTAGCTCTTGTCCACCCACAGAGGACAGTTCAGCCAAAGAAGTGCCTGCCTTTTGTAAAAGAAAACCACCCACCTCGAAATCACTTGTCTGAGTACATCAGCTACACAGGGAGTTGCTAGCAGAGTGGTGTGAAGATTCTTCTCTGTAAGGAAATCTACACACTCTGGTGCATATAAACTGCGCAATATGCAGACAGGGTCTCACACCTGCCTCTCCACTGGGCAATTCCTTCTCTTCCCTCTGGATAGCTCATGGATTTTTGGCACTACAGTGCTTAGCCAAGCAGAGTTAATCTTTACACTGAGTATTAGAAAACATTATTTATTATATGCAGGTGAAATAAAAGTAGAGATCGCTCTGTGTATCCTTCCCATACCCTACTAGATTGTCATGCACTCCCTTGGGGTTCCACATCCCGTCTTGGAGACCGCTGATCCAGGCTAAGTGCTGGTAGGAGCGAGCTTCCAGCTCCACTGCCTGAGCCCCTGCTTGTACTGGTATCCTAACTCCACAGCACACTGAGTCAGGGCAGGTGTCTTAGTCTGTCTGGCTGCTCGAACACAATACCGTAGACTAGGTGATTTACACACAACAGAAATTTATTTCCCACAGTTCTAGAGGCTGGGATGTCTAAGATTAAGACACCTACAGATTTGGTGTCTGCTGTGGGCCCTCTTTCTGGTTCATAGAGACATATTCTCATGGTGTCTTCACATGGTGTTGGGGGAGTGAGGGATCTCTCTGGGGTCTCTTTTATTAGGGCACTAATCCCAATCACAGGGACTCCACCCTCTGACCTAATCACCTCCCAAAGGCCCCACCTCCAAATACCATTATGCTGGGCATTAGGCTTCAACATATAAATGTTGGGAGATGAAGCCATTCAGCCCATAGCAGCAGATGTGACCACCACTGTCACAGTAGCAAGGAATGTGCCGTCCAGGTTCTCCCAATGGATTAGTCACGGTTCTCTAGAGGGACAGAACTAATAGGATACGTGTACAGATGAAGGGGAGTTTATGAGGAGAATTGGCTCACAGCATCACAAGGTGAAGTCCCACAATAGGCCATCTGCAAAGCTGAGGAGTAAGGAAGCCAGTCCAAGTCCCCAAAACCTCAAAAGTAGGGAAGCCGACAGTGCAGCCTTCAGTCTGTGGCTAAAGGCCCGACAGTCCCTGGCAAATCACTGCTGTAAGTCCAAGAGTCCAAAAGCTGAAGAAATCTGATGTTCAAAGGCAGGAAGCATCTAGCATGGGAGAAAGGTGAAGGCCGGAAGACTCAGCCAGTCAAGTCCTTCCACATTCCTCTGTCTGCTTTATTTTATTCCACACTGGCGGCTGATTAGATGGTGCCCAACAAGAGTAAGGCTGGGTCTGCCTCTGCCAGTCCACTGACTCAAATGTTCATCTCCTTTGGAAACACCCTCACAGACATACCCAGGAACAACACTTTGCATCCTTCAATCCAATCAAGTTGACACTCAATATTAACCATAACACCCGTATTGTCTGCTAAGGGTGCCCAGTTATGGATCCCCGGGTCCTATGCGGGTATTTCAGATGTGCGTTTCTGATCCTTGTATCTTTGTAAGGTAAATGCATGATTCCCATTTTACAGACGATGAGACTGAGCCTGGCAGGCTTCAGGTATTCAGGCTAGAGAAGGGCAGAGGCAGATGGCACAGCACAGGCTGCCTCTACTTACCATGCCTTTCTGCTATCCCCACACCACTGTCTTGCCGCCTCTTCCCTGCCTTGCACACTTCCATTTGGTAGGGGAGAGGTCATCCGGCCAAGATAGAATTCTCTCACTCTTTACTTCAGTGAACCATTGCCCTGGACTTGCTAGAGCTACCCCCCAGATGTCCTCAACCCAGGGCTGAGAAGTAGACTTGGGGATTGCAGGGCAATGTCCTCATCAGGGCTTCAGGCCAACATTGACTCTCAGCAGGATTCTGGCCCATCCTTACCCTCCTAGGCACAGGCTGCTCCTCTCATGGACCTGGCCTCGGGTTGAATAAACTCACAGTTCATCAACCAGGCTCAGGTGGTCAATGCACCTTTATGAACTTGAGAAGTCCCTTCTATCTCATCGTGGATGCTGAACCCTCAACCTGTAGAAAACTTGTAAGGAGTGCACTTGGCCAACTAAGTCTTCCTGTTTTTAAGCTCTGAGAGATTCTTTAAAAGCATAAACAAATGGAGGTTGTTTTGGAGCAAATATTCCCCAAGAGCATTTAGCGTGAAACATGAGTAAGCAACATATGGGCTACATTTCCTTCAAAATACACACATTTTAGAGGAAAGGGGCTTAGAAAAGTACATCCCGAACTTTTGTTGAGTGGAAAAATATCTGGAAAAATGACTGGATCTCATTCTTGTCTTTTTTTAAAGCATTTAATTATATCATCTAAATGCAATTTCTGAGACTCGCATTCATGGGGAGCCCATTGTTTAAAAAACATTATCTACCTCTGTCCTTCTTCCCCCACAGGATTTATTTGTGTTACTGGCAAAACTTGATGTCAACCCCTAGAATCCAGTCCTGTTAAGCTGAGGTTGGGGGAGGAGAGGGCCACCTTCTGGTTTTCACAGTAAAGAAAGGGATGCCCGGAGGAGGGAGTCTGGCCTCAGTGCCCGGCTTACCTACCACCACCATAGTTTCTGCTGCATATTAGCTAGTGCCAAAGAAAGGGAGCACTTAAAAATACCAGACCTTGCGCTTTGCAGACGCTGCCGCCGAGGAAAGTCCTGTACTACTAGCCATGGTCAACTCTACCGTGTTCTTCGACATTGCCGTCGACGGCGAGCCCTTGGGCCGTGTCTCCTTCGAGCTGTTTGCAGACAAGGTTCCAAAGACAGCAGAAAATTTTCGTGCTCTGAGCACTGGAGAGAAAGGATTTGGTTATAAGGGTTCCTGCTTTCACAGAATTATTCCAGGGTTTATGTGTCAGGGTGGTGACTTCACACACCATAATGGCACTGGTGGCAAGTCCATCTATGGGGAGAAATTTGAAGATGAGAACTTCATCCTAAAGCATACAGGTCCTGGCATCTTGTCCATGGCAAATGCTGGACCCAACACAAATGGTTCCCAGTTTTTCATCTGCACTGCCAAGACTGAGTGGTTGGATGGCAAGCATGTGGTCTTTGGCAAAGTGAAAGAAGGCATGAATATTGTGGAGGCCATGGAGCGCTTTGGGTCCAGGAATGGCAAGACCAGCAAGAAGATCACCATTGCTGACTATGGACAACTCGAATAAGTTTGACTTGTGTTTTATCTTAACCACCAGACCATTCCTTCTGTAGCTCAGGAGAGCACCCCTCCACCCCATTTGCTTGCAGTATCCTAGAATCTTTGTGCTCTCGCTGCAGTTCCCTTTGGGTTCCATGTTTTCCTTGTTCTCTCCCATGCCTAGCTGGATTGCAGAGTTAAGTTTATGATTATGAAATAAAAACTAAGTAACAAAACAAAACAAAACAAAAAACCAGACCTTAAGGATCTGCATCAGGTCAGTTTCTTGTTTCCACCGGCAAAATAAACTGACTTGAGGCGGTTAGAAGGAAGAAGGGAAATTATCGAAAAGATGTTGGGGCTTCTGGAGGAATTCAAGGAAGAGTTGGATTGGACAGGTCTGGGGACTTCTCTTCTCTGCAGCCATCATCAACAGGACTTGGCCCTCAACTCCCAATGCTGTGATCCCATTCCAGATCCCAGGGGCAGGACTTTGTGTTCTAGGGTTCGGCGGGGGGAACCATCCCCAGCCCCAGGAAGAGACTTGCATTCTGCCTCGTCAACCTTGAACAATTAAGCGTGTTCACCAAATATACCTTCCCACACTCTGCGGCTGTTTAGCAGCCCCAATTTTACTGATACACTTCTAAAGTACAGCCTCCTTCCTTCCTCCCTTCATTCTTTATTTGAAGAAATATGTATCTTTTTCAATTAACAGCTAATCAACAATAGCTAATAATTTAGTATTTACTATGTGGTTTACTATGTGAAGTATACAGTAATTATTAGCTGTTGGACTTTCCATGTATTATTTAATTTGCACAAAACCCCAGGAGTTACTGTTTTCCTACTATCTGATGACCACCATTTTACAAGGAAACTGAGGACAAAGGAGTCAGTCCAGGAGTGAGGACTCTTCTCTGGCTTCCCAGTGGCCTCTGACGTGTGAGCTTCTTGAGTCTGGGGTCACAGCATAGCCTGCTTTGTACCCCACACCCCAGCACAGAGCCCTGGGCAGTGAGGGGCTGCAGATTTTTGCTGTATGACATTGACTCTCTTGGCCTGCTCCTGCGAACCTCTGGCCTGGGAGGAGAAAAGACACAGTTTGGTAAGCACTAAGCAGACTAAAACAAAACAAAACAAAACAAAAATGTTTGTGGTGCCCTAGCAGCTCCTGAATCAGGATGAATGACCTTCCTCATTAAGTCCAAGCCACCCTTGGCTGCCGTGCCCTTATTTGTGATTGCTCAGCCTGGACCTAGAAAGCAATCTGCTATCTACTGGGACTGGGCCATTGTCTTATCAGAGATGGGAGGCCTGCTGGTTCAGAGATTGTGCAATCAGGAAATCAGTCTCGAAGGAGAACTCTGAGGTTTCTTAGCCCATTCGGGTGCCATTGGGCAAGCTGCTCATTTCAACATCTTGAGAGACCAGAGACCAGAATACACTGAGTTACTCACAGGTTGGCACGGAGATTGCGGGGGAAGGATCTTTGCTATGAAATGGAATGAGTTCTGGTATCTCTTTGGGGCTCAGAATATCCTGGAGGTTTGGTCTGTTGGGAGAGGAGACACAAGGGACACCCTCATGCCCAAACAGGCATTCCGCTTTTCTGTTTCAATTCAAAATGACTGGCCTTCCATTCATTTGTGGTTGGATAGGGAATGGCAATGTTACCTAGTCAACCTATTCCTTCCTCCTTGGCCTCCCTTGGCCCCCCTCCCTCCTTGTATTCCTCCATGTTCTAAAAAGGGACTCTGAGTTGGCCTAAGTAACCTTATGAAATATATGATTTGGTTGGAAGGCATCTCGGCTTTAGGCATGACAGACAACCTGTTTTATTTTGTGAGCTGTCTCTCAAGCTCTACCCTGCAGGACAGCAGGGAAAATGCATTGCTGCCGTCACATCCTGGAAGCCCAGTCCCAGGCAGCGCTGTCTGTGGTCTCTTTAGATTGACACAGCGCTTTGGATGGCTCAGCCCTTCTCAGAAGCCCTTCCAGACCTCTCCGGGATGGTGAGGCTGTAAGGGTTGCGCTGGTCTTCTCAGGCTCTGAAACAAAGTCCAGCTGGCCCCTGGCAGCCATGGGCTCCAAGACCATGGGTTCCATATCCATGGATTCAACCAACTGCAGATCAAAAATAGATGTATTTTTAAAAAGGTAGGTTGCATCTGTACTGAACGTGTACAGATTTTTTCTTGTCATTCTTGCCTAAATTATACAATATAACTATTTAATAGCATTTACAATGTATTAGGTATGGTAAGTAACCTAGAGATGATTTAAAGTATATGGCAGGATGTGTGTACTACACCGTTTTATACAAGGGACTTCAGCATCAATGGATTTTGGTATCCACAGGAGGCGCTGGAAGCAATCCTTTCTGGGTACCAAATGATAACTGTACGAGAGACCAGGTGGCTTAAACAGAAATTTATTTCTCACAGGTCTGGAAGCTGAAGTCCGAGATTAGGGTGTTGGCAAGGTTGGTTTATCTTGAGGCCTCTCTCCTTGGCTTGCAGAGGGCTGTCTTCTCCCTGTGCCTTCACATATATGTGTCTGTGCCCTAATCTCCTCTTACAGAGACACAAGACCCATTGAATTAGGGCCTCACCCTTCTGACCTCTTTCAAGGCCCCATCTCCGCATACAGTCACATTGGGAGTAGGTGCTTCAACACACGAATCCAGGGGGCACAATTCAGTCCATAACTGGATTCATTTGACCTTGTGGCTCTGGTCTCAGGATTGCCTTGGTGTTTGCTGGCTGCTGTCCTCTGGGCCCTTTTGGTCAGGTGCCTCTCCTGGCCATGGGCAGGTCTGGTACTCATTGTTGCAGCCTGGGCTGGAGGATGTGTGCTATGCTATTCCAAGGGGTCCAAGAAAGGAGCAAAGCCAATGCCCTTCTGCTCTTGGTATCCCCTCAGCCTGGACTTTGGCCTGGAGGGAGAGGCTATGGGCAGGAAGCTCCTCTCCTGCTTCCTACCTCAGCCTTGTCTTCCCACAGTGGCCAGACAGGATGGGTAACACCCCTCCCTCTTGGTGACCCCTGGGAGCCTTCTAGGTGACACATTTTTCTTCTTCTATCTGGTATCCATTCTTTTCTTTCTTCCCTTTCCCTGGGTCTATGAAGATGGATGGAAAGAGAGGTGGTGAGAGAAACATGCTTACATATAATGAATAATGTCAAAAGTGAGTTTAAACATTGTGACATAACCATACAAAGATGTTGCTATGGTGTGAATATGGCTTGTCCCCACCAAAAGTCATGCTGGGGCTTGGTTCCCAACGTGACAGTGTTGGGAGGTGGGGCTTTTCATAAGTGATTAGCTTGTTAAGAGGAGTTACGGCCTTTCTCACAGGAGCGAGTGCTGCTCTCTGGACTGGAATTCTGTGGGGTCTCCTTGGCACGTGCACACACCTGCCTCCTTTTTCACATCTCTGCCATGTTCTGATATAGTTCTAGGCCCACCAGAGGCAGCCACCCAATCTTTGACTTCCCAGCCTCCAGAACCATGAGCCAAAATACACCTCTTCTCTTTATAAATTACCCAGTATGAGGCCTTCTATTATAGCAACTTGAAACAGACTAAGACGGATGTGCTCCACTTTCTTCCTGTAAAGGAGAGCCATGGTGAGGGCCCTCACAGAGCCTGGACAAACCCAGAAACCACAAAGGGTGGAGGGGAGGAGCTTCTTCTTCTCCCCATACTTGCTCAGAGCAGCATCTGCTCCTGTCCCCTCTCACCAGCCTATATATTCACAAGCTTCTCAGGGCCTCCCAGGCCATGGTCCATCTGGTGACTCTTACCTCTCTCCTGCCCCTTGTGGGCCCAGGCTCCCATTTTTGCAGTCTGGGTCCCCAGGGGATGGGGTGTCTGGTGACTGACTCACACTTTGAGCTTGGCCACAGAAGCCAGAGGTCCTTGCTGGTTGAGGACCAGCTATCCACCCTGTGCTCAGTCCCTTGTGGCCAAGTAGGGACAGGGCCATGGGGACCATGGTCAGCCCATGAGTGAGACAGATACTGGCAAAGGCAGTTGCTATCATTTCTGTATGTTATACAGTGAGATATGATAAAAACCAAGAACTTTCCCAAGTGCTTGAACTAAATGAAGACTGCACGGTTTGAGTTCAGAATCAAGAGGAACTTTGGAGAGTACCAAGGAAAGCCCAACCTCCTTGTTTCACAGCCAGGCAGGTTGAGGGTCACGCAGGGCATGTGATTGCCAAAGGTGACCTGGATGGGAGACTGGGCTGGGCTCAGAGTCCTAGCTGTGGAAAGCCAGGTGTCAGGTGTCAGGCTGTATTTTGTATGATGGTCAAGGCCCAACTGGGGCAAGACCTGCCTGTGTGCACAACCCTGCTCGGCCATGGGGATATATTTGTATTCCCTCATTTCCTCAACTGTAAAATGGGAATATTCACAGGGGCACCTCCTTGTCTTGGTGTAAACATATTTAAAACAGGTGCTGCACACAGTACCTGATTCATAAAGGCAGTGAGATTTGCCTGTGTTAAAGGTTGGAATAGATCATCTCAGAAAACATAACAATGTGATTTCCAGAAGAGAAGAAAGAGGCACTGGAGGTCCAGGGGCTGTCAGATGAAGCCCGCCATCTCCATGGTGAGCTGCCCACCCACTCATTTGATGAGTCCTAAATGGGCACGTGCCCTGTTAACCTTCCGGGCAAACGGCTAGACACTTAGACCCAGCACATGCGACATCCACACAGTCCGACTGAGAGAAGGCATTGTGGAGGCTCTGAGTGAGTCCTGGGGGCTTACAGGGGAGTGAGAGTGTGCAGCAGGGACATCTGGAAGTGCATTTGATGTGGGCCCAGGAAGCTTTTCACCCTTGTGCAGCGTGGAAATTCTCCAAGCAGAGGGGCCAGCCTAATAGTCCCACATGCTCAGTACTCACTTGAGAAATACGTTTTAAAGACCACCAAGTGCCAGGCAGAGTCCTAAAGTGGAGGGATAGTGAGCCCTTCTGCAGTTCATACTAATAACCGAATTAGCTTTCATGGCTAAAAAAGACACTCATTGTTTACCCCTTAGAAATTCTGGAAGTGGGTAGTCCAGGTCAGGCCGATTCCATCCTAGGGGGCCGCCATCCCCAGCCTGTAGGGTCTGTCTTCAGGCTTGCAACTCGGGGTTGCAATCCAACTGCTCCCCCACTCTGGCATTGTTTCCAGTGATGGGAGTGAAAAAAGCCTTTCCAGGAAGACTCCGCCCCACCCCCCACAGAATTCCCCTTCCCATCTCCTGGCCACCCCTAGGTGCAAAGTATGCAGAGGAGACACAGCAGGCTGTCTGGCCTCTGTGGATGCAGGTGGAGTTGGAAATGGTGGCTGCACTGTCAACTCAGAGGGTAAGCCACATAGGAAAGGCCACATTCCACCAAGTTCAGTTTGGGCAGTGGTGAGCCTGACCCAGAACAGCAACTGCAGAACCTGAATGCTGGGGTTGGTGTCAATGTAACTGGCGGTTCTGGTCATCAGGAGTGGAAGTGCCTCTGGCCTCCAGAGAGGGCCAGGCATCTGTGTGGCTCTGCTCATGCCGATGAACCATTTCCTGAGCTCCAGAACAGCACGGAGCATTTGGGGATTTCATAACAAAGGAGCACTTGCCTTCATGAACCGTCAGACCTCAGAGTGAACTCACTTCTTTGTGGCCTTGTTCTAATGAAGGAAGATCAGAGTGCTCTGCATCACAGAAGCAATTGACAAAACCCTTCTACATAAAACCAAGGTGATGACATCATCCAAATTCATGAGTAGTGCTGTCTTCCTGCTTCTTGCTACATGATGGCCTAGCTGAGATCAAAGCGTTCTTCAAAATAGATTTTAAAATTTAGAGAAAGTGTCCTTTTTCTTCAAGCTGAAGGAGCAGCAGGACAACTTTTACATTCTTTGCATTTCTCCAATGTGTATCATCTGTGCTGTTCCAGAGGCAACGAGGGTCAGGTGCTTTCAGAAATATAGTCAGCTCCCTATATTCCTAGGTTCCTCATGCACGGATCCAACCACCCAAGAAAGAAAGATAGTCCACAAAACAAGCAAAACATAATATAAACTTAGAAACACATGATAATGACTATTTCTATAGCACTTATTAGGTGTTAGAAGTAATCTAGAGATGGAAAAGAAGTGGAAAAACTGTGAGTTCTGAAAGTATGAGAGGGGAAAAGTCTGCCTCTGAACACATGTCCCCACTGGGGAACCTGAAAATCCATATCATAGTAGAAGGATTTAACCTTACCTAGAGCTGAAATGGATTTAAGGAGTTAAGCAAAATATAAAAATAGAAGAAGCTGTGGGAAGATCCCTGTAGGCACCCCTCGTCCCCAGCTTGAGCCCGGGGAAGTCATCCCTGGCTTCATCTTACAGGGGTCCTTGAGGACGGGAGCCAGTGAAATTGGGGAGGGACCACAGGGTGAAGGAAGCATCTAGCTGAACTTTGTAATAATTTTGATTAAACACAAATTTTCCTAAGCAGAATCTGAGGGTGGGAGGCAAACAGGAAGTGCAGATATGAGTACAGAAGCCATAGCTGACAGTGCAGGCAGGTAGGGAGGGGTGAGACCTGAGAGCCTTGCTTGCTTTCTCAGTGGGGAGGCTTGTAGCTTGGGGCAAGATCTCAGCCCTGCTGGCTGGTTGCCTGGATACAAACTTGGTGCTGTTGGTGGGGCAGGGCGGGAGTGAGACCGGCCTTGCTGGCTGCATGGGAGCTGGGTGAGGCCCATTACCGCCAGCTTTCCCCCCACTTTCCTGGTGACCTGTATGATGCAGCAGAGGCAGCCATAATTTCCCTGGGAACATAACTACACTGGCCTGAGAACTGCCCCTCATTGCCTACAGTGGCTGCAGCAAGCCCTGCTCAAGTAGAATCTGAGCTGAGACCTGTCTAGCCCTGCCCCGACCTGATGACTTTTCTCTACTGGCCCAGCCGAAGACGAAAGACATAAACTGTTGGGAGCTCTGTGGCCCCACCCATTGCCTAAGAAATCCAAGTACTTATAAAATACTGGCCAATTTAGGGCAAGCTTATATCCTCCCTATACTACCATAGTTGATGCTCTCTTGAAAGCACCACCTCCTGGCTGGATGCCAACTAACTCAGGCCTTTACAGCAACTTATAGCAGAACAACTCTGCTCCAAAGAAGGAGAAAACAACAGCTAATTCCACTGCCTATAACACCCTGGCTAAACAGAGATGATGAGTCTGTTCACATGAGAACTTCACTGCTAGTATAACCAGCATTCAAGAAAGCCAGGACACTAAAGAAAACCATAGCCAAGGACTGTCACAGAGCACACTTCACTCCCTTACCACCTCCACTGAAACAGGTGCTGGTGTCCACAGCTGGGAGACCTGAAGATGGATCACATCACAGGACTCTTTTCAGACATTTCCCCAGCACCAGCCTGGGGCCCTGGAGCCCTTGAGAGGCTACACCCAAAAGGGCAACAGCAATCACTGGAGTCTGGCTCTCAGGAAGCCCTGTGCTTAAGGAAAGGGGAAGAGTACCATATCAAGGGATCACCCCATGGGACAAAAGAATCTGAACTGCAGCCCTTGGGTTCCAGATCTTCCCACTGAAACAGTCTACCCAAATGAGAAGGAACCAGAAAAGTAATTCTGGTAATATACAAAACAGGGTTCTATAACACTCCCAAAAGATCACACTACCTCTCTAGTAATGGATCCAAACCAAGAATAAATCTCTAAATTGCCAAATAAAAAATTCAGAAGATTGATTATTAAGCTACTCAAGGAGATACCAGAGAAAGAAGAAAACCAACTTAAAGAAAATTTTTAAAATACAGTATATAGATGAAAAAGTCTCCAGATAAATAGATACCATAAAGAAAAGAGACCCACAACTTCTGGAAATGAAAGACGTACTTAGTGAAATGCCAAATACACTAGAAAAATTCAACAGTAGAATCGAATGAGTAGAAGAAAGAACTTCAGAACCCAAAGAGATGGCTTTTGAATTAACCCAATCCGACAAAGAAAAAAGAATTTTAAAAAATGAACAGAGCCTCCAAGAAATTTGGGATTATGTTAAACAACCAAACATAAGAATAAGTGGTGTTCCTGAGGAAGAAGAGAAATCTGAAAGTTTGGAAAACTTATTTGAGGAAGAAATCAAGAAAAATGTCCCCAGTCTTGCTAGAGATCTAGATATCCAAATACACGAAGCTGCAAGAACACCCAGGAAATTTTATCGCAAAAAGATCATTACCTAGGCACATAGTCATCAAGTTATCGAAAGTCAAGATGAAGGAAAGAATCTTAAGAGTTGTGAGGCAAAAGCATCAGATCAGCTATAAAAGAAAACCTATCAGATTAACCGCAGATTTCTCAGCAGAAACCCTACAAGCCAGAAAAGATTGGTATCCTATCTTTAGCCTCCTTAAAGAAAATGATTATCAGCCAAGAATTCTGTATCCAGCAAACTAAGCTTCATCAGTGAAGGAGAGAGAAAGCCTTTTTCAGACAAACGCTGAGAGAATTTACCACTACCAAGCTAGCATCATAAGCACTTCTAAATGGAGTTCTAAATCTTGAAAAAAAACCCTCAAATACACCAAAATAGAACCTCTTTAAAGCGTAAATCTCACACAGCCTATTAAACAATAACACAATGAAAAAAAAAACCCAAGGTATTCATATGACAACTAATAGGATGAATAGAATAGTACCTTACATCTCAATGCTAATGTTGAATGTAAATGGCCTAAATGTTCTACTTAAAAGATACAGAATGGATAAAAATCCACCAACCAAATATCTGCGGTCTTTAAGAGACTCACCTAACACGTAAGGATTCACATAAACTTAAATGGGTGAAGAAAGGTATTCCATACAAATGGAAAGAAAAGCGAGCAGGAGTAGCTACTCTTATATAGACTATATAGACAAAACATACTTTAAAGCAACAACAATGAAAAAAGACAAAGAGGGACATTATGTAGTGATAAAATGATTAGTCCAACAGGAAAATATCACAATCCTAAATATATATGCACCTAACACTGGAACTCTCAAATTTATAAAACATTTACTAGTAGACCTAAGAAATGAGATAGATGGCAACACAACAATGGGGGGGACTTCAATACTCCACCGACAGCACTAGACAAGTTGTCAAGACAGAAAGGCAACAAAGAAACAATGAATTTAAACTATACCCTAGAACAAATGGATTTAACAGATATTTGCAGATCATTCTACCCAACAAGTGTAGAATATATGTTCTTTCCATCAGCACATGAGACATTCTCCAAGATCATATGCTAGGCCACAAAGCAAGTCACAATAAATTTAAGAAAATCAAAATTATATCAAGTACTCTCTCAGACCAAAGTGAAATAAAAATTCAAAGTTAACTCCAAAAGGAACACTCAAAACTATGCAAATACATGTAAACTAAATAATCTGCTCCTGAGTGATCTTTGGGTCAACAATGAAATCAAGATGGAAATTTAAAAAATTTTCAAACTGAATGATAATAGTAATACAGCAAAATTGGTGCTAAGAGGAAAGTTCATAGCATTAAATGTCTACATAAAAAATTCTGGAAGAACACAAATAGACAATCTAAGCTCACACCTCAACGAACTAGAGAAACAAGAACAAACCAAACCCAAACCCAGCAGAAGAAAATAAATAACAAAGATCACAGCAAAACTAAATAAAATTGAAACAAACAAAATATAAAAGATAAGTGAAACAAAAAGCTGGTTCTTTGAAAAGATAAAATTGATACACCATTAGCCAGATTAACCAAGAAAAGAGAGAAAATACAAATAAGCTCAATTAGAAACAAAATGGGAGCCATTACAACTGATACCACAGAAATACAAAAGATAATTCAAGGCTATTATGAACACCTCTATGCACACAAACTAGAAAACCTAGAGGAGATGGATAAGTTCTTGGAAATATACAACCCACCTAGATTAAAACAGTAAGAAATAGAAATTCTGAACAGATCAATAACAAGTAGCGAGACTGAAACAGTAATAAAAACATTGCCAACAAAAAAAGCCCACAACCAGATGAATTCATAGCTGAATTCTTTCAGACATTCCAAGAAGAATTGGTATCAATCCTACTGAAACTATTCCAAAAGATAGAGAAAGAGGGAATGCTTCCTAAATTATTATATGAAGCCATTATTACCCTAATGCCAAAACCAGGAAAGAACATAATAAAAAAAGAAAACTACAGACCAATATCCCTGATTAACATGATGCAAAAATCCTCAACAAACTACTAGTGAAACAAATCCAACAGTATATTAAAAAGATGTATATTAAGTATATTAAAAACAGTATATTAAGGGATGCAGGATTGGCTTCATATACACAAGTCAATAAATGTAATACACCACATAAACACAATTAAAAACAAAAACCACATGATCATCTCGATAGATGCAGAAAAAGCATTTCACAAAATTCAGCATTGCTTTATGATTAAAGCCCTTAGCAAAATCGGCATAGAAAGGACATACCTTAAAGTTATAAAAGACATCTGTGACAAACCCACAGCCAACATTATACTGAATGGGGAAAAGTTGAAAGCATTCCCCCAAGAACTGGAATAAGACAAGGATGCCCGCTTTTACCACTTCTATTCAACATAGTTCTGAAAGTCCTAGCCAGAGTAATCAGACAAGAGAAAGAAAGAAAGGGCATTCAAATGAGTAAAGAGGAAGTCAAACTGTCAATCTATAAATTCAATGCAATTCCCATCATTGTTTGCTGATGACATGTTCATTTATCTAGAAAACCCTAAAGATTCATCCAAGAAGCTCCTAGGTCTGATAAATAAATTCAGTAAAGTTTCAGGATACAAAATCAAAGTACACGAATTAGTAGCACAGCTATACACCAACAGTGACCACGCTGAGAATCAAATCAAGAACACAACCCATTTTACAACGCTGCAAAAAATAAAATACTTAGGAAAATATCTAATCAAAGAGGTAAATTATCTCTACAAGGGAACTACAAAACGCCACTGAAAGAAATCATTGACGACACAAACAAATGGAAACACATCCCATGCTCATGGATGGGTAGAATCAACATTGTGAAAATGACCGTACTGCCAAAAGCAACATATAAATTCAATGCAATTCCCATCAAAATACTATCATAATTCTTCACAGAACTAGAAAAAAAATCCTAAAATTCATATGGAACCAAAAAAGAGCCACATAACCGAAGTAAGACTAAGCAAAAAGAACAAATCTGGAGGTATCACATTATTTGACTTCAGACTATAGAAGGCTATAGTTATCAAAGCAGCATGGTACTGGTATAAAAACAGGCATGTAGACCAATAGAACAGAATAGAGAACCCAGAAATAAAGCCCAGTACTTACAGCCAACTGACCTTTGACAAAGCAAACAAAAACATAAAGTGGGGAAAGGACACCCTATTCAACAAATATTTGTGGGATAATTAGCAAACCATATGCAGAAGAATGAAACTGGATTCTTATCTCTCATCTTACACAAAAATCAAATTAAAATGAATCAGAAACTTAAAACTAAGTCCTGAAACCATGAAAATTCTAGAAGATAACATTAGAAAACTTCGTCTAGACGTTAGCTTAGGCAAGACCAAGAACCCAAAAGCAAATGCAACAAAAACAAAGACAAATAGATGGAACTTAATTAAACTAAAACACTTCTACACAGCAAAGTAAATAATCAGCAGAGTAAATAGACAATCCACAGAGTGGGAGAAAATATTCCCAAACTACGCATCCAACAAAGGACTAATATCTGAATCTACAAAGAACTTAAAAAAAATCAGCAAGAAGAAAACAAATAATCCCACCAAAAAGTGGGCTAAGAACAGAATAGGCTATTCTCAAAGGAAGATATACAAATGACAACATACATGTGAAATAATGCTAAACATCACTTTTATCAGGGGAATGCAAATCAAAATTACAATGTGATACCACTGTACTCCTGCAAGAATGGCCATAATCAAAAAATCAAAAAATAATAGATATTGGCATGGATTTAGTGAAAAGGGAACACTTTTACACTGCTGGTGGGAATGTAAACCAGTACGACGGCTATGGAAAACAGTATGAAGAATCCTTAAATAACTAAGAGTAGAAATACCATTCGATCTAGTAATTCCACTACTGGGTATCTACCCTGAGGAAAATAAGTCATTATGTGTAAAAGACACTTGCACATGCATGTTTATAGCAGCACAATTTGCAATTGCAAAAATATGGAGCCAACCTGAATGCCCATCATCCAACAAGTGGATAAAGAAAATGTGGGATATATATATATACACACACACCATGGAATACTACTAAGCCATAAAAAGGAACAAAATAATGGCATTAATATCAACCTGGATGGAGGTTGGAGTCCATTTTTCTAAGTGAAGTAACTCAGGAATGGAAAACCAAACATCCTCTGTTCTCACCCTTAAGTGGGAACTAAGCGATGACGACGCAAAGGCACAAGAATGACTCTGGGGACTTGAGGGGAAGGGTAGGAGCGGAGTGAGGGATAAAAGACACACAATATGTACAGTGTACACTGCTGAGGTGTTGGGTGCACCAAGATCTCAGAAATCATCACTAAAGAACTTATCTATGTAACCAAACACCACCTGTTCCCCCAAAAATATTAAAATAATTTAAAATTTTTTTAAAAAAACACAATAATTTAGTAAACCCCAAAGCTAACTAATTATAAAATCATTTTCACATACATTCCTTCATTTGGTTTTCTCAATAATATTCTGAGGTAGGTTTCAGATTAAGAAATTGAGAGTTAGAGAAGTTAAGTCATATGTTAAAAGTTCTTACAGTTGGTAAGTCCATGCACTGATCCCATTGCTCTTCCCAACTTCCCATAGGTGATCAATCATACTACTACAATTTCCTTCATTCCAATAGGTGAATGGACAAGGGTTATCTTTCAAAAATCAGAAAAACAGGTGAAAAATTTTGTCTTGAATTGTTGTCCATCCTATGGCACACTGTAACAGTGAAACTTTGGTGTATGATTTAGGTGATGATGCATTTGAACATGGGAGGGAGGGTAAGGACTGGGTCCTTGATCGTACTTCTCAAATGCTTATGCATAGATGGATCCCCTGGGCGCTCATTAAAGTGCAAACTTGGATTCCATATTTTGAGGTGGGACCTGGGCTTCTGCATTTCTGTAGCTCCCTGCTGATGCTGATGCTGCCGGTTTGTGGACCACACTTTGAGCAAGGGAGTAGCTATATTTGTAGAGACATGATCATGTGCTATCTGTTTGCCTCCTCTGAACTTACTGAGTTCATTTTTGATTAAACAATAGGAGCAAAAAGGCAAGAACAGTGTATCTAGCGTAAAGGAATACATGAACAGTTATGCCAAAAAAAGAAGTAACCTAGAGATAATTTAAAGTGTATGGGAAGATGTGCATAAGTTATGTGTAAATATGATGTCAATTTATATCAGGGCCCTGAGCTTCCGAGAATTTCGGTATCCATGGGGGTCATGGAATTAATTACTCCCAACCCCTGCACCAAGGGCCGACTGTATTTGAAATTTTCTCTAGTAAAAAGATCCTGTCATTCCCTCCCATCGTGTCAGGTTGCTGGCTGTATAAGGGGACACAATTTAAAATATACCAGCATCCCCCTCCAACCAAACCTTTGGGGCAGTGTGTTGTGAGGACAGCACAGGAGGAGGCTGGGTTCTGAGACCCCGTCCTAGACCCAGGTGGACGTCTCTTTTCATGTCACGAAGACAGGGTCTTTCATGGAGTCATATATGCTCTTTAAACCTGTTTTAAAATAGAAAATAATGATCTTGACCTTTTCTTCTTGCAGGCTGTGGCCTCACTCCAGAGGAGTCCAGGGCTCAGGTGGCCCCAGTACCTGTGGTTGGGGTTTGTCCTCAAATTTCTGTTCTTTGTTATCTCTTCCTCCTCTGTTGGTTTCACCCTCAGACCAGCTCCCCTTCAACCACCAGCCATAAATGGGACACAGTGTTTCCTTTTTCATAGCCCCTAGGAGAGAGGCTTTGTCTCCCAGTCATGCAATAACAGGCTGTCCTTCCAGCTGGATTGGGCCAGTTTATGTCATGGCTACTCACATCAATAGCATGGAGGAAAGCCAAGCACTGATTGGCCAAAGCCCAGATTCATGAGTCAATCAGAGGCAAGAGGAGGTGGGATTCTCAAGGAGGGCCAGGTCTTAGGAGAAGGAGGCCTGGAGCTGGGGCAGAGCTGTCTTCCCCAGACACAGGTGAGGGCAGAGCCTGGGCATACTAGAATTTTACATAGTATAGAAATATGGTATATTTTATATAGTTGAGTAATTACTATACTAGCAATTGGAGAATGATCTAGTAATTGTAAATAACTACTCTAGTAATGGAGATAACTGATCATCCTATAAATGACTGATCAGCCTGCAAACAGTCATGAAGCCCGAACTACTTTCAGGTGCAGTGCAGGATAGGAAGGTATGGGAGGGAGAAATTCAGAAGCCCTGCCCTCCAAGAGCTTGCAGTGTTGATGAGAACACGCAACACAGGCAAAATCAGTGAGTGGGGAGTGGGTAGTCCTGAGTGCTGGATGGATCCACGCAGCCCAGGCCTCTCAGATGGACTCACGGGTGCATCCAACACATCGCAGGGACACTCAAGCTAAACTTAAAAACTGTTCATCAGTGCTGGGATAACTCATGTGTTTGTTTTTTTAAAGTCTTGCAGTTGAAATACTTGTGGCGTTCTTGACATGTAATGTGGTTTAAATTTGAAATGTGAAATTGGTTTTAGACTCGTGAGTTTAAGTTGATAAGTATATGGGAATGTTATGAAGTTTACAAATCAGCATTGCAATGCCTAAGAGAACATTGATTCTCTACAGTTCTGACTTTGGTTTATTAGATTTAAAGGGGCTGTTTAAGTACTGTGTTAGTGTTTCATTGCTGCTGCTACAAATTACCACTAACATAGTGGCTTAAAACAACAGAAATGCATGATCTTCCAATTCTGTAGTTCGGAAGTCTGGCCTAAGAATCACTGGGCTGAAGTTGAGGTGCTGGGAGGACTGTGTTCCTTCCCGGGGCTCCAGGAGATACTGCCTCCTTGCCTCCTCCAGTGTCCAGAGGCCGCTCCAGTCGGGCTGTCCAGTGGTCCCCTCCTGCCATCTGCAGCCCCACCTGGATAACAGTCATCTGCCTATGTTATGGTCAGTTGTTTAGCCGACTTAGTTCCCTCTGCCACATAAATTCCCCACTTCCATATAAACTAACGTATTCACAGGTTCTGGGGATTAAGGTGTAGTCTTTTTTGGGGAGGTCACTATTCTTCCTATCACGAGTGCTCAGAACATTTTTCCTCTGGGGTTTATAAGATGCCTTCACGGAAAGTCATGTGAATTGGGGTTGATTTCCTAGTGTGGCCATGCTTGCATCTTCAGGATAGACCGTCCTTGATGGGCTATGGCTTCTTTAATGTATTCCTGGGTTGTATTTGCTACTATTTTACTTATGATGTTTCCACCAATAATTATAAAGAAGATAAGTTTATTGTTTTGTGTATGCTTTCTCAGAATAGGGTATCTTATTTGCTGAATAAAAATAAATATGAAGCTTTGTCTGTTTTACTGACCTAGAATACTTAAAATGGCATTGGAATTACCTGTTACTTGAACTGAAGGTTTTATCAGATTTCATAGCAATCATCTGGACTTTAGTGGGGAGGGTTCAGACCTTTAGTAACAGTCCCAGTTGCTTCACATAACTTCTCTGTTTAGATGTTTTATTTCCTCTGAGGTCAGGGGTGTATTTTTCTAGATAAAGAAAAATGAAAATACCGTATATATTTCCAGAATAACATCCATTTTATTTTATTTGCATTCAGTTAAACAAAATATTCTCTTAAAATTATTTTTCTCTATTCCTATTTTTTATTCTCATTTTTAATTTTGAATTTTATGATTGCCCTTTTATTCCCTATTATGAAAATAGTTTTATAGTATGTAAAAATATAAGCAACACAAAAAATAAGTAAAAATTACACTATATCACATCATTCTGAGATAAAATCATTAATAATTACTGTTCTTTTCTTCCTTCGTAGTCCTTTAGTACATATATATGTATGTATATATATGTACACACATGTACTAATGTTAACCATCCATGAATTCCTGGAATATAATAATTTGACATGGTCTTTTATGTTTTTATGTGCGTTGACTGAATTCAGTTTGCCAATATTTTGCTTAGTTTTTTTTTGCATCTGTGTTCATGAGTGATTGATCTCAAATTTGCTATAAGCTTTGATAACTATAGTTTTTATTTCAAACCTTTTTAATATTGAAAATGTTGTTTATTTTTCTATTATCTATAACTGTGCTGGCCAGTATAGTAAGTAGCTACTAGCCATAGGTGGCTATTAAACACTTGGATTGTAGCTAGTAAGTATTGAGACATGCTGTGTGTGATACACACTGGATTTTGAAGACTTAACATACAATATAAGAATGTAAAACCTCTCAATAATTTACATGTTGAAATCATCTATATATAATATATGTATACATATATATGTATAATACATACATATATCTTATATATAGACTGAAAATTTCCAACTATAATTCAGAACATATACATACTCAATTAAAAAGAACTTTTCAAAGTTGGGCATTTAAAAGCCTCCACTGGAGCCAGGAAAGGAATGAAGGTATGAAGTGGGTGTATGGGAAGGACTTAGGGCTCTGAAGTCAGCTGGAAGCTTTTGGAGCCCATTTCTGTTCCCTCCATAAACTGAGTCATGTTACTACCATGGTTGTACTCTGGGTCTGATCACAGTTCTTAGGAACAAAAAGATCGTGGGTGGTGTCTCCACCCTCACAGAAAACCCCTTACCATGAGCCCTATCTTGGGCTCTCAAAGCAGCCTGTGATGGACTGCAGGTCGCTAACTGGAATAAAAACAGGAGACATCAATGCAATACATAGCAAACAATTCAGCTCCCCGCCATCCCACCCCAAGCATTTGTTCCCCAGGGGCGTGTGCACTGCTTTGGTTCTGCAGGGCTCTCCTGGTGTGGAAGGAGTCAGGCTGGTAATTTTATGACTGTGTTAAACCAATTAATCATATTGCACTGAGAAGAACAAGCGTAAGGGTGAGGAAAGCAAACAGAGTTCCTACAGATTCTAGAATAAACAGATCATTTTATTAGACATTTTATGGATAGCCATTAATTTCTTGCTAGATAATCAAATAGTGAAGGGTTTTCTATTTATCCTGACAGCACGAATTTCAAACCGATATCATCCTCTCAGTACAAATGTCATTATTCTAGTCCTCGTGGAATGTCCTAGGCCAGTAAGTAAATAAAGACACAAAAAGGAAAAATAAGATGAAAACCCAGCTCCTAGGGTGGGTGCTGCTTTGATGTCTGAACTTCTTGTGAGATGTCAATGGCAATGATCATTATCTCCCATCAGCTTAACAATCTTTGCAGCAAAGCTTGCTATTTCCTCACTCTGTAATTAAAAGCACCAGGCATCAGTGTCTGGCTCTCACAGGCCACATGATGGAAGGGGAGAGAGAATCTTAAGCAACTTTCAGGGCAAGTAGCAGGGCAAAGAGAGAACCTGGACCCAGGCTGTCAGCTCAGAGCTGGGTCTCAAGCTGCGGATTTGTCTCTGGTCAGTTTTGTGATCTCTGATAGCTATAGAGTAGGGATCATTTGTGAAACTATGTTGAGAATCGCTGAAACCCTCTGTCCAAGACTCCCAATATCAGAGAATGGGAAAGTTCCTGAAGTACCCACTCTAAGGCATGCTTTTGAACCAGGATCTTGAAGACCGTCAGGACACTCCAATGTTGTCTGGAAGGGATAACCAACCACCAACAACCCACCTGCTGACACCTGAGCTTCAATCACTTTGTAACTCTGAGCACAGGACTGGGTCCCGGGAAAGGCTGGAAGCTTTGAGTCTAGGCTGGAATCAGGGAGAGTCAGTGTTGGGTACTCAGATGTGAAGTCCTGGTGTGGGGGTGCATCAGAGACCCCCTTGCCTACCCCAGGCTCTTGCCTCAGATCCTGCTCTGCCTCAGGGAGGGAACGCTCCCGTCCAAGCGCAGCCTCCATGAGGCCTGAGTGCACGTGTAGTGCTGGCACAGAGGGAGATGATGTGGAGGAAGGAGAGGGATCGTGGGCCGTATGCTCAGGCTCAAGCTCCCTCTCCTTTCTAGGCCTTTTCTTTTCTTTTCTTTTCTTTTCTTTGAGATGGAGTCTCGCTCTGTCGCCCAGGCTGGAGTGCAGTGACATGCTCTCAGCTCACTGCAAGCTCCACCTCCTGGGTTCACGCCATTCTCCTGCCTCAGCCTCCCGAGTAGCTGGGACTACAGGCGACCACCACCACACCTGGCTAATTTTTTTGTATTTTTAGTAGAGACGGGGTTTCACCGTGCTAGCCGGGATGGTCTCCATCTCCTGACCTCGTGATCTGCCCGCCTTGGCCCCCCAAAGTGCTGGGATTGCAGGCGTGAGTCACTGTGCCCGGGCCTTTCTAGGCCTTTTCTAAAGAGGAGGCTCTTGGACAGGCAAGGAGTGCACCGTGTGAAAGTAATGAGGGCAATTTTCTGAGAGCCAGTGCAAGGGCCAGGGCCAGAACAAGCTCAGTGAGTTGAATGACACAGAAGGGAGTGGAGGAGAGGAAGGAGGGGAGGGGGACAGGGGTCAGATCACATCTGCAGCTTTGGAGGCCATGGAGAAGAGTCTGATCCAATAAGAAGAATGCATTAGAGGGTTTTAGGTGGAAGGAACAGTATTATTTAACTTGTGCTCATAAAATAGTAGTATTCAACTTGTTCTCATAAAATAGTATTATTTAACTTGTGCTCATTCTGGATAATGGAGAGATAGAGGCATAGACTATAAGAGGGAAGATGGGAAGCAGAAAGACAGACCACTGAGAAGTGAATGAAGTAGCCCTGAGGATGGAGGAGAGGGCAGCAGCGGTCTAGGCAGGGGCAGTAGGGATAGATTTCCTTGTACTGATTCAGGTGTGTCCTCCTTCCTGGCTTGGCATTGTCTCTGTTGCCAAGAACTCCTGCTCCTTCAAAGCTCTGAGGTTGTGGCCCTGCATTCCCCTTCCCTCTCCCAGCTCGGCACTTTATTAATACTTGTAATTGTTTCTATTAATCAGACACTTGCAGCATTCAAACCTCACTCACATGCTGTCTTAGTCAGCTTGGGCTGCTGTAACAAATCGTCGTAGACTGAGTGGTTTAAGCAACAGACATTTATTTCTCACAGTTCTGGAACTTGGAAGTCTAAGATCAAGGTGCTGGCTCTTTCAGTGTCTGGTGAGGATCCACCTCCTCTCTCAGATAGCCTTCTTCTTGCTGTGTCCTCACCATGATGAAAGGACAGGAGAGCTCTCCAGGGTCTCTTTTAGCACAGCAGTAATCCCATTCTCAAGGGCTCTACCCTTGTGAACTAATTACTTTCCAAAGTCTACACTTCCTAATCCATCATATTGAGGGTCAGGATTTCAACATATGAATTTGGAGAGACACAAACATTCAGTCCATAACGTTCCAGCCCTGCCCCACCCCCCCAACCAATTTATATTCTTGTATACAAAATATATTCATTCCATCCCAGCAGCCCCCAAAGTCTTCACTCATTCCAGCATCCACTCTGAAGTCTTGTCTAAATATCATCTAAATCAGATATGGGTGAGACACAAGGTATGGTTTATCTTGAGGCAAAATTTCTCTCCAGTTGTGAATCTGTCAAACTCAGCAAGTTATAGTGATGGAAAAAGTATAGGATAGACATTCCCACTTCAAAAGGAGAAAATTTAAAAAGAAGAAAGGGTGACAGCCTCCAGAAAAATGTCCAAAACCTAGCAATGCAAATCTCATGAGATCTTAAGGCTAGAGAATGATCTCTCTAGCTTGGTACTTTGCCTTCTATACCCCTACTAGCAGGGGTCAAGCTCACCTCCCTGCTTGAAACTGAAAACGCAGCCCCAGTGATTCTCTGAATCTTCTTGAGGGTCATTCTTCCTTGTCTTGAAGAACAGAGCACTTTTAAATAGCTCTCCGGTCCTGTCCTATAAAATTCAGAAAGCCAGGTAACCTTCCTTCACCCCTTCCTATATTCTTGCTCACATTCACTTTTCCTGCTGGGGTACCTAATTAACTCTGTGGTTCACAGCCATGCTAATCTCTTTACCAAAATGTCATTTGGCCACAAACTTAGTGGTCTCTTCCAAATATACTTTCTCATCTTTTTCCATATGAATAGCCTGAGCATTTTCCAAAACTTTAAGTTCGAATTCCTTTTTTGCTTCTAATTCTGTCTTCAAGTTATTTCTTCCTTCTTGCGTTTGCTATAAGCTGTTAGGAGGAATCAAGCCACTCCTTCAACACTTTGTTCAGATATGTCCTCCCCTAAATATCCAGTTGCATTATTCACAAATTCTACCTTCCATAAAACACTGTAACATGAACACAGTTTAGCCAAGTTCTTTGCCACTTTGTAACAAGAATGCCTTTCCTCTAGTTTCCAAAAACATGCTCCGCATTTCTGTCAGAGACTTCATCAGAATGGCCTTTATCACCCATATTTATATCAACATTCTGTTCAGAATCATTCAGGTGTTTTCTAAGGAAACTGAAGCTTTTCCTGCAGCTCTCTTCTTTTCTTTCTGAACTATTTCCAGAATCTCCTTTAAAACACCCTTCACTTCCTTAAACCTTGGCTTCCAGCACGTACCTCAAAGCTCTTCCAGCCTCTGCTACCCACTTCCAAAGCTATTTCTATATTTTCAGTGTTTTTTACAGCACCATTCCCACTTCTTGCTACTAATTCCTGTCATAGTTTAGGCTTTTGTAACAATCTGCCATAGACTGGGTGGTTTAAACAATAGACTTTTTTTTTTTTTTTTTTTTTTCCCCTCATAGTTTGGAAGGCTAGGGAGTTCAAGATCAAAGCACTGGCAGAATCACTGGTGAGGTCTGCTTCCTAGTTTGCAGATGGCTGTCTTCTTGCTATCCCCTCACATTGTGGAAAAAGAGAGTGAGAGCTCTCTGAGGTCTCTTTTATAAGGACACCAATTCCATATATGAGAGCTCTGCCTTCATGACTTAATCACCTCCCAAAAGTTCCACCTCCTGACGCCATCACACTGGAGATTAAGTTTCAGCATGTGAATTTCGTTGGGACATGAACACTCAGTCTGTACACATCCTATGAATGATGAACCCTTGTGGTTCTCCCATAGGTGAGAACACTATGGTTAGAGCAGTTCATTTACTTGTGCAATGTCACACAGCTACGTCATTGTGGTAGAGGTGACAATAGAATGCAGATCCATCTGGTCCCAGAAACCTGTTGTCTTCCTACAAGTTGAGTTGAGCCTGGTGGAGGACTGGGAGGGCCACTTCTGAATAGAGCTGAAATGAGCATGTCGTTTTTTCTCCTTCCTTGGCCCCCACCCCATTTTTAACTCAACCCACACATATACTTAGAGTAACCAACTTCCTGGTGCCAAATAAGAAACTTATTTGTCCTGATAGTTTTAAAACATCACTGTCCAACCCAAGTGGACATCAGCGATACTCTATAGCTCTGGGGGCACTGGGCCCTGGAAAAATCTACCTTTGAGGAGGTCTGCTATGGTCAACTTCTTCTTCATGTTTGTCCCTTGGGAGTAGACCCTCCCAGGAGAGATAGTCATGCACTTCATGGCATGACAGGAACCCAGGGTCATTCAGAGGGCAGAGATGTGTCACTATAGAAATGCATCCATCAGCTGCATCGCTGTGAATGAGCAGGTGACTCCAAGACACTGTGGCAGTTTTTCTAAAACTATCCATCAGGTTGGAATTCCCTTTTTTTTTTGTGGAAAATTCCCACCTGCATAGTACCCTTTGGAAGCCCTAAGCCCTGGAAGATAGCCAGTGACCCCAAGGGAATTGTTTCCATGTGTGCATAAGACTCAGACACATTCCAGCCAGTGTGTGCAGTGCAGGGCAGTGGGCATGAGAGCTGGACCTGAGGGCCACGGTCAGGGCTTCCCATGCCAGGGCCAAGGCATGTAGGTCAATGGGGTCCATTCCTTTTGCCTCTTCCACTGGGTCACTGCCTGGCTGAAAGCTGTTTCCTGTTAATTTTTATGGAAGCATAAATCTGGATGCATTTTTCTTTGAATGCGATTTTCAGATTTTTATCAATGAGATATAAACTTAGTGTATCATTGACCTCCTCTAATGAGAATCAACATGAGAAAATCTCACATATGAAAATGCAGACTAATAACAATAACAAACATAAATAAGCACCACCAGTTTGCCAGGCAGCATGCTATGCAATGTTCGTGCCTTCTCTCATTTAGTTCTCTCAAATACCCATGGGGTACATTTGATTATTGCCTCAAACCACCTATTTAGTCAACACGTTGAGCGCCTACAATGTGTCCAACATCATTCAGAGCCGGAGATTTGATACTAAGTAGAACAGCAGGACACCTGTCCCCATGCTGGTGGTGGGGGTGGGGACAGAAAAGGACATTGAGGCTTAGTGAGATCAGGTCAACTTCCAAGGTCATATAGTGAGAATTTTAACCCAGGGCTGCAGGTGGGGCACAGGAGTCCTTGTCCCCACCTTGGTCTCATCCTGGAGGCCCCTGGGGAGCCTTACAAAGTGCACATGCCCCTGTTAGAACTCTCGGCCATGGGTAGGGTGGTTTTGGTTTTTGTTAATAAATAACGTCAAACTGATGGTGAAACCTTCTCCAGGCAACAACTTCTGACCCCTGTGGATAACCTTGGCTTAGTGCACTGGGGAGACAAGAAACTGCCCACGGCCTCTCAGTCCTCAGTGGCCCCCACCCAACAGCCTCCTCTTCATCCACACAATGGGGCTTCAGGTCAGACGAGTCGGAGTCCTTTGGTCCCTACGGGGGTAATTCTGAGGACAGTAGGTTCTGGAAACCTTTTTCCTGCTGTGTTCTAAGGTGATTAATTAAACACATTCCAGGCTTTCACACTGTCTGAGGAAGGGAGTCCGGGGCAGCTGTCATTTGGGGTCAGAGTTCACACTGAGTATTCCTAGCAGAGGATTTGGGACAAAGAAAAATAGCTGTTCCTTTAAGTCAGTGATTCTCCAACACTAGCTGAATTAGAAGCATCATAAGGGTGTTTTAGGACATAGATGCTTGCATTCTCATCCCAGAGTTTCTGGATCAGGGCACCTGGAATGGGGCTGAGAGCTTGCATTCCTGCCAAGTTCCAAGGGGATATGGGTGCTTCTGGGCAGGATCTCATTCTGGAGACCCTCTGCTCGAGCTGAAATGGGACACATGATTATCAAGTTTTCCTTTTTTTGTTTTTTTGAGACAGAGTCTCGCTCTCACCCAGGCTGGAGTGCAGTGGCGCCATCTCGGCTCACTGCAAGCTCCACCTCCCGGGTTCACGCCATTCTCCTGTCAGCTTCCCGAGTAGCTGGGACTACAGGTGCCCACCACCACACCCAGATACTTTTTTTTTGTATTTTTAGTAGAGACGGGGTTTCACCGTGTTAGCCAGGATGGTCTCAATCTCCTGACTTCGTGATCCGCTATCCTTGGCCTCCCAAAGTGCTGGGATTACAGGTGTGAGCCACCGTGCCCGGCCTATCAGATTTTCAAAGAGTGAAATTCCGATATGCCCTTTTGCCCTGTGTGTGCTGTCAGCCCTGGCAAGGCAGGAGGCACTCTGCTGCAAAATCACAGCATCCCGGCATGTGAGAGCTACGTGGGATCTTAGAAACATCCACCCAGTGCCTCTCAACCCTAGTGCCATATAGAGTTACCTGGCAGAGCTTTTGAAAAATGGAAACTTGCTTAAGTAAGAATCTCAGGGGAGGCCTAGGGAAAAAGTCTGTCTCAGGAGCTCTACAGAACAGACTGGCTGAGAAAGTGAATTTACTGCAGAGCTTCCCAAAGTGAGGTCCCTGGGCCATCAGCATCACCAGAAGCCTTGTTGGAAATGCACATTCTCAGGCTTCATCCCAAACTATGGAATCAGAAACTCTGGGCATGGGGCCCTGTCACGTGCACTGTCCGCATGTTCTTTTGGGGAGGCTGATGGATGCTCAGGTTTTGAGCCACTTCTCTAGAATATTTCCCCATTTTACAGGCGTGACAACTGAAGGCCAGAGGTTAGAGGCTCTGATGGCATCCTGCAATCTGCCCATGGCAGAGGTGGATTCGGAATCAGGCTCCTGCATCTGGTCAGGGCTCTCCCACTGCCTCCCTGCTTCCCTTTATCACACTTCTGCTTAGGGCCCAGGCCCTGGGCCACCCCTGGAGGTGTTGGGACAGTCAGGGTGGCCATTTCCTCTACAGCTTCTCCACGTAGTCAGGCACGAATCCTCTTGCTCAGTGAGCTGGCGAACACAGAACGGAAAGCAAACAGGCAGCTCAGCCAAGCGAATAAAATGAGGCCCAGGGACTGGGGATTGTTCATTTACAGGATGACAAGTCTGGGCTGCCAGAGCCTGGGCGTCACTCTCAGCTGCAAGAGCAATGCCCAGAGCCAGAGCTCAATGTTGCCAAATCCCATGGTCGCAACTTCAATGTGAGGAGCAGCTGGGCCATGCATTTTGAATGCTTTGGAAATCCAAGTTTCTCCTGCAAGGAGGAAAGGAAGTTACAGAGAATAAGTAAAGTTGTCTAAGAATGGCATAGTGACCATCTTTCATAAAAAGAAAATGAGAATTTGCCTGCAAAGGGCTAGCTGTTTAATCTAGGAGGTTTATTAGCATATAAAAGGGGGTTTATGCGATGTTTGTATTCAGATTTAGCTCTGCCTCTCTAAGCACCCAGGAGGCCAGAGAACAGCAGCTGGCAGACACTAGCTGTGCTGGAAAAGCCTTCCATTTGAGACAAACTGCTCTTGGATACAGAGCCCCAGGAGAGCAGGGATTTAGGGCGGCCTGTGCCAGTGCGCTCTGCAGCAGTGCTTCTCATGCCTGAATGTGCACATGCATCGCCCTGAGGTCTTGTTAAAATGCAGATTCTGATTCTGGGAGTCTGGGGTGGGCATGAGATTCTGAATTCTAACTAACTGACGAGTGTCCTTGATGTTTTGCTCCATGAACCACATTTTGGGGAAGAAGACTCTATAGAAAGCCACTTAGGACACTTCTCAGGCACATGGCTAGTAGCTTGAGTGTTTGAGTGTCGAGTAGTCCTGGGTCTGGGTTCCTAGGAGGGGTAGGGAGGAGAGGAAGAGCAGGTGCCATGAAAGCACTGGGTTGGGTCCTTTCTCTTTGCAGTGTCAGAATAGGGTCAGATCAGAACAAATCAGGACTTAGATATAGAGACTTTATTGGAAAAGATCACTGCTGCACCAGAAGACCATTTCAACATGGGAAAGACAGAGACAACAAGATCTGCATGTGTCTCCCAAATCAGGCAGGCAGAAAAGAGTTTTCTTTGAAAGAGAAGAGTAAAGCAAGCCTGGAAAGAACTGGTGTGGTGAAGTGGGACTGGCAGGTGGCCTAGCAGGACAATTGATCAGGAAACTGACAGCCAGTTCTCTTCATGTTGGGAGGGAACATCAAGGAGGGGCTGTCCACATTCTGATGCTGGCTTAGGCTGAGAGTGGGTCTTGGGGAAGGAGAGAAACTTAACCAAAGTTTGGTTAATTCAAATGAGCAGGTATCTTGTCCAGATTGGTCACTGTGGCAGGCAATTCAGCTAATCATTTATGAGGCAAAGAATGGAAATGGTGGTGAGTCTGTGACTGTGTGTGTTATGGGTGAATGAGGAGGCATCCATGCATCTTATCCGATGCATGGGGCAGGGTGGGTTTCTGCAGTAAGCCATTTCCAGGAACAGGAGGGTGGGGGGTTTCTTATGTGTCCCTGTTTTCCCGGGTCTTGGGCTTAGCTAAAGTTGAACATTGCTGCTGCCTGTCGTATGCCACCGCTTTTGTTTTTTGTCATTCCTGTCAATGTACAGTTTTCAACAAGTTAAAAAAGACTCATACAAATATAGAATGAACACAAGTCAGATATTTCACTCAGCTCATCAGTGAAGAAATAAGATGATAAAGTTGATTCAAAAGAAATAGAACAGGTTTTAGTCTACCAGACAAGACATCTTGAAATGTTTGCTGACTTACAGGCAACACTGGTTGGTTAATGTCCTGCAGGGCAATAAAACTGTAACCTTTGGCATTGTTTTCCTATAGGACAGAAGTGATATGCATTTCTCCTAGACAAGTTCTCTAAAATATCATGTGATCTCAGTATGTAGCCCCAAATAATAGTAACTGGCAGGTCAAACACAGGTGCATTTCCCTAGATAATTAAATAATCCTTGTGTGACCTTAGTAAATATGGCCCCAGTATTGTAATAAAACATCACACCATCCACTTTGGAGCCTTATTTCCATATTTTAAATACTTTTTCTTAACATCCCTAAGAATTTACATAGGGCCTGATTATGAGCTGGCCTGTTCAAGGCATATTCAGGTCATAACCTTATTCCAGACAAGCATTCCAATCAGGAGAACAGAACTTAGGGGATGGTGTTTTTATAACCATTGGCAGGAGGGTGGTGATAATGTTTTGTGTTTTGGTATCCCAGGATTTTCCATTATTTTGGGAAACTTTAAAAGATTAAGGGGGAGGAAAAGAACCTGTTTCTATTAACATCACCCCACAGACCAAAAACAGTTTAGTAAGTTTCAAAACAAAAATATTTTCCTGAGGGATGAACAATGCAAGCTACCAGCAACCTAGTGTGTCAAGGCTCTGCCGCAAACTGTTGCCAAACAGCTATTATTAGTTCTTCCAGACCCAGAGCCCTTGTTTGCACACTCAGATGAGGCCACGTTTCCTAAAACCATCAAAACCCACTTTAATTAGTCTGTTAATAGAAATTGTTGTGAGCTCAGTTACCCCTTGCATCCAATCTTTGCCTCCAATCTCTGTTAATTCAGTTGAACATCACGTAGCAGGAGGAACCCAGTGATTCTGTGAATAAAAATAAGCTGACTTATCAAGGTTTTAACAATCAGAGTGAAAAACAGGAATCATTTAGTAATCCTTCCAGCTCAAATGTGAACAATATGATGTTTGTTCTCTGCAAACCCTTGGTGCTTTAAACAATTTAATTGCCCATGTTATTTATAGAGAAGGTGTTTTTTGGAAATGGATGCCAGATAAGGATGCTACTCTGAGTAGCTGAGTTCAGCACTCCTCTAGGGATGGAGGATGTACACGCAGGGTCCCATTACCAAGGGAAGACCAGTGCAGCAAAGGTGAACCAAGAATGCAGGCTTTGCATGGTAACGGGCAGAGGAAGATGAGGTGGCTGGGGAGGGAGGAAGAGGGTGTTTATAGCTGCATCTTTTGCTTGTTAATCCTCACCAGTGCATTATTTTTTCTTCATGGCACTGATCATTATCTGACCTTCAATATATTTTGCTTTCTGTTTATTTGCTGTCTGTCTCTCCTTACCCCATCCTCCACCCCCAACTAGAATGTCACCTCCATCAGGACATTTTTTATTGTTTTATTGTTACTGTCGGAACCATGCCTGACACATAGCAGGCACTGTTAAAGGTAGAATAAAACTGTAGAGACAGATGTCTTAAATGTAACATTTTATTTGGGACGTGAGAATTGCAATGCAAGGCATACAGGTAGATGGGGTAGTCTTCAGTATGATGTCCAAAGACAAAAAGGAGGTAGGAGGCTTTATACAAAGGTAAAATGTTAGATTTTTTTTCTAGAATGTTCTTTGACATGAGTAAAGTTTTAGGGAGCTGGCAGGCTCTGCTTGGTGAGTGATGGTGGTGGGTAAAACTAGTCTTAGAGTCATGTCAGGGTGTTTTAGTAGCCATGAGATAAAACTGGTTTCAAGTTATAGGTAGTTTCTGCAGCCAGGCTTGCAGACAATTACATTTTTGGAGCGATGTTTTGTGCCCTGAGTGCATTACCCTAGGCCTCTTGAGTCCGTTTAAGTCAGGTGCGACAAGAATAATCCAATTTTTATGATCAACTCCCACAGCCTCAATACATACTGGCTGAATAATAATGATGAATGAGAAGAATGGATGAGTGAGGCCAAGTGCTCAGGAGAGGAGCTCAGAGTGGGAGTCACCGTGAAATCATGGATGTCAGGGGATGGACAGAAATCCTTGGGGTTTGAGTTGATATCTTGGCTACACATTTAGCGAGCTGCTTTATTGAAAAGGGAAACTATTTATATGCCTGAGACTAGCACCCCCCAGCTCTTCCCACATGCAGCCAGAGGCCTGTCCTGTCTTCTGTGTTCCACTCTGTGGTTAGAAGCCCACCCCTCACCACGTGGTCTCCAGCGTCGGAGAGCTGGGAGCTCTCTGAAGTTCCACGCTGCTGTTACTTAGCCTTCACGCCTTCCCCTGCCTGCAGCAACCTTCCCCTCCTCATCTGCTTTAGAGGAACTCCTCAAGTTCAGCTAAGGCTGAACTCATTAAGCCTTCAAAGCCCGACTGGGAGTCAGCCTTTGACCCCTCCCGAGCAGCTAGCACATCCCCTTTATGCTGACCTGCGATTTGAGTCTTTGTCTCTTGTCACTACTCTGAGCTGGAACGGTTCCACTACAGCTACTCGAGAAAACCCTGGATGCCACTTATTGAGCACCTGATCTGTTCCAAGTCCTTGAAATTGGGTCTCATTTAATTCTCAGAACAGCCCCAAGAGACAGTAGCTTGTCACTCAACAGATGGAGAAAATGGAGTTCAAGGGAGATTGAATTATTTACCTATGACAGTAACACAGCTCACACGTAGCACAGTGGGGTCAGAGGATGTGTCTGACCCCAAAGACCATGCCATTTAACAACACAACAGCACTAAGTTACACTTCCGTCCATCTCCCCAGCTGCTGGGATCATTGCCATAAAGAACAGCCCCGATTCCATGATTCCATGGCTTTTTCCCCCACCTATTCTTGTCGGATGTTGGCTCCGTAAAATTCCCTCCAGAATTTCTGGCAGGTTTAGGAGGGAAGCTCACATGTGCTCATGGACTTGTCAAATCCCGTGGGCTGTCACTGCTTCCTGCCACACACCCACTGGGTAGACAGGGTCCCTGACGCTGCTCCCAGCTCCCTGTGCATGTCCGGGTTGGGTCCTGGCTGTCGGGTCCTTGCTGTCCACCAGGTGTCATGCTTCTCCTTCTAGGAGCTGCTCTGATACCCGGCCTGCAGTCTCTGGAGGAAGCCCAACACTCCTCAGCCTCCCTGGCAGGCCAGATCTCAAACCGTGATTGCTACACCCTAATGATTTATAGTAAAGCAGCCTTTTCTGTTTTATCACCTTGCTGCAGACGTCCATAGGGCTTAGACATGAGTCGCTGGGGGCTGTACTGGACCATCCCAGTGTTGATGCTGTGTTGAACTGGAAGCTCCTTTCCCTACGATGGCTGAGGTTTGGTCCCTGAGTATGTTCATGGAGCCCAGATGCCCTGCCCTTGAGAACGGCCCCCACTGTGCTGCTCGGACTTACATCACTGTGGCTTCAGTGCACGGCAGAAGGGGCTTTACACTGTGCACATCGGTATCAGGTGGATTCCTATCATGGGGTGGCTGGCCTGGCCTCCAAATTGCACACCCTCAAGCTGGCCACCACTGCGCACTTACTCCACCCAGTCGCCCTGCACGCGGCTGTGGGCCAGTCCTCCCATCATCCTAGTACATTGCACAGCACCATCCTCACCACACGTTTGTGGAGCAGAAGTGTGAATGAAGGCACAGATGTCTAAATTGCACGCCTGGTAGTTTTTTAGTGGGTCTAACATTGAGGCTTATTTTACTTCCAATGTGTTCTGTATTTAAAAAAAGATTCTGCTCAATTTTTCTGTGAAGCCAAAACTCCTCTAAAATAACAATGTAGAGATTGTGTGTAGATGATGAATTAAAAACAAACAAACAAACAGGTGCCTTGTTGAGCTGCTTTGCAGTCTAAGCAGAGGTCATAACATGGCTACAGGTTTCACTCCAGCAAATACAAACGAACAAGCAAAAGCATCAATTTGTTAGTCAATCAATAACCATTCAATCAGGGGTTCACCCAGAACCTTTGGGGTTGAGTCCTGGGACTGTACAAACCTCATGTGGTCACACAACCGTCTATACCAAAAGGAACATACATTTATTTTCAACTGATTTCTAACTTAATTGCAGAGTGATCAGAGAGCTTGGGAAACCTGTTCTCTGGCATCTGTGAAGCTCTGCTCTGGGGCCTCACAGGTGGTCCATTTGTATTAGACTTCCGGGCTGGCTTTGAGGAAGCAGACAAGGTATTCCAATGCTCTCAGGGTTGTTGTTTGGAAACTCAGACCTTCCTCTGGGACTCCCCCGCCCACAGAGATGCCCAGCATCTTCCCCTCTCATGTTCTCTTTCCCCTTGTAAGCACAGCCTTGGGAAGGACTCAGCTTGCAAGTCGTCCACAGCTTCCTTGAAGTCATACGGTAGACAGAGTTATCCCCAGATCAAACTGCTGTAAAGAAAACCATTGTCAAGACAAAATTTAAAATGTCCTGATGGGGCTGTTGGTGTCCTGTGCCATGCTGGACTGAAAAGTAGACTGCTCGGAATTGTCATCCCAGTCGGGTGGCAGTGGTAGGGTAGGTAAGAATAGTTGTTGTAAATTCCTGGGGTTTGTGCCGCTTCTTACTCTTCAAAGCATTCTGCATTCATCTGCTTCTTGATTCCTCATGACAAATCTGTGAAATCCGCATTATCTTGCCTTAGGAATGAGGGATTTTTGCCCCTGGGGCCTATGTTCCACTTAGCAGCACCCTTCTGTGAGCCAGATGTGAAAGTATCACACGGGCACAGGAGATCGCGGCTCTGATCACAGGCCGCGTGGTAAACTTCCTGCCTGACCCTAGGTAAGTCTTCTACAGATTTTTCTTCTTTATCTGAAAATTGCAGCGGTTGGATCAAATCAGTGATTTTTCAGATGAAATCTTCTTCATATATAAAATAAGTGGCTTTGACTGAAGGAGGAATGGGCCTGGAGTCCTCTCCATCTTCCTGCTGGCCTCCCTGTCTTCTGTAAAATCCTCTCAGGCACTGCTGTAACCCCTAGGGCTCCCTGGAAATGTTGACCTCATGAGATACAGGTGTTTGTTTACCTTAGCATTATGTGACATTTTATTTCTCTGGAAAAGCAAAAAGATTGGATTCAGTTGTTTCCAAGGATGAGCTGTGATTTAACCCCAGGCTTGCAAAGATGAATGAATGATCTGCCACCTCTTGCCGATTAAAGGCTTTAACTTCTCCATCCAGTGGAAGCAGTTTCCTCCATGGGAACTAAGAAAGGTCATATATGGAGGGTGAGCTTTTTTGAACATTGGGGCTGCCTCCTCTGGTTCTTGGGGAGATTCTGCTTCCTGCAGCATCAACTTAGAGATAGCTTTGCTTTCATGCCACAGATCCTCTCCTTGGGTACCAAGCACAGATAGAGTTCCCCATCAGGAGATCCCATTACATGCTTGGCTACACATTTCTTTTGAAATGTCGCTGGGGAAGAAAAGCTCTCACCAAAATTACTTCCTTTCCTTAGGAAAGATTGTTTTTAATCATAATTTAAAGATTCATGGACAGAACTCTGTTTCTGTGCAAGATGGAGTAACAGGGACTGGATTTACATTCCCACCTGAAAACAAAACAAAACAAAACAAAACAAAACAAAAAAGCTAGACCAAATATATAAAACGACAGTTTCAAGACAGGAAACATCAGACAATGGGGAACGGTAAGCCCTGAGAGACAGGGAAGAAATGAGGCAACTCATATGATTGCCCCAGCTACTGCTTTGAGAGTTTCCAGGCAAGGGTAAGGACAGTCTTTTTAACAAATGACACTGGAAAGGTAGGTGTTTGTTTACCTCAGCATTATGTAACATTTTATTCCTCTGTAAAAGCAAGAAGAACACCTACAAGGAAGAAGAACCCAGCCAGAGTCTGGTGGACTCTGGGTTGAAGAGATAGAGTGGAGAGTCAAGGGAGAACCAGCTGACTAGAACTGATAGGATGAGTACCAAAGAGGAGACACATGCGTGGAGAGAGCCGGCAAGAGAGCTCTGAAGATGTGCAGAGGGTCCCCCTCAAATATTCAGCAAATTATTAATGAGTCATGCAGGAGAAAAATCTGTTGAAGGCTGGAGAAGGAACCATCTGAAAGATTTGATTGAGCAATGTCCCAGGCTTACTCAGAGCAGTGAATAGTGCCTGTTCTTACCGAGATGCAAAAATCCCATAAAGTTCATTTGTATATATATTTTGGAGAAATGTCTGCTCAAGTCCTTTCCTAATTTCTTAATCAGGTTGTTTTTGTTTTCATTTTTTCAGTTATGAAATCTCTTTAGATATTCTGGCTATTAATCTCTTATTGGACATATGGATTTGCAAATATTTTCTTCCATTTTGTGGATAGCTTTTACTCTGTTGACAGTGTCCTTCCTTTGATGCACAAAATTTTTAAATTTTGATGTATTCCAATTTATCTATTTTTTCTTTTGTTGCCTGTGCTTTTATTGTTTTATCCAATAAATCATTGCCAAATTCAATGATGTGAAGGTTTCCTCTATGTTTTCTTCTAAGAGTTTTATAGTTTTAGTAATTACATTTAGTTTTTAGTAATTACATTTAGTAATTACATTTAATTACAAAATTACATTTTGAGTTAATTTTTGTATATAGTTAAGGTAGGTGTTCAACTTCGTTCTTTTCCATGTGAATATTGTGTTTTTCCAGTGGCATTTGTTAAAAAGACTGTCCTTACCCTTGTTGAATGGTTTTGGCACTCTCATTCAAAATTATTTGACAATATATGTGAGAATTTAAACCTGAGCTCTGTAGTCTATCCCATTATTCTATATGTCTGTCTTTATGTAAGTACAATGTTTTGATTACTGTAGTTTGTTTTTTCAACTTTTATTTTAGATTCAGGAGTACATGTACAGCTTTTTTACCTGGGTCTATTGTGTGATGCTGAGGTTTGGTGTATGGTAAATGATCCCATTACCCAGGTACTGAACATAGCACCCAAGAGTTACTTTCTTAAACCATACCCACCTCTCTCCTTCCTCGAGTAGTCCCCAGTGTTTATTGTTGCCATCTTTATATCCATGAGGTCCTGATGTTTACTTCCCACTTACGAATGAAAACATCCAGTATCTGGTTTTCTGCGTCTGTGTTACTTTACTTAGGATAATGGCTCCAGCTTCATCATATTGATGCAAAGGACATGATTTCATTCTTTTTATTGGCTGTGTAGTGTTCTATGATGTATATGTACCATATTTTCTTTATCCCATTGATGGGAACCTAGGTTGGTTCTACATCTTTGCTATTGTGAATAGTGCTCCAATGAACAAGTGTGTGTGTGTGTGTGTGTGTGTCTTTTTGGTGGAACAATTAGCTTTCTTTGGGGTATACACCTAGGAATGGGATTGCTGGGTCCAATGGTAGTTCTATTTTAAGTTCTTTGAGAAATCTCCAGACTTCTTTCCACAGTGGCTGAACTAATTGACATCCCCATCAACAGTGCTCCCTGTAGCCTCACCAGTATCTGATATTTTTTTGACTTTTTTTTTTTTTCAGAGTTTTGCTCTGTCGCCCAGGCTGGCATGCAGTGGCACAATCTTGGCTCACTGCAGCCTCTGCCTCCTGGGTTCAGATGATTCTCATGCCTCAGCCTCTCTAGTAGCTGAGAGATTACAGATGCCTGCCACCATGCCCGGCTAATTTTTGTATTTTTAGTAGAGACAGGGTTTCACCATGTCGGCCAGGCTGGTCTTTAACTCCTGGCTTCAGGTGATCCACCCGTCTTGGCATCCCAAAGTATTGGGATTACAGGTGTGAGCCACCTTGTCCAGTGTTTTTTGATTTTTTAACAACAGTCATTCTGACTGGTGTGATATAGTGTCTCATTATGGTTTCAATTTCCATTTCTCTGATGATTAGTGGTGATGACCATCTTTTTCGTATGTTTATTGGCTGCTTATATGTCTTTGTTTAAGATGTGCCTGTTCATGTCTTTTGCCCACCTTTTAATGGGGTCATTTTTTGCTTGTTCAATTGTTTAAATTCCTTATAGATTCTAGATACTAGACCTTTGTCAGATGCATAGTTTGTGAATATAGTCTCCCATTGTGGAGGTTGTCTGTTGCTAGTTTCTTTTGCTTTAGTTTAATTAGGTTTAATTAGGTCCCATTTGTCATTTTTTGTTTTTGTTGCAATTGCTTTTGAGGACTTAGTCACAAATTCTTTCCCAAGGCCAATGTCCAAAATGGTGTTTCCTAGGTTTTCTTCTAGGATTCTTCTAGTCTGAGGTCTTACATGTACATCTTCTCTCCATCTTGAGTTAATTATTATACATGGTGAAAAGGAGGGGTCCTGATTACTGTCGTTTTGTAGTAAGTTTTGAAATCAGGAAGTGAAAGACTTTCAGTTTTGTTCCTCTTTTTAAATATTGCTCTGGCTGTTTGAGGTTCTTTGAGATTCATATAATTTTAGAATAGATTTTTGCATTTCTGCACAAAAAGTCACTAGGATCTTTACAGGGATTGTATTGAATTGGTAGATCATTTTGGGTAGTACTGACTGGTTAACAATATTAAGTTTTCCAATTCAAGAATACAGAGCTTCTTTTCATTTACTTAAGCTTTAAATATCTTTCAGCAATTTGTTTTAGCTTTCAGTGTACAAATCTTTTACCTCCTTATGTTTGTGTCTAAGTATTTTATTCTTAGAATAAAATATTTATTCTGATGCTATCATCAGTGGGATTGTTTTCTTAATTTCCTTTTCAGATTATTCATTGTTAATGTATAGAAATGCAACTAATTTTTGTATGTTAATTTTGAATCCTGAAACTTTCTGAATTTTCTCTCCTGCTGAATTCATTTTTTTTATTTTTAACTTAAAAACATCTATAGCTATAAACACATTAAAACAGAAGATCTGACATCAACAACCTAACTTTATTTAAAGGAACTAGAAACACTTCAAGGTACTAAAGTGTGAGAGTGTGTGTGCGTGTGTGTATGTGATCTAAATGGTTTTCTACTTAAAAGAAGATGTCATCTGTGAGCAGAGATAATTTTACTTCTACTTTACCATTCGGATGTCTTTTTATTTATTTTTCTTGATTCATTGCTCTGTCTTAGTCTTCCCTCACAATATTGAGAAAAAGTGGTGAAAATGGGCACCCTTTTCTTCTGCCTGATCTTAGAGAAAAATATTTCAATCTTTCACCATTGAGTATGATGTTAACTGTGGGTTTTTTATATATAGCCTTTATTACATTGAGCTAGTTTTCTGTAACATGACTATAACAATAATCCCTACAATACCAATATAATATGTATTATACTGCATATCATTTTTCCAATGTGCTTGCATAGGTCTCACACATATGGGAATCAAATATTTTTAGGAGCTGCCTCTGCCTCTTTAAAAGACGTTCCCCTGGTGTTTTGAAAGTTCCCAGGTTCTGTCTGTCCTCTAAATTGTGTGGGTCTAGAATATAATCTTGTCTTCAATGATGTTATTTGGAGCCTTAAATGAGATGAATTATGTAAGGTGCTTAAAAGAAAGCTGGATATAGCCTAAGCCTTTGATCCATTGTAGCTTTGAGTTTATCTTTATTATTATTATCATCGCATTGATGGCAGTCTCCACAAACTCCACAGCAATGGCCCAGTGTTGGTGGGGGTGTCCCAGCTTCATGGAAGGCACCTCTCTCAGGTTCCAACTTTCTCTTAGTGAAGATCCCAGTCATGCCTGATTACATGATCTGGAGTGCATGGACCTGGGCTTGCCTCCAAAGTTGGGCCCCAGGAAAAGGAGCCAAAGGAATTGACCAGAAAACAGGAAAAACAAACCAAATCAAAACATAAGATAACAGTACCTTCGGTCTGGTCTGAATGTTTACCCTCCACAGTCTTCTGGGTAAGAATGACTTTTGGAGAAAGCCACTTCTCTATTTTCTCCTAAGAGGACGTTAAAATCT